>NC_137610.1:5449681-5872181 GCF_963280865.1 Gymnoscopelus braueri
CTTTACTAGAGTATTTCCAATTTCAATCTCAGAGGCAAATATTGTTTGCTCCACTACAATTATTTGAAAACTTTAGTAACTAGTTACTCTGCAGATATAAATTACTATATTATAAAGCATACATTAGCCCACAAACAACTTTAGCCCTATTTTATACATAGGCTATTTGAAAAAAGCTGATCTACCAGCTCACAGCGTGTCGCATCGCGATATGTTGTGAGCTTGTAGTACTTTTACTCAAGTAACATTTTGAACACAGGCCTTTTACTTGTAACAGAGTATTTTTATATTGTGGTATTGCTACTTTAACTTAAGTAAAATATCCGAGTACATCTTCTACCACTGCTCATTCCTAACCTGACGGTTCCTGTTCAACGTTTTCAGGCCAGGAAGTCGGTTCCCATCGACCGGCTGGACTTCCTGCGCTCCCAGCTCAGTGCCGCCGCCCACCCGGAGCTGATTGGTCAGCTGGAGGAGGTCATCGCCAGACTGGAGCCCCTAGACTCCGCCTCCAGCAGCCGTAGAAGCAGCATCAGCTCACATGTACGTTTATCTATTAGTTATCTCATTGTGTTGTTTTACCACATTGATTCATTCTTCTCTAAGGGGACTTGATCCACACTTCATGACCATATAGGTGAGAGTAGGAACGCAGATCGCTCGGTAGACAGAGAGCTTTGCCTTCTGGCTCAGCTCTCTTTGCAACATAATGTTGTTTAAATGTGTGTAGAACTGGCTGATGTGACTCATGACATTACATGTCATCATGGTCCATACGTTTTACTCAGCTCAAAGCATCTCTGTGTTTTATCTGTGTTTTATTTTTGTTTTGTTTTATATATTTCATGTGTAAATATTGTTGTGTAGTTTGATACAGACTGGAGTGTATAACGTGTCATGAAATGTGTTGTGTCGTTGACAGGAAAGCTTCAATGTTCTGGACTGTGGAATCTACCGGGTCATCAGCCGCAGAGGCAGCCAATCGGACGAGGAGAGCGGCTCCCTCATCAACCAATCGGTGTCGGAGGAGGAGCGACTGAAAGACTTCGGCTTTGGACAGGAAGACGAACAGCTGGACCCAGGTACAGTTATGGACACACTGCTGCTTAAAGTTCATATTGGTTGTCCCCCTCTGCTGGTGGAGAGAGGTAATTGCAGCGATGTCCTAGCTGCAATAGCGACAGTGACGCATCTTAACAGAAATAAAACATTGTTTGCTATGAAGCCACTGCCAGCCATTTTCGAGTGTTTTCACTAACCTTTGAAAAATCATAAAACATTTATCTCCCGTATGATTGATCCCCCGATAGATTTAAAAGACGTATCCGAGGCTCGTAGAATCTGGGGGGGAAAGCGAGCCGCCGCGATCATCTGTTCCATAGTTATTGGAATGTAGGCTGTTTTCACCAAAAAGCAACACAAACAGAGAAAAAAATCTCCCAAATCGAATAACAAGGAAGTGAACGGGTGTTTTTCTCTGCTCCAGTCTGGTGCGCCATCTGCTTCTAAGCTCATAACGCATAGCATTATGAGCCTGTAGAGCATCTATTTTCACTATTTTAACTATAAAAAAGTAATTCAACAATATGATTGTATTTTCTGTCAATCAATCAAACAATCAAACGATTTATCTGACTTTATCTATCTTTTTTCCTCTGTTCTGATGCATTTTTTTTTTAAATTATTATTATTATTATTATTATTATTATTATTATTTTCTTTTTACAAAACCCATTAACATGACCTCTCTTCCACCTCTCTGTCCATTCATTGCATTCTGCACATGATCACCTTCTTCTTATCAATGCGTTTGATTGATTTTTCCATCGTGTGGCCGTTTTGTTGGGATACCATCCAGTTTGCACCCATTACATTGTCAGCAGTCCATCGTGTGTGTGTGTGTGTGTGTGTCTCTGTGTGTATGTGTGTGTGTGTGTGTGTGTGTGTGTGTGTGTGTGTGTGCGTGCGCACACGCGTGTGTCTGTGTCTCTGTGTGTGTGTGTGTTGTGTGTGTGTGTGTGTGTGTGTCCATCCCTCACACAGAGGTCAGTGAGCGTCCAGACTCCGCTCAGTTCCATCTCCCTCTGTCCTTCCGTTCCAAACCTCCCCGCATCGCCCTGCAGGCCGTCAGAGACAGGTGAACACTCACCTTTACACACCAGGGGTTCTCAAAGTGGGGGTCCTGGGGGGGACCCCCCCAGTTGTATTTGGTTTAGATGAAAGGGGTCCACCATCAACGGGCAACAAAACTTCAAGCACGCTGCCGGTGAGCAAGGACTTGTTAAAAAGCCTTTAAACAATTAAGACCGGGAACGCAACTGTGTCATTTTAAGATTTATTTGGCTATTCAAAAATATCAGATCTACGGGGCGTCCGCTGGCCTAGCGGTCCAGGAGCATACCACATGCTGGTAATCCAGCTTGACAGCGTGTCGAGGGTTCGACTCCCAATCCCGACGACCTTTGCTGTATGTCACCCCCCCATCTCTCTCCCCATTCAGCCTACTGCCCTGTCAATAAAGGCAGAAAAAGGCCCAAAGAATAGCAGAAAATGTGTGCAAATCTTTGAATATATATATTTTTTACCCCAAAATCATATGTATTTGGCCGTGCACGCAAACACTGTGTCATGCAAAGAAAATGCAACATGGCGGAAAACTTGTCAGGTGGAAATGGGTTTTTTGTTTTATGTAGAAGAGGATGAACACAGTGTTTCTAGCTTTATGAAGAAGAGGATGAACACAGTGTTTCTAGTTTAATGAAGAAGAGGATGAACAGTCTGTGTTTCACAGTGTTTCTAGTTTTATGAAGAAGAGGATGAACACAGTGTTTCTAGTTTAATGAAGAAGAGGATGAACACAGTGTTTCTAGTTTAATGAAGAAGAGGATGAACACAGTGTTTCTAGTTTAATGAAGAAGAGGATGAACAGTCTGTGTTTCACAGTGTTTCTAGTTTTATGAAGAAGAGGATGAACAGTCTGTGTTTCACAGTGTTTCTATAGTTTAATGAAGAAGAGGATGAACACAGTGTTTCTAGTTTAATGAAGAAGAGGATGAACACAGTGTTTCTAGTTTAATGAAGAAGAGGATGAACAGTCTGTGTTTCACAGTGTTTCTATAGTTTAACACATCCACCGCCAAGGGCTAATCTCATAATGTACTCACCAGTGCCAAGGTTTTATTGTTGTTTTTTGTTTTTTTCAGGTCGCCATAGGCCCCGCTAAAATCCTTTAGATTGCCCGATCCAATGTTTGTAAACAACGGGCACATGTCCTGGTGTCTACTCGTCGAGACCGCGTGTCAAACGGAGCCGCCATGTTTGAGTTCTGATCGTTTATGTTAACATGGGAAATGCGAGGATGAAAAACTACATGTCCCATTACAGGTTTTACAGAGCTTTTTGTGTACGACTTAGAATGAAGGCAGACGGGAAACAAAAAACGTGATCGCACTTCCGGTCGATTTCGGGTGGTGTTACACTGAAAATGGAAAAAGCACCACAGCCCGTAGGGCTACGGTCTCGGCGCTTAACAGTTGGATTTAACGGCCCGTAGGACTACGTTCTTGGCGGTTAATGTGTTAATGAAGAAGAGGATGAACAGTCTGTGTTTCACAGTGTTTCTATAGTTTAATGAAGAAGAGGATGAACAGTCTGTGTGTTTCAGTGTTTCTATAGTTTAATGAAGAAGAGGATGAACAGTCTGTGTTTCACAGTGTTTCTATAGTTTAATGAAGAAGAGGATGAACAGTCTGTCTGTTTCACAGTGTTTCTATAGTTTAATGAAGAAGAGGATGAACACAGTGTTTCTAGTTTAATGAAGAAGAGGATGAACACAGTGTTTCTAGTTTAATGAAGAAGAGGATGAACAGTCTGTGTTTCACAGTGTTTCTATAGTTTAATGAAGAAGAGGATGAACAGTCTGTCTGTTTCACAGTGTTTCTATAGTTTAATGAAGAAGAGGATGAACACAGTGTTTCTAGTTTAATGAAGAAGAGGATGAACACAGTGTTTCTAGTTTAATGAAGAAGAGGATGAACACAGTGTTTCTAGTTTAATGAAGAAGAGGATGAACACAGTGTTTCTAGTTTAATGAAGAAGAGGATGAACAGTCTGTGTGTTTCAGTGTTTCTATAGTTTTATGAAGAAGAGGATGAACAGTCTGTGTGTTTCACAGTGTTTCTATAGTTTAATGAAGAAGAGGATGAACAGTCTGTCTGTTTCACAGTGTTTCTATAGTTTAATGAAGAAGAGGATAAACTGTCTGTCTGTTTCACAGTGTTTCTAGCTTCGTGAAGAAGACAACAGAGAGGATGAACAGTCTGCAGATGAATGCTGAACTGTGGCAACGACCTCCTGACCCCAGGGAGGGAGTTGAAGGGTTAAACATCTCTACCCTGTCATCTGAAGATGATCTGAACCAGTGAGTTTTCATTCACTCATTCATTCATTTATATGAAGAACACACATGGCTAGTCCTAACCCCTGCTGTGCAAGGTTTGGAATACAAATTTAGAGCAAGGTTGCAGGTGAAGACTAATTATTATTATTATAATTATAGTTATTATTGTTATGAGGTACTGTTTTTTTTTTATTATTAATCAAATCTATGGGATTACGGGCCGGTTACCGGTGCCAATGGGGCGGCAAATATATTTAATGTAAGAGTCGTCCCAGCAGCACGGTGTACGTCTGCTGTTGTGTGAAGGTTACGATACTTTACGATACACGGGTCAGACGCACAGAATCTGTGCGTTTTAAAGCTGCAGTCATTGAGTTTTCATTGTTCTCCAGGGTTTACACTGAAATGACGAGCGCAGACAGTGACCTGCAGGAGCTACGGACGGCCACCGAGCGAGCCGTGTAAGTACAGTGCACGTACGCACAGTGCACGTACGCACAGAGCACGCTGATTTGTGCGTTGGCTATTCAAAAAATAGCAGATGTACAAGCTTGCAGCGCGTCACTTCGTGGGACTCCCTCTTTCTTTGGTGTTTCGCCCAGGTGGGCGGGGTTTTGAGTTTAGGTTAAAGGCAGTGGTTCCCAAACAGTGGGTCGGGAGCCATGTGTGGGTCACGGACCCATTTATATGGGTCGCGACGCGCGAGTAAATATCCCTCTTTTTACTTCTTATTTAAAATATATATATAATTTTTTTTTTTTTATTAAAACATACATTAAAACAACTGTAGAAGTAGTGAAATAGCAGATCTACAAGCTCATAACGCGTCGCATCGCGACACGTTGTGAGCTTATAGATCTGCTATTTTCACTACTTTGGGTCCCGGGAAGACATCACATTTCTCTTTTGGGTCTCGACCAAAACAGTTTGTGAACCACTGGGTTAAAGCATATTTTCTTTGAGGTTAGGGTTAGGTTTAGACATATAACCACGCCCACCTGGGCAAAACACCAAGGAAAGAGGGAGTCCCGTCACTTTGTGCCCTGGGCAAGTTTTTTAAAGATCTTGAAAGTGTGAGAACTACTGATTTAGAAGGAATTTGTAGAATGGGCCTCAGGTCTCAATGGGTTAAATGATTAGAGTTTCTTTACAATGTCAGCTCCCAGATCCAGGACCCCTTGGTGCTGTTAGACCCCGCCCACCTGGCAGAGACTCTGCTGGAGTGGCTGCCGGTGCTGGAGCAGGTTCTGGGTCCTGAAGAGCTGGAGGAGACCTGGCCCAGAGGACTTCCACTGACCTTTTCAGAACCCCCACAGAACGTATCGGAACATCCACAGACCTTCTCAGAACATCCTGAGGCCTTACCAGATCCTCCACAGAACTTGTCAGAACCTCCACAGACCTCAGATCATCCAGAGGCCTTACCAGAACTTCCACAGAACTTGTCAGACCCTCCACTGACCTCAGATCATCCAGAGGCCTTACCAGAACTTCCACAGAACTTCTCAGAACATCCCGAGGCCTTACCAGAGCCTCCACAGACCTCAGAACATCCAGAGATCTTCTCACAACTTCCACAGACCTCAGAAGATCCACAGACCTTCTCGGAACATCCAGAGGCCTCATCAGAACCTCAGCAGACCTTCTCGGAACCTCCACAGACATCTGAACGTCCAGATGCCTCCCCAGAACATCCACAGACCTTCTCAGAGCAGCCGACCCAACCCTGCGACCCAGAAGAACCAGCGGAGGAGGAGGCGGGGGTTGTAGATCCGGAACAACGTGGGGTCAACCTGGACCAGAGTGAGGGCGGTCAGGAGGAGGAGGTGGTGTGTGTGACGGTGGTCTCCCCCAGACCCCTGACCTCCGACCTCCTGGAGGAGCTGACCCAGCTGGCCACGCTCTACCTGGAGCTGAGGTGCTTCGGTCAGCAGGTGTTCCAGAAGGAAGGCGTCAGGGCGGTGGGAGCATCCAGCTTCCTGCGTAGGTATTTCTACCTGCTGGACCAGGAGCGCGTGAGGAGGATGTGTGTGCAGTGTTTCCAGGACCAGCCGCAGCTTCACGCTTCGTTCATGGAGGCCATGCTAGGTCAGAAACCAAGACGATTTTACTGTCTGAACCAAATACTGTGTTTTTCTCTTAAAATACTAGAATACTTAAATCCAAAATAAGATACTCACCCCGTGAAGCCTTGCATTTGTGGAGAATGTATTTTTGTGTTGCATTCCTATACGGTGAATAAAGAATCCAAAAATGAAGATACCGTACTTGATGAAATTAAGAAAATAAAGGGTTCAGGATTAATAACAGTGAAACTATATACAAATCTGTTTATGTCTAACAACACTCTCACATTATAATCCAAGTGTCTCAGTACTTTGAAAACACATGCATTTCTGCTGAAATTAGTATTTACGTCCTTGGATGTGTGGAGAAAAAATTGTCAGGAAACAATACAAAACACTCAGATCGGTCCATCTCCTTAGACCCCAAATTCATCAAGTATTCTCTTTTAATTTTTGTAGTCTTCATTCACCGTGAAGGAATGCAACACAACCACAAATTCTCGGATAATAATAATAAATACATTTTATTTATAACTCACTTTACATTTTTACAAACCTCAAAGTGCTACAGGGTTTAAAAACATGCCATAAAACAGCAAAGGCAACAAACAATTACATGGGACCCAACTAGACTAAAGGGTCAAATTAAAAACAAGGTCAAATCAGGTCATAGGAAAAAAAAGGCCCAAGAATAATTAAGAAAACGCTTTGTTAAAAAGGTATGTTTTTAGTCATCAGTGGACTGTGGTGCTCTCTGGTGTTTGGGGAGCGCGTTCCACAGACGTGGGGTAGTGGAGCAGAAGGCCCGGTCGCCCATGGTGCAGAGCTTGCTCATGGGGACAAGGAGGATGAAGTTCCCATTCATTCCCAGTGATTACTAGTGGAGGACTGTGGTTGTTCCTGTAGAACATTGATGTGATTTCTGTGTGTGTAGAGCTGACCGGGTCCAGTAAGGCTGTGGAGGTGTTTCATAAAGGAGATCTTCTCAAGTCGCTGCGCTGCCTGAGAGAGATGCAGCCTTGGAGCGCTGCTCACCTCCTAGCTCACTTACAAAGGTCAGCTCCTTATCTCCTTACCTCACATTGTACTCTAACCCAGTAATTCTCAAACAGACGAGCCCAGCATTTGTTTAGACAAAGAATCCAATCAGGTGTGTGTGTGTGTGTGTGTGTGTGTGTGTGTGTGTGTGTGTGTGTGTGTGTGTGTGTGTGTGTGTGTGTGTGTGTGTGTGTGTGTGTGTGTGTGTGTGTGTGTGTGTGTGTGTGTGTGTGTGTGTGTGTGTGTGCGCATAGGTTGTATGACAGACATGGTGAGGCCGCCCTGCGCTCATTCTCCCAGTTCTACCCCACCATCACTCCCAGTGACATCACAGCCATGGCCCAGGGACATCACTTCCTGGCCTATCTGGACAATCTGGTCCAATCACAGGCCGAGGAGCAGAGGTACGTCTTCTCATCTCCAGGGCTGTCGATCGAGCTCAGAAATTACGTCAATTTTCAATGAGTTATGCCTCTATTTGAGTCTGTGTAGGTTTTTGATGTGAGTTACAGTATGCCTCTAATGTGTGTCTGTAGATAGTTGTTTTTGATGTGAGTTATGCCTCTATTTGTGTCTAGATTGTGGATTCTGATGTGAGTTATGCCTCTATTTGTGTCTGTAGATTGTGGATTCTGATGTGAGTTATGCCTCTACTTGTGTCTGTAGATTGTGGTTTCTGATGTAAGTTATGCCTGTATTTGTGTCTGTAGATTGTGGTTTCTGATGTGAGTTATGCCTCTATTTGTGTCTGTAGATTGTGGTTTCTGATGTAAGTTATGCCTCTACTTGTGTCTGTAGATTGTGGTTTCTGATGTAAGTTATGCCTGTATTTGTGTCTGTAGATTGTGGTTTCTGATGTGAGTTATGCCTCTATTTGTGTCTGTAGATTGTGGATTCTGATGTAAGTTATGCCTCTATGTGTGTCTGTAGATAGTTGTTTTTGATGTGTGTTATCTACAGACACAAGTCTGTAGATTGTGGTTTCTGATGTGAGTTATGCCTCTATTTGTGTCTGTAGATTGTGGATTCTGATGTGAGTTATGCCTCTACTTGTGTCTGTAGATTGTGGTTTCTGATGTAAGTTATGCCTGTATTTGTGTCTGTAGATTGTGGTTTCTGATGTGAGTTATGCCTCTATTTGTGTCTGTAGATTGTGGTTTCTGATGTAAGTTATGCCTCTATGTGTGTCTGTAGGTTGTGGTTTCTGGGTTCTCTCCTCCAACCAGAGTCACTCAGACAGGAATGGTTGCAGCTGGCTCTTACCCATGATGCACCTCAGCTCTGTGACACGCAGACCGCTGACGGACAACCCAGGTCAGAGGTCGTTTTGACGCGTGACTGACATCACAACGATGTCGCTTCATTAGCCGACAACATAGACAATTTTTAGGGGGGCATGGTGGGAGGACGATTTTTTTTATATATATATATATATATATATATATATATATATATATATATATATATATTGCCAATATATGGCAAGTATATGCAGAATATATGCTGCATATATGCCATATTCAGGTTCATATATGTGCATATCTGTGGATATATAGGAAATATATGTCTCTTCTATGTCCACATATATGGATATATATGTACATATATAGAGACATATATATACAGGTGGACAATATCATATATATCACATACTGTATATGATAAACATATATGTTGCATATATAAAACATATACGTTCATATATTTTCTTTGCCCCCCCTGGTGGCAGAGGCAAAAATCTCCTATGGTCGACAACGTGTGATTTGTGTCGTATTGTAGATGGCATTCATGTTATTTTTAGGGCTGCAACAGTTAACGGAATCGGTTTAATCGGTTAAAATAAAATCTACAATTTAACATTTGTTGATTAGTAATCAATCCCTATTTTGGGCATGTCATTATAATACTGTAGGTTACTTTCAAAAGTAGTTATTACAGCAGATCTACAAGCTGTCAAGATACACTGAGCTTGTACATCTGCTATTTCAGCTGTGGTTATGGCATCACATTAATGTAATGAGTGTCATTGTCCTCCAGGTAGCACTCCCATTATTTCAGCTGTGCTTATGGCATCACATTGATGTAATGTGTGTCATTGTCCTCTAGATGGCACTCTCACTATTTCAGCTGGGGTTATGGACGCCTGCTGTCTCTGTTGACTCGACTTCCTGCTGACCTGACCTCCAAGCAGAAGATGGCAGAGACCTGTCGCAGCCATGGGTAATAAATACTATTATTATTACTATTATTATTAGCTTTTTACCCCTTTTTCTCCCCTATTTAGTCGCTTTTCCAATTCATTTGTCTCCACACACATTAGTGTGTGTTGTCACTGCTGTTGTGTCCTACTGACTCACCACTCACGTAGTAGCGTCCACAACTATAGTAGAATATGAGAAATAGACATTGTGAACCAGGGGCGCCGATATTTATAAGCTCTAATGGGTGCGTGCATGTGTGCCCCGGAAAAAAATTGCGGGTTTTGGCCGGATAATTTACTTTTTTGGGGGGGGTTTTGTAACTTTATTTCGGTTAATTCGGTTTATTCAGTGTCGATCTGATTTTGAAAAAATAAATTATTATTTATTTATTTTTTATTTTTTTACCAGCTTTCAGTGGGTGCTCCTCATTTCACCTGGGTGCTTTAGCCCCGAGGCACACCACAGTATGGGTATTGTGAACCGTTTTCCTGGTTCTTCAGAAGAGAAATTGTTGTTTTACAGTTTTTAATTTTATTTTTTTTAGATTGTGGTTTACAATTATAAAAAGATTGATGTTGGGGTTAGGTATAGGATTAGACATTTAGAGGTCAGGTTTAGGGGTTTGGCGGGGCTAGAGTTTTCCCTATTTTATATTTGGTTTGCGAGGCGATGTCAAACACCCCAAAAATAGCTCACAGCACGTTGTGCCGCGTTGTGAGATTGTAGATCTGCTATTTCTCGGCTAATGTTCAGTTATTTTCAGACATTTTCAATGGCGTCCTTAAATTATGATGTCCTCACAAGAAGTGTGTGTAGCTCACAGCACGTTGTGCCGCGTTGTGAGATTGTAGATCTGCTATTTCTCGGCTAATGTTCAGTTATTTTCAGACATTTTCAATGGCGTCCTTAAATTATGATGTCCTCACAAGAAGTGTGTGTGTGTGTGTGTGTGTGTGTCAGGTATTGGACAGGGTATCTGCACCTGTGTTGTGAGCTGGGATGGCGTCCCGAGGCGTTCTCCACCGTCTGCCAGCTGGATGACATCAGCCTCCTGGAGGAACCCAACGGTACTGCAGCTCATAGCCAGAGTTTGGTCTAACGTGTTACTGTTACGCAGCTACTTTGTTGCGGTAACAACTAGTAAAGTAACTAGTTACTTTTTCCCAGCTGCTGCGTGCACCAGTGAAAGCGCATGCTCGAAAATAATTGATTAATAATAATAAATAAATAAAAAGGTGTCGGCTTCCGGCCGGGCTCGAGCTGTAAAATTGCGCCGCCTATCTGGCCAGGGGCCGGGCTGGGCTGAATACCACGGCTAGGGCCCACATGTGTGTGTGTGTGTGTGTGTGTGTTACGGCTGTACCCAAACCCTGTTTTTAGGATTCAAACTTCGGCGAGGAATTTCGAACGGACGTTCGAACCATCGTATTTAATTATTTAATTAATGAAACGGTGGTTCGAACGTCGAACCATCGTTTTTAATCAATTAATTAACAAAACGATGGTTCGAAAGTCGAACCATCGTTTTATTTATTAATTAATTAATACAATGATGGTTCGAAAGTCGAACCATCGTTTTATTTATTAATTAATGAATACAACGATGGTTCGACTTTCGAACCATCGAAGGACGTTCGTTCGAACGATCGTGTTTATTTAATTAATTAAACGAACGTGCCTTTAACCAAGCTGCAATTCATTATAGAGCCGACATTGCATAATCTATTGGTTTAAAAAAAAGTTGTTTCATAATGCCCATAATGTATTGAAAGGATTTAAGGATCAAACAAGACAAGATATTTCCTAAAGTTTAGGATTTATTGCTGAAGTCGTTAGTTACCAGACAGTACAAGCAATGCAGATCAATAGCCTCCCTTGAAAGCCTTCATTCATGTAACAGAAAAATAAAACAGGCGCATTAATTGTCACAGTGTCTTTTTTTTTCTCTCCAGACAACTCGCTCTCTTTTTGGCCAATATCTAACAATACGACAGACAATATTCTGCACAGGGCTGTTAGTTACATTAAACAACAACTATAAAACATAAGTATGGCAGGGCGTGGCAGCTTCAAACAGTTAACAAACAACGACTTTTAAAATAAAATGTCTCACTCTCGTCTCGTGACGAACCAAAAATAAAAGTCTTGCCGACCGAGTCGGCCCTCACCTCTGCTATACTCTCTTCATGTTGTGTGCCAAGAACACTAGTTTTAGCCGCGGTTGCCGCAGTTAACCGCGGTTTGGGTGGATTCGGGTCAATCAAATATAATTATTAATTAATATCGGATAAACCGCGGGTGAAATATTGCGGTAAATAATCTAATATATCTATCCATAAAATAGCTAAATCTCTGCGTGCTTGTGTCTGTGTGAGTGTGTAGAGCAGCCTCTGTGCGATGCGATCACAAAATGCATTGATTTAGCCTATGGAATGTCGGTGCGTATTTTTTCTTTTTTTTAAACCGGTGCCGCTGGCAGCAGAGCAGTGCGCTCTGTATGTTGGATGCCGCATGTATGTTGGATGCCGCACAGAGTCTGTATGTTCAGCGCAGCAGAGCAGTGCGCTCTATATGATCAGCGCAGCACCGGTTTTAAAAAAAAGAAAAAAGACGCACGACATTCCATAGGCTAAATCGATGCATTTTGTGATCGCATCGCACAACTAATAATAAAACTAACGGGGAATACCAGAAAATAATAATATTTTGACATAGGGAAAAACGGTTGGTGCGGATATTTAAATTGGATAATATAATTATTGCGGTTGGATAACGGGCGGATAATTAATTTGTACATGCGGATTCGGGTGACGTGAGAGGCCATCCGCGCATCTCTACTGTGCGTGCGTGCGTGCGTGACTTTCGTGACTTTCAAATTATTGTAAACACAACATAGTACTGTGATATTCTGATATATATTTTAAGATTTTTTTTTTTTAATATATATATATATATTTTTTTTTTTTAAAGCGGAGGTTCGAACTCATTAATTAAGATTCGAATGCCGACATAACGAACGAAGGTCCGAACCTTCGAACGTTTGGGTACAGCCCTAGTGTGTGTGTGTGCAGTGCAGCGTGAATGCTTGACGTAGTCACGTAAGTTAAACGGCTCCTGACAGATAGTCAACTTGTCATCATGAAGCCTTTGTTTGAACTGTTATTAGCGCATCTTAGCCTGGTTCCAGACCATAGACCCCGCCCACTCTCTGAGTGGACTGCCTCTTTGGTCTGGTGTTGTAAATGTGAAATGTGTGTAAAATGTATTGTCCAATGAGAGCAGTAACTAGTAACTATAACTAGTTACTTTTTTACGTAAGTGATTCGCCCAACACTGCTTATAGCACACTTTTACAACAGATCTGTTCCATGAGGTTTGTTACTTCTAGGCAAGGGGTGATGCAACTTTGATGATGGAGAGGGCCAATATATTTCCACACTCACTCCAGAGGGCCACATTGCATATACTGTCGGGCCATTCTATGTCACACAAAAGTAGCAAAGATAGCAGATCTACAAGCTCAAAACGCGTCGCAGTGCGATGCGTTTTGAGCTTATAGATCTGCTATTTTTGCTATTTGTGAATTGGAATTCAGATTTTTTTTGTTGCTATTTTTTAATTGGAATTCTGAAAAGTAGTATTTTTATTTAATTTCAAATGCATTTAGTTAAACTTATGTTAACTTTATGAACTTAAATACAAATACATTGTACATAATAATAAATATTGTTAATACTAGTCAATAAGCTACTAATATAGACTGAAGTAATTAAAGCAGGTCATGTTTGGAATGTTAACAGCTGAAATCAATAATATATCAGTATTCTGATATTAACCTGCGGGCCGCATTAAGTGAAGGTGGGGGCCTGTTGCCCATGTATTTTCTAGGCGTTTGCATAAAGGCAGCACACACAGACACACACACACACACACACACACACACGCATATATATATATATATATATATATATATGTATATATATATATGTATATATATATATATATATATATATATATATATATATATATATGTATATATATATATATATATATATATATATATATATATATATATATATATATATATATATATATATATATAATGTAGTCTGGAGCATTGTAACATGATGGCTGCCTAACAAAGTGGTGTGCTGTGGATTTTTTAACTACCGAAGCGCTACGTCACGCGCACACACT
The DNA here is from genome assembly GCF_963280865.1 of Gymnoscopelus braueri. NCBI lineage: Eukaryota > Metazoa > Chordata > Actinopteri > Myctophiformes > Myctophidae > Gymnoscopelus > Gymnoscopelus braueri. Next base: position 5,463,583 of record NC_137610.1, read on the forward strand.
CGCACGCGAGCGAACGCCGATTGAAATAAACAATTTAATATGTAGGCCTATTTATTAACCCACAATATATATCGAATGTTATTCTACTTGCATAATGGGGACACTTTATTGTTGTCATAATGCATTTACCATGCAGACGTCACCTCTGTAATTTAGTTCATGAATCCATCAGCCACTGTTATCCAAACGTTCTCTCTGGACTGCTTCAGAACATCTGACAGTATGCCTACACCTACAGTACTTAGCAGGTCACTCAATGGACCATCGATATGCGTCCAGCCAGGGTCATTCCTATGTTAACAAAGAAAGTGCCAATGATGTGTAACACCTAACATTTTTCCAAAGCCCACAGTGCCACACTATGTGTGTCGGATCGTCCTGGAGCAAAACATTCTGTGGCTCTTGAAAGATTAGTAAAAATGCTCAAAAAGCAAAGATTTCAGTTACAAATGTTTGCACAAATGTTCAATATTTTTGAATAGTCAAAGTATAAAATATGGATAAAGTGTTTACACAGATGCGTTCCCGGTTTAAATGGGTTAAAGAGTAATAAAACATTAGTTTTGTTTTAGTCGTTATGTGTATGAAAGTGTATGAAAACATATTTGTATTGTTTTAGGCCTGGAGCCTCAGACTCTAGAGGAGTGGAAGTTGCTGGTTCAGCTCTCCCAGCAGAGCAGCAATGTGTCACAGCAGACGACTTCCAACGGCAGCGGTGCTGCTGCCTTGCCCAACGGCTCCGTGGAGGCGGTGAGGGAGGTGACCCCGGAGGCCCTGACCCTCAGACTGGCCAGGATGCTGGGCCCCCAGCGGGCCCTGGGGGTCCTGCAGGAGTGTGGGCTGGACCTGGTCCTCTCCGAACACTCTACGCTGGTCTGCCACCTGCTGGCCGTGGCCGAGAAGAGACAGAGGTGAGCTTTACTGAATTATCAAAACACACACCGGTAGATCAGTCGGTAGAGCTCTCGCCTTTGGACCACAAGGTCATGGGTTCGGTCCCGAGCACTGCCAACTCAGTGCACGAGTAGCGGACCCCCTCTTTACCAGGTGTTCCGCTCAGTTGGGTGTGGTTTTGAGGTTAGGTCAGGTTAGGCAGTGGTTCCCAAACAGTGGGCCGGGACCCATTTTTACGGACGTCGTAGGCTTTTATTTAATTCATGATTCCGGTTTTCGTTTCGGATATAATCTTTACTTATGGCTAGAATTTAAAAAAGATGCATATATATTTTTTTTTTTCTTCCCCAGACCACATTCCTCTGACATATCCTGAGACTTTATTGTTGACTGGACTTGCACTGTTATGAATGTGGTCGTATTTTTGTTTTATTCGTGTTATATTTTCTTATTGGACGTGTGTGTGTCAGGTATGGGGTCTGAGCCGTGTGTATGCAAATAGCATGTGCCATGCCACGCAGATGATAGGCGCACGTGTGTGCTGTGTAGCTGTGTGTGAATCCACTCAGATGATTGGTGGGGTAACTTCACATGTAGGAGAAGTTTCTCTTCTCGGCCGTATTCCGCTTCTTCATGTGGAAAAACAGGCGGGGCGAGGCTACGCCACATTTATCAACAGCGAACACATCTTACACTAGAATTGACAGGGTACACCTACTTGGTGAATCCCACATGGACGACATGGGCGTAAGCTGATTCCTGGGCTCAAATTTAAGCCGGTTTGTACGTTCCATTTATAAATGAGGGCCATTGTCTCCCTCACACATAGTAATACAGTAAAGCCCCTAACAGGGACCCCCTGAGTTTATACATAGTAATACAGTAAAGCCCCTAGCAGGGACCCCCTGAGTTTATACATAGTAATACAGTCAAGCCCCTAGCAGGGACCCCCTGAGTCTATACATTTATGGAAGGAGGATTGCTATTGTTTAAACATGTAACTTTACAATTTTGTGGGACATAATATGCTATATAGTTGTTAAAAAGTTACGTGTGTGTGTGTGTGTGTGTGTGTGTGTGTGTGTGTGTGTGTGTGTGTGTGTGTGTGTGTGTGTGTGTGTGTGTGTGTGTGTGTGTGTGTGTGTGTGTGTGTGTGTGTGTGTGTGTGTGTTCTCAGGTCTCTCATCCACACCATGTTGGAGCGCTGTGACCGCTTCCTGTGGTCCCAACACGCCTGACCTGTGACCTCTCTGACCTTCGACCTGTGGTCCCAACATGCCTAACAACACGCTGACCCGTTGCCCTTCGACCTGCTGCTAGTAAACTGTGACCAAAATCTAAACATAACGTCTTCCTCTTTAACTCTTTAACTGCCACTGAGTATATACAACTAAACAAGGCCCAGACTGACAGCGATTTTTCGATTTTTTTTACCTTTTCAAGTAGTCACAGAATATGTATCTCCAGTATGATCGATCCCCTGTTGGTTGCTAATCACTGAGGGTTTCACTGTGCTTCTGTGAAAAAAAAGAAAATGTCATCGCAACCTCCCGTTCGCTTGTTATACGCTGTTAAAAATAGCATGTTTCGGCAAAAAAACAGCCGAGATACAGGATTTTTAAGTAATAAGTAACCAGGAAGTGAATGGAGCAGTAAATCTTCGGATCGCATTATCTCTGGTTCTGTGTAAAAAAAAAAAAGGCTGCGGTTGCTGTGCCATAGCAGAATATGGCGAGAAATCTTGTCCATGGCAGTCAATTAATTAATTAATACCTGGTAATGAATGTGTTAATACAATTTGATGTTTTCCATTCGGATTTTTATTTTCAAAGTTTTCTTTTTGTTTTGTACAGTAGGGCTATAATTAATCTATAATCTGCTGTTCTGTGTGTTAAGCTTTGAAAGCTCAGTGTAGAATGACACAAAATATGAATGTTCTAACCTATTCATATATGTGAATAAACTAAGTTAATTGTTGAATCGTTTCCATAATGCTATTTTATAGAGTGATAATAAGTGTTTGTTATGGCGTCATATTTAATAGGTCAAGGATTATGTTAGCTTTGATAAGATTCCTTTTTAAAGTATAACTGCTCTTCTTCCAGCAGAATGTATAAATATTGTAGGGGGATCAGTCGTAGGTCAACAGATAATAATATTAATAACTAATGAAATGTGTGATGTTATCTCATCACACAGCTGTGACATCAAAGACCTCAGAGCTCCTCTCCTCTCCTGTGACTCACAGAGGATTCAGACCTAGAACTGTGGATCCCTGACTATGAGAATTCCCCTAATGCACACATGCACACGCACGCACGCACACACACACACACATGCACGCACGCACGTGTTACTATATTTGTAACACAGATTTTAGCAATTTTATAAATGCCATTTTTAACCTTAAAGCCTTAAACTTAGTTACTACGTGCTGGTCTCGCGCACCAAAAATAGCCAAATCTACACACAACGCGTTGTGCTGCAACATTTATAGCTTGTAAATTAGCTATTTTAGTTTTGGCATGTAACTTCATGTGTAAATCAGGAATGACTCCAACCATTAAAGATCAACACCACTGTGGTAGAGGTTTGGGTTGTGTAGTTACCTTGCCATGATTTAACTCCAAAGGTGGACAAGAAATCTAAAATAAGAAATTGATCATTCAAAATATGCTCCTCATTGACTTACATTGTACAGTGAAACAGCTCTCAAAGTCACTCTTTTAGCACACAAACGAACACAAACAAAGCTGATTCAGACAATATATAGAACATCACCAAACCCAGTACTGTTTGTTATTATTATCCAAATATCAACTTCCTGCTGATTTGACTATTTGAAGATCCGGATCCGCGGATACAGTCCGGGTTTTATTCTTAATAAAAATAGTAAAACATTTTTTATAAAACAACAAACAATACTGGGTTTGGTGATGTTCTATATTGTCTGAATCAGCTTTGTTTGTGTTTGTTTATGTGCTAAAAGAGTGACTTTGAAGGGCTGTTTCAGCGTACAATGTATCAATTTGAATTATCAATTTCTATTCAATGGAACAATTATTTTTGATGTCTTGTCCACCTTTGGAGTTACATCATGTTAAGGTAACTACAACCCTAACCTCTACCTCTTGCCCTTTAAGTAAGGAATTACTTCAACCTAATAGGACCAGGATAATTTTTCCTCACAATGTCTGTCTCACTTTCTGCTACAACATCTGGGAACATATGAGCCTCACACGTATTGTAATAACTTAATAATACACACACACTCACTCTCTCATCTTCTGTCTCATCCAGCCTAAAGCCCACCTGTTTGTGTCACTGTCTGTCCTGGCATGGAGACGTATCAGATGTGTCTTTCAGCAGAGAGAGAGAGAGAGAGAGAGAGAGAGAGAGAGAATGATGTCATTGTGAAAATTCAATTTTGTTTGGCTGCCAGAAATCGTTGAAAGAAAAACATAAACAGGGATAGTTCAACCCCAAAATGCGGGCAGCGGTTCCGGTAGGAGACACAAAGAGTCTCCTTTGTATCTCCTTCTGGAACCGCCGCCTACCGGTCCACTGGTCATCAAATTATTGGAATGAGACACAAACAAAAAAAATATCCATGAATTCAAGTCTCCATGGGGTGACTCATCGATAGAAAAAATGTTTTTTTTTTGGTGAACTATCCCTTTAAGTATGTCCAGCACACATGAACTGAAATAACCACCATCGACTGAAACGCTTCAAGTTGTGTGAAATATCACATGATGATCAAAATACAGGCAGTAGTTAATCAGATGTTTTGTTTTCTCTCAAACGGACACTTAGAATGGTGGTTCCCGAGTGGGCACGGTGGCACAGTCGGTAGTGCTGTCGCCTCACAGCTAGAAGGTCCTGGGTTCGATTCCCGCAGGGGACGCTGTGGGCGCTGGGGGTGTGTTCTCTCCTCCGCGTCATCAGTGCCCATACCCTAGGTGGGGTTGGCGAAAGGGCCTTTCTGTGTGGAGTTTGCATGTTCTCCCCGTGTCTCCTAGGGTAGGTACCCTCACAAAAACATGCAGTAATCCTGGTCACTATACTGCCTCCCCCTGGCCAGCCGGGGCGCCTGATGGAGGGGAAGGGAACTGGTTGGAATAATGTGTTCCTTCCACGCGCTACATCCAACCAGGGAAACTCTCCCCTGTCAGGTGAAAAGAAGGTCAGTTGGCTCTCATGCATTGAAGGAGGCATGAGCTCGGCCCTGGCCTCCCTAGGTTGGCAGAGGGAAGGTAGTGCCCAGGATTACATAGACAATTGGCACTGGGTGTAAAAAATAGGGTTACAAAATCGTGGGATAAAAAAAATAAAATTAAAAAAAAGAATGGTGGTTCCCCAAAGTGTGGTCCGGGGACCCCCAGGGGTCCTTGAAGGGTGTCCCAGAGGCTCCCCCAAATGGACCCTTAACTGTAACTCTGAGAGTGTACACATGGAACCAAATGGACCCTTACAGGTCTGTAACTCTGAGAGTGTACACATGGAACCAAATGGACCCTTACAGGTCTGCGACTCTTGAGAGTGTACACATGAAACCCTTACGAGTCCATTCGGTTCCATTTGTACACTCTCTGAGTTATGGGGGTCTGTAGCCGCCTCACTGGGGGTCCTTGGAATTAGTTGTTTGAAATGGTACAAATTGAACGGATGTGTGTTGAGAGAGAGAGAGAGAGAGAGAGAGAGAGAGAGAGAGAGAGAGAGAGAGAGAGAGAGAGAGAGAGAGAGAGAGAGAGAGAGAGAGAGAGAGAGAGAGAGAGAGAGAGAGAGAGAGAGAGAGAGAGAGAGAGAGAGACTGTTTGATGTGGAGTGTCTGTCACCAGAGAGACAAATAAAATAATTATTTGGACACATAATGACCTGCTGGTATTTGAAATAAAATGAGTTGTATTGAAATTTAAAAAAAGCATAAAACTTGCCTCTGACATATAGAGCATAAAAACATGGGAAAGTACCTCAAAGTTTTACTTGCATAAGTACAGTACTTGAATACATTTACAGTATGTAGGTGCTTCCCCCTCTGGAATGAGAGTGTTTGATGTACAGAGAACTGTCACCACACAGATACAGATAAAGGGATTATTTGGACACATACCTGCTGGACACACACACACACACACACACACACACACACACACATGCGTGTCAGACTATAAGACACACACCCCCCAGATGAGCAGAGTTCAGAAGGGGAAAGACAGCAAAGGTTATTGTAGTTTGGAATGTTAAGGTAGTTTTATTATTTTTACTCAGTTTTGACTTTGTTTATCAAGTTCAGTGAGTTTTAAACTTGTGTACTTTATTTTTTATTTAGTGTAAACACTGATTTTTTTGTCTAGTTTGTATTTGTAAGAACACAATACAGTTCAGTTAGAGTTTTTTTGTAAATCCTAGTTTTTTTTTTCAGTTAGCTAAAATGTCATTTTTTTCTCAATTCTAATTTGAGTTATTTTTTAATGAACTATAATAACCGACAGCAGTAAGTTATGAGCATACTGTGGCTCAGATACACCTCAAATCACTGATATATACAAACTGTTTGAGGTCTTTGCCTCAGGACTGAAAATAAATACATAAATCTGGGTTTTCGTGCGTTCGCTCGCTCACGTCCTTTCTTTTCAACCCAGCATCTGTTTTAAGATGTGTGAATGATGAGACTGTATTCTGCATGGATTGAAGCGTTTGGGAGTTTGAGATCTTCGATGGACACGGTACTGATGGTATGTTATCATTATATCTTTTTAATTTTACTTTATTTTTTAATTAAAAAAAAAAAAATCTGTTCAGAAACCAGCTATGTCTAAAATATTAACTTTTCAGGAAATGGAGAGAATAAAATACATGTTTTACCGCCTCAACACAATACTGCCTCATCAACTGTGGTGGAAAAAAAGTACTAAAATGTTTTACCTAAGTAAAAGTATCAATACTGCAATGTATAAATACTCTGTTACAAGTAAAAGTCCGGAATTTGAAATTTACTTGAGTAAAAGTACAAAATTATTGGTATCAAAATATACTTAAAAGTACTAATGCAGAATGTCCCATTTCACAGGTTTTCAAATGTGTGAAATGCATACCGGTAAAAAACTTTTGAAAATAGCAAATCTATAAGCTCACAATGCGACGCATTGTGAGCTTGTAGATCTGCTATTTTCAAATGGCCAAAATGCGTGTCTGATAAAATTAATATCAAATATCTAAATACTGAATCAAGCAACTTAAAAACTGTCTGGGGGCAGGGCTCGCATAAGCCTGAGTAGACCATAAAATGACATTTTTTTATAGGGGTGTCGTGGATGAACATGCTACTTACAGGGGTGCCCTGAGCAGTGGTGTAAAGTAACTAAGTACATTTACTCAAGTACTGTACTTAAGTACAATGTTTAGGTACTTTTACTTTATTGGAGTATCTTTCAATATTCAATACTTTTACTTCTACTCCACTACATCTCAGAGGCAAATATTATACTTTTACTCCACTACAATTATTTGAAAACTTTAGTTACTAGTTACGGCAGATATAAATTTAAATTATTACATTATGAAAATAGCAGAAAATTATGAAAATAGCAGAAAATAGCAGATCTACAAGCTCTACGAGCTTGTAGATCTGCTATTTTCAAACATTTTAGTACTTTTACTTTTGGTACTTAAAGTACATTTTGATACCATATTTTTACATTGCAGTATTGATACTTTTACTTAAGTAAAACATTTGAGTACTTTTTCCACCACTGGCCCTGAGACAAAACAGTTTTAGAACCTATTGCTCTATTGATTCCTCCCAGTAAATCCATAACCCTATAGGTGTTGTTTTGTGCCACTAGGTGTCACTGGTGTTCACGCTGCAGTGTGTCTCCCTGAGCAGAACGTCCAACACCTCAGGTGGGTTCTGTTGGTGTTAAAGGAGCATTTCACCCATTTTCAACCTCAATCTTCATAATATCGATGGGGATTCCAAGCTTATAGAAACTACAGCCTTTCTATTCCTGGAAGAAGCCATTTGAAGTCATTTGCATTAATAAAAAATAATAATTATAAAATAAGTTTGAAATCTTGTTTGAAATTACCAATCCTGCCTATCGATGATGTCACTGGTAGGCAGGTTTCTGAACTGTCCACCATTGCGACACAGACAGTGAGTAGATAGAGATGATGCTCATCTTATAATGAGTATTATAGTTATTATCACTTACTGTATAGTGAGGACCAGTTACTGTATATTATGAACACAAGGTTGAAAATGGGTGAAGTGGCCCTTTAACAGACTTATTAACGTATGGGAACATTCTTCCTCCCTAAAGCATTGGTTCTCAAAGTGGGGTCCGGGGACCCCCAGGGGTCATTGGGGGGGTTCCAGGGGGTCCCCAGATAAATGAACGATAGTTAGGAACCAAATGGACCTTTGTGTGGTTGTAACTCTGAGAGTGCGGGTCCATTTCGTTCCATTTGTACAGTTATGGTGGTCCGTGGTCTAATGCAGAGGTTCTCAAAGTGGGGTCCGGGGACCCCCCCATGGTCTTTGGCACAACATGTGCCGATCTACAACAAGCTTGTAGATCGGCTATTTTCGGCAAAGAGGTTTGGTGTTGGTCTATGAAATCTATGAAAATACATATTGTATGTAGTGGGTGTCCCTGCTTCATCTCTCTCTCTCTCTCTCTCAGCCAAGGGGTCCTTGGAATGAAAAACGTTGAAGACCCCTGATTTAGGATCTTGTTCTTGTCTCTCAGAAATTTAGGACATGCAGGGCTGATGCAACTTTGATGATGCAGAGGGCCACTATATTTCCCACACTCACTCCATAGGGACACATTGTATATACTGTCGTATATATTGTATTATATATAGGCTACCTCTTATCCCCGTATTTAAACTTTTTTTTCGTAAATTAATGCTGTACTTCGCCATTCTATGTCACACAAAAGTAGCAAAAATAGCCGATCTACAAGCTCAAAACACGTCACAGTGCGACGCGTTTTGAGCTTGTAGATCTGCTATTTTTACTATTTTTGAATTTGAATCCTGAAAAGTATCATTTTTATTAAATTTCAAATGCATTTAGTTATACTGATGTTAACTTTATGAACTTGAATACAAATACATTGGACATAAAAAAGACAATAGAATTTAATACTAGTCATGAAGCTACTAATATAGACTGAAGTAATTAAAGTGGGTCATGTTTGCATGTTTGGAATTGTAACAGCTGAAAACAATAATATATCAGTATTCTGATATTAACCTGCGGGCCACATTAAGTGAAGGTGGGGGCCGCATGGGGCCCCCGGGCCGCCAGTTGCCCATGTATGATTTAGGATGTTGTTCTTGTCTCTCAGAAGGTGATCATTTAGAATCTTGTCTGTCAGAAGGTCATCATTTAGGATCTTGTCTCTCAGAAGGTCATCATTTAGGGTCGGCGTTCGTAGAAGAGGCGTTCCACAGAGCTGTTGCGCTGACCAACGCTGCGTACGCGCAAACCACTGAAAGGTAAACACAGTGCTTATGATTACTTCTTTAAAGGAATATTTCACCTAATCAATTACTCACCTTATGAGGCCCTGAATTCATCTTTTAATTTTTGTCTCGTTTCTGAGCCAATAATCCAATATTTGACTAATTGAAGTTAATAGGAGACCAATCGTAACAAGAGCAAAACTATATTTAAAACATTATCTTTGAACCCGGATCATCAGTGATTAACACTGTGAGTGACTGTAATTGATAGAAAAATAATATTTAACCACTTAAAGGGATAGTTCACCCCCAAAATTACTTTTTTCCTATTGATTAGTCACCCCATGGAGTCTTGAATTCATCGATATTTGTTTGCATTCCTACGCCAATAATTTGATGACTGGCAGCAGTGACAAAAAACAAAAAATATCCATGATTTCAAGACCTTTAAGTCTCGATTTTCTTTTATTATCCTCAATTGTCTTTTAACCTTCAATGTATGACGATTGCTACCAATTAAATAAATCAAATTAATCAATCAAAAATAGAAAGGAATAGTAGCTTTATTATCCATGCATGTGAACATCATCCTTTGTCCTTACTGTGGAGGAATGCCAAACAAACCAGACAGAATATTGTTGATTAAATAATGACATATAGATGTAGCTGATAGAATATTGATAGTCTAGATGTAAACTGATAGAATATTGATAGATGTAGCTGATAGAATATTGATAGATGTAAACGGATAGAATATTGATAGATGTAAACTGATAGAATATTGATAGATGTAGCTGATAGAATATTGATAGTCTAGATGTAAACTGATAGAATATTGATAGATGTAGCTGATAGAATATTGATAGATGTAGCTGATAGAATATTGATAGATGTAGCTGATAGAATATTGATAGATGTAGCTGATAGAATATTGATAGATGTAGCTGATAGAATATTGATAGATGTAGCTGATAGAATATTGATAGATGTAGTTGATAGAATATTGATAGATGTAGCTGATAGAATATTGATAGATGTAGCTGATAGAATATTGATAGATGTAAACTGATAGAATATTGATAGATGCAAACTGATAGAATATTGATAGATGTAAACTGATAGAATATTGATAGATATACGTTGATTTAATATTGATAGATGTAAGTCGATTTAATATTCATAGATATAAGTTGATTTAATATTGATACATATAGTGGTGGTTGTAGGGTGAAGACGTCTCTTTCAGAGGGAGGGGCATTAAGACCCAGCGACCTCCTGGCCCAGTTCAAACAGACCGGACCCAAAACCAGGAGTCACATCCGGGCTGCAGAGCTTCTGTACAACACCGTGGAGCTGATCCGAGAGATGGTCTATACCAGCACCATGACCCAACCTGACCCTAGAGGTATGATTTATACCACCAACCTGACCCAACCTGACTCTAGAGGTATGATTTATACCACCATGACCCAACCTGACCCTAGAGGTATGATTTATACCAGAACCATGACCCAACCTGACCCTAGAGGTATTAATACCAGCACCATGACCCAACCTGACCCTAGACCATACATGGGTAACTGGCGGCCCGGGGGCCACATGGGCCCCCACTTTCACTTAATGTCAGTTAAAGGATCTACGCCATGAATTTAAAAAAAAGGAAATAATTGTCTCCGCCAGAGGTGGAGAGTATGTTTTCGTTCCCGTCCCGCTGTGTGTCCCCCCCCCTTAGCCAAGCTAACATTGGTCAAGCTTCACGTGACAATATGTTGTCACCAATGCTTTTGATTGGCTAGCGAGACGCATGACGAAATAAAATCCTATAAATAGGTGTGTCACTTCAAAAAGCCATTTATGTTTTTGAAGTGAGGTAACATTGGTGAAGTGACACGTGACAATATGTAATATAAATAGGTAAGACAGGATTAATCAGGTACAGTACTGGCGGAGACCTGTGCTCCGAGGAGCACATTTTCTAGTATTTAATATCATATTGTTTATGTCCCTCAAACGTTTTTCAAAAGATTTTAGCCTAAATCAAGCCTCAGATATACTAATTCCAACTAACTTCTCTCTGGCTTATAAAGCACTTTCACCTGCAATACCACATTGTCCTGATTTGCACGTGGCGCTATTGAGCCAGTTTGTATGCATGTTATCTCCTGGTTCTGAATGGGAAAAGTAAAAAAATAAAATAAATAAAAAATAAGTTGGAACTGAAAAACGGGAGGGATTGTACCGCTAGTGACGTCACTTTCGGGGCCAAATCAGTTTGGCCCAATTTACATAAAACCCCAGATATGCAGTGAAAGCCTGAGTGCTCAAACTGGGGTATTTTTGGGGATAGAAGAGAGGTAGGGGAGACCAAAAACACACAAAAAATAAGGAAAAGTTCTAATTCATGGTTTAATATCAGAATACTGATATATTATTGATTTCAGCTGTTTACAATTCAAACATGCTAACATGACCCGCTTTAATTACTTCAGTCTATATTAGTAGCTTAATGACTAGTATTACAATTGTTTCGTCTTTTTAATGTCCTATGTATTTGTATTTAAGTTCATAAAGTTAACATAAGTATAACTAAATGCATTTGAAATTAAAAATTCAAAAATAGCTCTACAAGCTCAAAAAAAGCTCACAATGCGTCGCATTGTGAGCTTGTAGATCTGCTAATTTCAAAAGATTGTTATACATTTTGAACTTGTGAAATGGGACATTCTGCATAATGAGTACTTTAGCTTTTGGTACTTTAAGTATATTTTGATGCCAATACTTTTGTACTTTTACTCAAGTACATTTTGACTTTTACTTGTAATAGAGTACAGTATTTCTACACTGCAGTATTGATACTTTTACTTAAGTAAAAAAGTTGGTTTATACCACCAACCTGAACCAGCCTGATCTGAGAGATACATTAAAGCTATAGCATAGTAACTATGCCCTGTGTGTGTGTGTGTGTGTGTGTGTGTGTGTGTGTGTGTGTGTGTGTGTGTGTGTGTGTGTGTGTGTGTGTGTGTGTGTGTGCGTGCGCGTGCGTGCGTGCGTGCGTGCGTGCGCGTGTGTGCGCGTGCGTGCGTAGATCTCCTAGGTAACGAGGACGTTGACATTCTGCTGCAGGTGACAGGATGCTCCAATGAGCTGCAGCTTCCTGGTTGTCATGACAACTGTCTGACTGACAGATACAGGTCTGAGACAGGAGAGTGTAACAACAGGTAAGTGTTTAGTCTAGTTTTTATCTGTTGACAAAATGGTCAATTATATTTAGGCATATTCTTTTTTTTATATATAAATATCTTTATTTGTATCACGTAGAGTTTTGACAAGTTGGCAGTTAGACATTTTTTTATTTTTCTCCCTTTCCCCCCCCCCCCCCCCCCCCCCCATATTGTTATTACTGTCATATTTTCCTTTCAAAAGACAATACAACAATTTAATAATAGTGCAATGGAATAAAGAAACGGTCCAGACGAACAAACATGCAAACATGATATCGATCAAACTAGGTATAAGCCATGGAATTATATTTATGCATAGTTTTTGTCATACTAGCTTAGTTTTTATTTCGTTTTTATTTCGTTTTCGTCAGTGAAAAAATGAAGTAGACGATGATTTTTCGTCTTTTAGTCGACACAATGAACACTGCTGTGATTCTGGATCCCAATCCTAGTGGGATGACTAAAGGTCTGATCTCCAAGTGGTGTAAAGTAACTAAGTACATTTACTCAAGTACTGTACTTGTCATATTGTAAGTTTCCTTGAACCCAGGTGCAAACACGGAGACAGACAGGATAGAGTTGCAGTTATAGAATATAGGTTTATTCAGATACTGTTTGAGGTGAGCTGAATGCAGCAATGGTGGATCCCAGCAATGATGACAGAGGCAGACGTCCAGGTACAGATACAGGAGTGGAGCCGAGTGTAGCAGTGGTGGATACAGGGTCTAAGCAGAGCAGAGGCAGACTTCCAGGGTTCAGTTGGTTATAGGTCAACAGAGACTGATGATCTGGCAGAGCATGAAGCGTCGAGCCTGGCTTTATAGACTTGCTGATTGGTCGTCTCCGCCTCCTGTCTTGCACCCCTGTCTCCACTCCTATAATCAGATGAGAACTAGAAAGAGGGGAAGAAAGGTAGAGTGGGTGTGGCAGTCGTGACAGTACCCCTCCCTCAACGGGCGCCACCTGGCGCACATCTGGGCCGGTCCGGATGGTCATCATGAAACTGGCGAATGAGGGAAGGATCCAAGATCAGTCTTCGAGGGACCCAAGAACGCTCTTCCGGACCATAACCCTCCCAATCCACTAGATATTGAAGCCCTCGACCACGGCGGCGCACGTCCAGCAGTCTTTGAACTGTGTAAGCCGGGTAGTTGTCAATCATCCTCGGTGGTGGTGGGGCAGGCATTGGAGGGACCAGTGGGCTGGTGGACACTGGTTTGATCTGGGAAACATGGAAAGTAGGATGTACACGGAGAGAAGCCGGGAGTTTCAGACGAACAGCACAAGGGTTAATGATGGACTCGACTTCAAAAGGACCCACAAAACGAGGAGCCATCTTTTTGTGGCTGACCTTGAGCGGAAGATCCTTGGCCAAAAGCCACACCATCTGACCAGGCACGTACTGAGGCGCTGGGGTTCGATGACGATCAGCCTGGTTCTTAATCCTCTCCCCAGCGTTGAGAAGAGCAGTGCGGGCACGCTTCCAGGTCTTACGGCAGCGTCGCATGAAGGCCTGGACAGACGGAACGGCTACTTCGATCTCTTGAGCTGGAAACATAGGAGGCTGATATCCAAGAGAACAGAGAAATGGAGACATACCAGTGGAGGCACTGGACAGAGAATTGTGTGCATATTCTACCCAAGGCAATTGAGAACTCCAGGTGGATGGATTTGCAGACGCCATACAGCGTAGAGCAGCCTCAACCTCCTGATTGGCTCTTTCAGTCTGACCATTTGTCTGAGGGTGGTAACCTGAGGAGAGGCTGGCAGTAGCACCCAGGGCTGTACAGAAGGCCTTCCAGACGCAAGAGGTGAACTGGGGACCTCTGTCAGAGACAATGTCAGAACATAAACCATGCAAACGGAACACATTGTCCACCAGGAGGTCTGCAGTCTCTCTAGCAGAAGGAAGTTTAGGCAGAGCAATGAGATGGACAGCCTTGGAAAAACGATCAATGATGGTCAATATAACTGTTTTACCTCCTGATGGTGGCAGGCCAGTGACAAAGTCCACAGCTATATGTGACCATGGACGACTCGGAATCGGCAGGGGTCGAAGAAGGCCAGAACTAGGTCTCGTAGAGGTCTTATTACGGGCACAAATAGAACAGGCAGAGATGAAGGACCGAGTGTCATCCACCATAGATGGCCACCAGAACCGCTGACGAAGGAAGGACAGCGTCCGATTGATGCCTGGATGACATGTCAAATGGGTTGAATGCCCCCATTCAAGGACCTGGGAGCGCACAGCATCAGGGACGAACAGGCTATTTTGAGGACCGTTACCAGGGTCAGGCTGTTGAGTTTGAGCTTGTAGGACCCTCGACTCGATCTCCCAGGTGACGGCGGCGAGTATACAGGTAGGTTGCAAAATGGGTTCAGGATCGGTACCGCTCTCCTCCACAGAGTATTGACGAGACAGAGCATCAGCTCTAGCATTCTGGGAACCTGGACGATAAGTGAGAGAAAAATTAAATCTGCCAAAAAACAAAGCCCACCTTGCTTGCCGTGAATTGAGTCGCTTTGCTGACTGAATGTATGACAAATTCTTATGATCAGTCCATACAACAAAGGGCTGGACAGCACCTTCCAGCCAATGGCGCCACTCCTCCAATGCCTCTTTAACTGCCAAAAGCTCCCTGTTGCCGACATCATAATTTCTTTCTGCAGAATCAAGCTTGCGTGAGAGAAAAGCACATGGATGCAATTTATTGTCAGTAGCGGAGCGTTGAGACAGAACCGCCCCCAACCCAGTGTCAGAGGCGTCCACTTCCACAATGAACTGTAGATCTCGATCTGGATGGATAAGGACAGGGGCAGAAACAAAACGGTCCTTAAGATCAACAAAAGCTGCTTCTGCTGCAGAACTCCAATGGAAGGGGATGGAGGTGGACGTGAGAGCTGTAAGTGGGGCTGCAATAGTGCTGTAATTCCTAATGAACAATCTATAGAAATTGGCAAAACCAAGGAAACGTTGCAACTGTTTGCGGTTAGTGGGTGCCGGCCACTCCGCAACAGCAGACACCTTGGCAGAATCCATCTGCATTTGACCTGGAGCAATTACATAGCCTAGGAATGCCACAGAGGAAGCATGAAATTCACACTTTTCAGCCTTAATAAACAGTCTGTTCTCCAGGAGACGTTGGAGAACCTGGGAAACATGCAGCTCATGCTCGGCTTGGTCCTTAGAAAAGATCAAAATGTCATCCAAATAAACAAAAACAAATCGATTCAACATGTCTCTGAGCACATCATTAACCAAGGCCTGAAACACAGCAGGTGCATTAGTCAATCCAAATGGCATTACCAAATATTCAAAGTGGCCGAGAGGAGTATTAAAAGCTGTCTTCCATTCATCACCTTCTCGGATGCGCACAAGGTGGTAAGCGTTACGCAAATCTAGTTTGGTGAAAACGGTAGCTCCATCCAGGTGTGAAAAAGCAGAACTGATTAATGGCAGAGGATATTTGTTTTTAACAGTGATATTGTTCAGACCACGATAATCAATGCAAGGTCTTAACGAGCCATCCTTTTTGCCAACAAAAAAAAAACCAGCACCCACCGGAGATGAAGAGGGTCGGATGATTCCAGCCACCACAGAGTCCCGGATGTATTTCTCCATCGCCTCCCGCTCAGGCCGAGAAATATTATACAGCCGACTGCTGGGAAGAGGAGCGCCATCCAGGAGGTTGATGGGACAATCGTAGGGCCGGTGAGGTGGTAAAGACAAAGCTTGATCCTTACTGAATACTTGAGCAAGGCCGTGATAACACTCAGGTACAGAGGACACATCTGGAGGATCTGCTGGAGGCTGTGGTTCAGTGGAGGAAGGAGTCTGAGCAGAATGTAAACAGTTTAAATGGCAAGCTGTACTCCAAGAACGTATCTTCCCTGTAGACCAATCAATTTGAGGATTATGTAGTTTGAGCCAAGGAAAACCAAGAACCAATGGGGTCTGTGGACAGTCTATTATATGCAACTGAATATCCTCTCGATGATTAGACAAAATGATAGTTACTGGTACAGTCTTACTATCCACCAGGGCTAACGGTAGACCATTAAGTGCTTTAGCTTGCAAAGGACAATCAAGAGGCATTAAATGAATCTTCATCTGCATAGCTACCTGGCGATCAAGGAAGCTCTCATCTGCTCCAGAGTCAATTAAAGCTGAAAGGGGCACCGACTGAGAACGCCATACGAGGTCAGCATTGAGCTGTGGCCTTGAGGAGGATGTACACTCAGCTCGGCTCGTCAGTATCTCCCCCATTACTGGCGAGCCCCATCTTTTACTGGACGGACAGGACATGCAGATTTAAAGTGGCCCGCCTGACCACAATACATGCATGAGTTGGTCTGCAGCCGACGAGTCTTCTCCTCCTGGGACAGATGAGCACGACCCAACTCCATCGGACTGGACCTCATTTGGAGACTCTCGGCAGAGCTCGGGGCTTCTCGGAGATGGAACGCTGCGGCTAGACAGAGGTGAAACATGGAGTGGAGCCCTGGTTGGAGATGGAACATGGAATGGAACGCCGGAAGACGAGCCCACACGCTGAGAACGGAAACCTCTCTCTCTCCGACGCTCACGGAGGCGATTATCAAGACGAATGGAACAACTAATTAACTCGTCAAGATCCGTCGACTCGTCACGGGAGGCCAACTCGTCCTTGATGTCATCATTCAGTGCTTTCTGGAACGCACCTTGAAGAGCCTCATTATTCCATCCACTCTCCGCAGCTAGGGTACGAAACTCAATCGCAAACTCTGCAACACTACGGACCCCCTGGCGAAGGGACATGAGTCGTCTAGTAGCCTCCTTGCCTCGTACAGGATGATCAAACACCTTCTTCATTTCACGGGTGAAAGCAGCATAGGATTGGCACACTGCTGGCGACTGTTCCTCCCAGACAGCAGCGCCCCAGGTGAGAGCGGACCCCTTCAACAGGCCGAGCAGGTAACATATACGGGAGCGCTCCAAAGCATAGGTTCGTGGTTGCTGTTCAAAAACAAGAGAGCATTGCATTAGAAAAGCTTGACAAGCTCCTAGATCCCCAGCATAACGCTCTGGGGCAGGGAATGGCATTTCACGGGCCGGGCGAGCCTCAGGGGCAGGGGCAGCAGCAGCAACTGCGGGGGGAGCAGCAGCGGCCGGGTTGTTGAGGTGATCCCGTATGCCATTTACACTAACAGTAAGTGCATCCAAACGACCAATAATCTGTGTCAAAGTCTGTTCATGTTGACCAATCACGATGTCTTGATTAGTAATGGCTTGAGCAATCACAGCGTCTTGATTAGCAATGGCTTGAGAAAATACCTCCATGTCTGCAGTGTTCAGATTGGCCAGATCATACTGTCATATTGTAAGTTTCCTTGAACCCAGGTGCAAACACGGAGACAGACAGGATAGAGTTGCAGTTATAGAATATAGGTTTATTCAGATACTGTTTGAGGTGAGCTGAATGCAGCAATGGTGGATCCCAGCAATGATGACAGAGGCAGACGTCCAGGTACAGATACAGGAGTGGAGCCGAGTGTAGCAGTGGTGGATACAGGGTCTAAGCAGAGCAGAGGCAGACTTCCAGGGTTCAGTTGGTTATAGGTCAACAGAGACTGATGATCTGGCAGAGCATGAAGCGTCGAGCCTGGCTTTATAGACTTGCTGATTGGTCGTCTCCGCCTCCTGTCTTGCACCCCTGTCTCCACTCCTATAATCAGATGAGAACTAGAAAGAGGGGAAGAAAGGTAGAGTGGGTGTGGCAGTCGTGACAGTACTGAAGTACAATTTTTTGGTATTTTTACTTTACAGGAAATATTTCCAAAGCTTGTAGATCTGCTATTTTCAAATGATTTTCAAAAATTTGTGAAAACTCTGCATCATCGAGTACTTTTACTTTTGGAACTTTAAGTACATTTTGATTCCAATACTTTTGTACTTTTACTCAAGTACATTTTTAATACTGGACATTTACTTGTAACAGAGTATTTCTGCATTGCAGTATTTATTGATACTTTTACTTAAGTAAAACATTTGAGTACTTTTTCTAGCACTGCTGATCTCTCTCTACAGAGACCACCCCAGATGGGGGTCCGCTAACAGCCTGTATTCTCTCTCTACAGGGACCACCCCAGATGGGGGTCCGCTAACAGCCTGTATTCTCTCTCTACAGGGACCACCCCAGATGGGGGTCCGCTAACAGCCTGTATTCTCTCTCTACAGAGACCACCCCAGATGGGGGTCCGCTAACAGCCCTTACTCCCGTTGGCTGCCTGCAGAGTATGAAGACGTTACAGGGACCCCTCGAGGATGGAACCCCGAACACACCTACAACAACTACACACTGCCTCCTGTAATAACACACACACACACACACACACACACACACACACACACACACACACACACACACACACACACACACACACACACACACACACACACACACACACACACACACACACACACACACACACACACAGAGACCCCTATCACCCCTATGTCTCAGCTCCTCAGAGCCACGCTGTAAAAAAGTAAAACCAATATCTTACTACTATAATTGACAAAGGCTCCGAAAGTTCGTCCGGGATTCTTAAGCACAGGATCACTCCACACGCCTCCAAGACCCGCCACAGACTGTTGATCAGAGCTATGGCTATGATTTAGGAATCTTACCCCACCTCGATCAGTGATCAGACTATCGGCTTGATTGATTCTCTGATTTGCCTATCTATAACTTTTTAACTGCCAGAGTAATAGTGTATAGTGTCACCTCACTGCCAGCAAAGACAAGCGATTTTACTGTACCTGAAAAATCATGGAACATTTTCCGTGATCGATGTCCTCACGACGATCCCCTCATCACATGCACAGGGGTCTCGGGAGTCTTGGGAAAAAAAAGTATCCGCTCGTGGTAATCCGTTGCACAGCTGTGGCCAGTTGAATGTGCCTTGTTTTTGCCGTAAAGCAAGAGGAACCATTTTCCCACAGGAAGTAAACAAGCTTTTATTCTTTTTAATTTACGTCAATTCCGGGTCTGTCATCATCAGGCAGTGAAAACATCATTCATAGGGTAGTGAACAGCGCCATCTGGTGGAAAACCACTGAAAACACAAAACTGGTCAGAACTGGTCAGTGGCAGGCTGCGCCTTAGTAGAATTAGGCAAAGAGATACTATCAAATCATACTTTCTGCCGAGATGGCCTGTCAGTTTGAGTGACGTCATTGTGTATTTTCTATGTAATGACATCATCAGGCAATGACATCTCATTGTCATCATCACAGCCATTGTCCTTTAAAAGTCATCGTCAAATAAACAGAACGCTTATGGTTATGGTGACATGCTTATGGTGACTTTTTAAATTCCCTCTGAAAATTAGTTGTCAACACTGTTGAACAACAGTGTGTAGCTGTGTAGCGCGGGGGATCTCCGGTGTCCAGGGAGCGGGGGTCAACACAATAACACAATTCATCGTCCAGTGTCCTGAGAGAGGGGATCGACACAACCCGTCTGCTTCGCGGGTTCTCCATACTTTGCGTGACGTTCGTGCCACTGAACCAATACCGGTAGAGCGTGGCACAGGCACGGTAGAACTGCAGTCCTTCCTTCACACAGCAAGACTCTGAAGAATTCATTTTCACCCACAGTGGTGCTGCTGTGAGAAATGTTCTACTGGGCCGTGCATCTGAACGGAGGAACAAAAACGTGTCATTATGCAGCTGTAGCAGTAGGATACAAGCTGTTCTCATTTGAAGAAAATGACAATGCGTTACAATGTTACAATGAGACTCGCATGGATCAGATGGAAGTGCATGTCTTCAACACTGTGGCTTTGCGCTGGATGACGTTGCCCAGAGTGACAACTGTAGGAGGAGAACGTCTCCCTGAAGTTCCCTCCATGTGTCATGGCCACACAGCTGTGCTGATAGAAGATTTAATTTATGTCTGGGGTGGGAAGGATACTTACAAAAAGGAGTACTACAACCATCTTCATGCATTTGATGTCGACACCCACAGATGGTTCAAGCCCAAGACTTCTGGGATTGTTCCAGAGGGGCGGTATGAGTATTCAGCCTGTGTCTTGGGGAAGTTCATGTATGTCCATGGAGGACGCACCCAGCTGACTGGATGCACTAATGACATCTACGAGCTGGACACCACCACAATGGTCTGGTCTTTAATTAACACCAGAGGAACTCCAGCACTCCAGCAGTCAGATCACTCTGCCACCATCATCGGGAGAAAGATGTTTGTATTTTGGGGGCTGGTGGCGCGAGGACAAAAACATGTTGTGTGTGTTTGACACAGAGACCGACTGCTGGCTGAACACACCTTCTGCACAGTTTCTTCTAGAAGGTCGCCGCGGTCATTCAGCCTTTACCTACCATGGAGAGCTTTACATAATGTGGTGGCCATAACAGCAGGTACAGGAGTGATCTGTGGAAATTAAATCCAGAGACCTTCTCCTGGAAGAAGGTTGAGCCCATTAAGGGGAAAGTCCCAACAAGGATGAATAGGATGTGCTGTTGCATGGTGGGAGATCGTATCATCCTCTTTGGAGGCGACCACCCACCTGATGACCTGTATGTCTTAGACTTAAGTCCTAGTCTGAAGACGTTGTGTGAGCTAGCAGTTATTCAGCTCGGTCTGGAGCAGTCTGAACTCCCACACAACCTCAGGAGGGAACTGGCAGCCATTACTAACAACAGCAACTGAAAGCAGGCTGCGTCCCAATAGGGGGCGTGGCTTCACTACCGCCATTTACTGCCTTTATAGACGGCTTGGTTCTGAAAGAGTGTAGCTACAGTAATGATGTCATCTGTGCCCAATTTGGACAATGCGAGACCCATTATAAATGATAATAAAAAGTCAGGCTGTTGGGAAGATTTTTATCAGATTAATCACAATTTAGCAGTGATTAATTATGATTAATCATCAATCGTAAATATATATAATCTCTATAAAAAAATAATTATGAAAAGATTTTTTTTTAAAACACGAACCCCTCAAACATTATAAAGACGATATCAGTCACTAGAACCAAAGGATGTGTGTTTTCAATTAATCTGCCATGCGTTCTATTTTCAATTATTATAATTTTTTTTTAATTCCACAAGGGGCCCTCTAACATAGCTTAGGAATGATCCCTCGTCACTCAGAGAAGCAATAGAGGGATGTGACGTCACCCCCCCAAAAATGACGTCTGTACGCTGTAACAGTCTGCATACTGGTACTGCTGTCTGTACGCTGTAACAGTCTGCACGCTGGTAATGCTGTCTGTATGCTGTAACAGTCTGCATACTGGTACTGCTGTCTGTACGCTGTAACAGTCTGCACGCTGGTAATGCTGTCTGTATGCTGTAACAGTCTGCATACTGGTACTGCTGTCTGTACGCTGTAACAGTCTGCACGCTGGTAATGCTGTCTGTATGCTGTAACAGTCTGCACGCTGGTAATGCTGTCTGTATGCTGTAACAGTCTGCATGCTGGTACTACTGTCTGTACGCTGTATCAGTCTGCACGCTGGTAATGCTGTCTGTACGCTGTAACAGTCTGCACGCTGGTAATGCTGTCTGTATGCTGTAACAGTCTGCACGCTGGTAATGCTGTCTGTACGCTGTAACAGTCTGCACGCTGGTAATGCTGTCTGTACGCTGTAACAGTCTGCACGCTGGTAATGCTGTCTGTACGCTGTAACAGTCTGCACGCTGGTAATGCTGTCTGTATGCTGTAACAGTCTGCACGCTGGTAATGCTGTCTGTACGCTGTAACAGTCTGCACGCTGGTAATGCTGTCTGTACGCTGTCAGTCTGCACGCTGGTACTGCTGTCTGTATGCTGTAACAGTCTGCACGCTGGTAATGCTGTCTGTATGCTGTAACAGTCTGCATGCTGGTACTGCTGTCTGTACGCTGTAACAGTCTGCACGGTGGTAATGCTGTCTGTATGCTGTAAGTCTGCACGCTGGTAATGCTGTCTGTACGCTGTAACAGTCTGCACGCTGGTAATGCTGTCTGTACGCTGTAACAGTCTGCACGCTGGTAATGCTGTCTGTACGCTGTAACAGTCTGCGCGCTGGTAATGCTGTCTGTATGCTGTAACAGTCTGCACGCTGGTAATGCTGTCTGTACGCTGTAACAGTCTGCACGCTGGTAATGCTGTCTGTACGCTGTAACAGTCTGCACGCTGGTAATGCTGTCTGTACGCTGTAACAGTCTGCGCGCTGGTAATGCTGTCTGTATGCTGTAACAGTCTGCATGCTGGTAATGCTGTCTGTACGCTGTAACAGTCTGCACGCTGGTACTGCTGTCTGTACGCTGTAACAGTCTGCACGCTGGTAATGCTTTCTGTATGCTGTAACAGTCTGCATACTGGTACTGCTGTCTGTACGCTGTAACAGTCTGCACGCTGGTAATGCTGTCTGTATGCTGTAACAGTCTGCACGCTGGTAATGCTGTCTGTATGCTGTAACAGTCTGCACGCTGGTAATGCTGTCTGTATGCTGTAACAGTCTGCATGCTGGTACTACTGTCTGTACGCTGTATCAGTCTGCACGCTGGTAATGCTGTCTGTATGCTGTAACAGTCTGCATGCTGGTAATGCTGTCTGTACGCTGTAACAGTCTGCACGCTGGTAATGCTGTCTGTATGCTGTAACAGTCTGCACGCTGGTAATGCTGTCTGTACGCTGTAACAGTCTGCACGCTGGTAATGCTGTCTGTACGCTGTCAGTCTGCACGCTGGTACTGCTGTCTGTATGCTGTAACAGTCTGCACGCTGGTAATGCTGTCTGTATGCTGTAACAGTCTGCACGCTGGTAATGCTGTCTGTATGCTGTAACAGTCTGCACGCTGGTAATGCTGTCTGTATGCTGTAACAGTCTGCACGCTGGTAATGCTGTCTGTATGCTGTAACAGTCTGCACGCTGGTAATGCTGTCTGTACGCTGTAACAGTCTGCACGCTGGTAATGCTGTCTGTACGCTGTAACAGTCTGCACGCTGGTAATGCTGTCTGTACGCTGTAACAGTCTGCACGCTGGTAATGCTGTCTGTATGCTGTAACAGTCTGCACGCTGGTAATGCTGTCTGTACGCTGTAACAGTCTGCACGCTGGTAATGCTGTCTGTACGCTGTCAGTCTGCACGCTGGTACTGCTGTCTGTATGCTGTAACAGTCTGCACGCTGGTAATGCTGTCTGTATGCTGTAACAGTCTGCATGCTGGTACTGCTGTCTGTACGCTGTAACAGTCTGCACGGTGGTAATGCTGTCTGTATGCTGTAAGTCTGCACGCTGGTAATGCTGTCTGTACGCTGTAACAGTCTGCACGCTGG
This sequence comes from Gymnoscopelus braueri, assembly GCF_963280865.1. Lineage (NCBI taxonomy): Eukaryota > Metazoa > Chordata > Actinopteri > Myctophiformes > Myctophidae > Gymnoscopelus > Gymnoscopelus braueri. Next base: position 5,487,501 of record NC_137610.1, read on the forward strand.
TAATGCTGTCTGTACGCTGTAACAGTCTGCACGCTGGTAATGCTGTCTGTACGCTGTAACAGTCTGCGCGCTGGTAATGCTGTCTGTATGCTGTAACAGTCTGCACGCTGGTAATGCTGTCTGTACGCTGTAACAGTCTGCACGCTGGTAATGCTGTCTGTACGCTGTAACAGTCTGCACGCTGGTAATGCTGTCTGTACGCTGTAACAGTCTGCGCGCTGGTAATGCTGTCTGTATGCTGTAACAGTCTGCATGCTGGTAATGCTGTCTGTACGCTGTAACAGTCTGCACGCTGGTACTGCTGTCTGTACGCTGTAACAGTCTGCACGCTGGTAATGCTGTCTGTATGCTGTAACAGTCTGCACACTGGTAATGCTTTCTGTATGCTGTAACAGTCTGCATACTGGTACTGCTGTCTGTACGCTGTAACAGTCTGCACGCTGGTAATGCTGTCTGTATGCTGTAACAGTCTGCACGCTGGTAATGCTGTCTGTATGCTGTAACAGTCTGCACGCTGGTAATGCTGTCTGTATGCTGTAACAGTCTGCATGCTGGTACTACTGTCTGTACGCTGTATCAGTCTGCACGCTGGTAATGCTGTCTGTATGCTGTAACAGTCTGCACGCTGGTAATGCTGTCTGTACGCTGTAACAGTCTGCACGCTGGTAATGCTGTCTGTATGCTGTAACAGTCTGCACGCTGGTAATGCTGTCTGTACGCTGTAACAGTCTGCACGCTGGTAATGCTGTCTGTACGCTGTCAGTCTGCACGCTGGTACTGCTGTCTGTATGCTGTAACAGTCTGCACGCTGGTAATGCTGTCTGTATGCTGTAACAGTCTGCACGCTGGTAATGCTGTCTGTATGCTGTAACAGTCTGCACGCTGGTAATGCTGTCTGTATGCTGTAACAGTCTGCACGCTGGTAATGCTGTCTGTATGCTGTAACAGTCTGCATACTGGTACTGCTGTCTGTACGCTGTAACAGTCTGCACGCTGGTAATGCTGTCTGTATGCTGTAACAGTCTGCATACTGGTACTGCTGTCTGTACGCTGTAACAGTCTGCACGCTGGTAATGCTGTCTGTATGCTGTAACAGTCTGCACGCTGGTAATGCTGTCTGTATGCTGTAACAGTCTGCATACTGGTACTGCTGTCTGTACGCTGTAACAGTCTGCACGCTGGTAATGCTGTCTGTATGCTGTAACAGTCTGCACGCTGGTAATGCTGTCTGTATGCTGTAACAGTCTGCACGCTGGTAATGCTGTCTGTATGCTGTAACAGTCTGCATGCTGGTACTACTGTCTGTACGCTGTATCAGTCTGCACGCTGGTAATGCTGTCTGTACGCTGTAACAGTCTGCACGCTGGTAATGCTGTCTGTATGCTGTAACAGTCTGCACGCTGGTAATGCTGTCTGTATGCTGTAACAGTCTGCATGCTGGTACTACTGTCTGTACGCTGTATCAGTCTGCACGCTGGTAATGCTGTCTGTATGCTGTAACAGTCTGCACGCTGGTAATGCTTTCTGTACGCTGTAACAGTCTGCACGCTGGTAATGCTGTCTGTATGCTGTAACAGTCTGCACGCTGGTAATGCTGTCTGTACGCTGTAACAGTCTGCACGCTGGTAATGCTGTCTGTACGCTGTCAGTCTGCACGCTGGTACTGCTGTCTGTATGCTGTAACAGTCTGCACGCTGGTAATGCTGTCTGTATGCTGTAACAGTCTGCACGCTGGTAATGCTGTCTGTATGCTGTAACAGTCTGCACGCTGGTAATGCTGTCTGTATGCTGTAACAGTCTGCATACTGGTACTGCTGTCTGTACGCTGTAACAGTCTGCACGCTGGTAATGCTGTCTGTATGCTGTAACAGTCTGCATACTGGTACTGCTGTCTGTACGCTGTAACAGTCTGCACGCTGGTAATGCTGTCTGTATGCTGTAACAGTCTGCACGCTGGTAATGCTGTCTGTATGCTGTAACAGTCTGCATACTGGTACTGCTGTCTGTACGCTGTAACAGTCTGCACGCTGGTAATGCTGTCTGTATGCTGTAACAGTCTGCACGCTGGTAATGCTGTCTGTATGCTGTAACAGTCTGCACGCTGGTAATGCTGTCTGTATGCTGTAACAGTCTGCATGCTGGTACTACTGTCTGTACGCTGTATCAGTCTGCACGCTGGTAATGCTGTCTGTACGCTGTAACAGTCTGCACGCTGGTAATGCTGTCTGTATGCTGTAACAGTCTGCACGCTGGTAATGCTGTCTGTACGCTGTAACAGTCTGCACGCTGGTAATGCTGTCTGTACGCTGTAACAGTCTGCACGCTGGTAATGCTGTCTGTACGCTGTAACAGTCTGCACGCTGGTAATGCTGTCTGTATGCTGTAACAGTCTGCACGCTGGTAATGCTGTCTGTATGCTGTAACAGTCTGCACGCTGGTAATGCTGTCTGTATGCTGTAACAGTCTGCATACTGGTACTGCTGTCTGTACGCTGTAACAGTCTGCACGCTGGTAATGCTGTCTGTATGCTGTAACAGTCTGCACGCTGGTAATGCTGTCTGTATGCTGTAACAGTCTGCACGCTGGTAATGCTGTCTGTATGCTGTAACAGTCTGCATGCTGGTACTACTGTCTGTACGCTGTATCAGTCTGCACGCTGGTAATGCTGTCTGTACGCTGTAACAGTCTGCACGCTGGTAATGCTGTCTGTATGCTGTAACAGTCTGCACGCTGGTAATGCTGTCTGTACGCTGTAACAGTCTGCACGCTGGTAATGCTGTCTGTACGCTGTAACAGTCTGCACGCTGGTAATGCTGTCTGTACGCTGTAACAGTCTGCACGCTGGTAATGCTGTCTGTATGCTGTAACAGTCTGCACGGTAATGCTGTCTGTACGCTGTAACAGTCTGCACGCTGGTAATGCTGTCTGTACGCTGTCAGTCTGCACGCTGGTACTGCTGTCTGTATGCTGTAACAGTCTGCACGCTGGTAATGCTGTCTGTATGCTGTAACAGTCTGCACGCTGGTAATGCTGTCTGTATGCTGTAACAGTCTGCACGCTGGTAATGCTGTCTGTATGCTGTAACAGTCTGCACGCTGGTAATGCTGTCTGTATGCTGTAACAGTCTGCATGCTGGTACTGCTGTCTGTACGCTGTAACAGTCTGCACGGTGGTAATGCTGTCTGTATGCTGTAAGTCTGCACGCTGGTAATGCTGTCTGTATGCTGTAACAGTCTGCACGCTGGTAATGCTGTCTGTACGCTGTAACAGTCTGCACGCTGGTAATGCTGTCTGTACGCTGTAACAGTCTGCACGCTGGTAATGCTGTCTGTACGCTGTAACAGTCTGCGCGCTGGTAATGCTGTCTGTATGCTGTAACAGTCTGCATGCTGGTAATGCTGTCTGTACGCTGTAACAGTCTGCACGCTGGTACTGCTGTCTGTACGCTGTAACAGTCTGCACGCTGGTAATGCTGTCTGTATGCTGTAACAGTCTGCACACTGGTAATGCTTTCTGTATGCTGTAACAGTCTGCATACTGGTACTGCTGTCTGTACGCTGTAACAGTCTGCACGCTGGTAATGCTGTCTGTATGCTGTAACAGTCTGCACGCTGGTAATGCTGTCTGTATGCTGTAACAGTCTGCACGCTGGTAATGCTGTCTGTATGCTGTAACAGTCTGCATGCTGGTACTACTGTCTGTACGCTGTATCAGTCTGCACGCTGGTAATGCTGTCTGTATGCTGTAACAGTCTGCACGCTGGTAATGCTGTCTGTACGCTGTAACAGTCTGCACGCTGGTAATGCTGTCTGTATGCTGTAACAGTCTGCACGCTGGTAATGCTGTCTGTACGCTGTAACAGTCTGCACGCTGGTAATGCTGTCTGTACGCTGTCAGTCTGCACGCTGGTACTGCTGTCTGTATGCTGTAACAGTCTGCACGCTGGTAATGCTGTCTGTATGCTGTAACAGTCTGCACGCTGGTAATGCTGTCTGTATGCTGTAACAGTCTGCACGCTGGTAATGCTGTCTGTATGCTGTAACAGTCTGCACGCTGGTAATGCTGTCTGTATGCTGTAACAGTCTGCATGCTGGTACTGCTGTCTGTACGCTGTAACAGTCTGCACGGTGGTAATGCTGTCTGTATGCTGTAAGTCTGCACGCTGGTAATGCTGTCTGTACGCTGTAACAGTCTGCACGCTGGTAATGCTGTCTGTACGCTGTAACAGTCTGCACGCTGGTAATGCTGTCTGTACGCTGTAACAGTCTGCGCGCTGGTAATGCTGTCTGTATGCTGTAACAGTCTGCATGCTGGTAATGCTGTCTGTACGCTGTAACAGTCTGCACGCTGGTACTGCTGTCTGTACGCTGTAACAGTCTGCACGCTGGTAATGCTGTCTGTATGCTGTAACAGTCTGCACACTGGTAATGCTTTCTGTATGCTGTAACAGTCTGCACACTGGTAATGCTTTCTGTATGCTGTAACAGTCTGCACGTTGGTAATGCTGTCTGTACGCTGTAACAGTCTGCACGCTGGTAATGCTGTCTGTACGCTGTAACAGTCTGCACGCTGGTAATGCTGTCTGTACGCTGTAACAGTCTGCACGCTGGTAATGCTGTCTGTACGCTGTAACAGTCTGCACGCTGGTAATGCTGTCTGTACGCTGTAACAGTCTGCACGCTGGTAATGCTGTCTGTACGCTGTAACAGTCTGCATGCTGGTAATGCTGTCTGTACGCTGTAACAGTCTGCACACTGGTAATGCTGTCTGTACGCTGTAACAGTCTGCATGCTGGTAATGCTGTCTGTACGCTGTAACAGTCTGCACACTGGTAATGCTGTCTGTACGCTGTAACAGTCTGCATGCTGGTAATGCTGTCTCCACGCTGTAACAGTCTGCACGCTGGTAATGCTGTCTGTACGCTGTAACAGTCTGCACGCTGGTAATGCTGTCTCCACGCTGTAACAGTCTGCACGCTGGTAATGCTGTCTGTACGCTGTAACAGTCTGCACGCTGGTAATGCTGTCTCCACGCTGTAACAGTCTGTACGCTGGTAATGCTGTCTGTACGCTGTAACAGTCTGCACGCTGGTAATGCTGTCTCCACGCTGTAACAGTCTGTACGCTGGTAATGCTGTCTGTACGCTGTAACAGTCTGCATGCTGGTAATGCTGTCTGTACGCTGTAACAGTCTGCATGCTGGTAATGCTGTCTGTAGGCTGTAACAGTCTGCACGCTGGTAATGCTGTCTCCACGCTGTAACAGTCTGCATGCTGGTAATGCTGTCTCCACGCTGTAACAGTCTGCACGCTGGTAATGCTGTCTGCACGCTGTAACAGTCTGCACGCTGGTAATGCTGTCTGTACGCTGTAACAGTCTGCACGCTGGTAATGCTGTCTGTACGCTGTAACAGTCTGCACGCTGGTAATGCTGTCTCCACGCTGTAACAGTCTGCACACTGGTAATGCTGCAAAAGCTCCGCTGTATTTGTGTTGCCATCAGTGTTTGGATCACTCAGTGATTTTCATCAGGTCTTGTACCGTAAGTAAAATAGCAGATCTACAAGCCCACAATGTGTCGCATCGCGACGCATTGTGAGCTTGTAGATCTGCTATTTTCAAATGGTCGAAATGTATATAGAAGTGGTTAATGTATGTCTTATAATATGATAATGTATATCTACAAAGTAACCAGTAACTAAAGTTTCAAATAATTGTAGTGGAGTAAAAGTACAATATTTGCCTCTGAGATGCAGTGGAGTAGAAGTAAAAGTACTGAACATTGGAAATACTCTAGTAAAGTTAAAAAAAAAAAAAAAAAGTACTGCAGTACAGTACCTGAGTAAATGTACTTAGTTACTTTACACCCTTCGTGTCCACAGGTGCGTCAAGTGTCCGGGGAAGTGTTGTACACTCACGACGACGACATCTCATTGGACGACGGCCTTTCCCACTTTCTGGTGGAGTGGGGCCAGTGGGTGGACCACGACGTGGCGCTCACCCCGCAGAGCCCCAGCAGCGCCGCCTTCAGGACGGGAGCAGACTGCAGCCGCACCTGCAGCCGAGACTCGCCCTGCTTCCCCATCCAGGTATATATATACCCAATCTGGGAACCCAGAGCCAACTGAAAAGGAAAAACAGCGACCTCTGCTGTTTGTTACTATCTCAGTTGGCTCTGGGCGGAAGAAAACGTAGCACCCGTGCGCAAGGAAACCGGGGTTTTGGTCTGCCTTCAGCACATGACTTCTGGTGGTGCGACTATGTTTTCATTCCCACTAACAAAATTTCTACACGGAACACTAACACTACTTCTCATAGAGAACATGGATCGTTTTGGTTATAAGCCCACTTGTTTCTATGATGAAAGAGCAAGTTAAAATGTGAATATCTTTCCGTGGTTTTGTCTGCTCCGCGGACGCTATTGTTAAATTAGTTTCGGTTGGTTTCCAGTGGGGAAGGATCGACGGACACGTGAATCCCGCCCACTACATTTGATTGGGTAAAGCGCGGCCTGCTTCCTGATCTGAAGGCACGCCCACTTGTAGGTCAGTGCGTACACGTTATGACGAACCTCCCCGACAGATTCCAACGCAGAGCAGAATCTGTTCTTGAGAGATTAATATATACCTGATACCAGGTGTTGCCATGTCCCGCTTATTATAAGTGACTTTGGGCTTGTTTTTCTGTAAAGTTGCTTGTAAATATTGGCGGTTGTTTTTTTTGGGGGCTTGTTTATTTAAAGGCAGACTAGCCTTTCAGATTTGTGTGTACAAACACTCCCCCCCCAAGTGATTGCTGTCTTTGATGCATTCATTGATTAGAGAGAACACTAACGACACTTTTATGGCCCAATCAATCAACTCAGTGCACAACCCTCTGAAGTTCAAAGGGATCAATTAAGATGACGCATTACGACGCATTACGACGCCATCACGGACAAATACATAGTCTCCTAAATCAACTATAGAATATAGCTGCAAGCAGCGATAATACGGGGCCAGTGAATAGAGAGAGAGAGAGAGAGAGAGAGAGAGAGAGAGAGAGAGAGAGAGAGAGAGAGAGAGAGAGAGAGAGAGAGAGAGAGAGAGAGAGAGAGAGAGAGAGAGAGAGAGACGGATTAGATTGAAGAGAGAGAGAGACGGAATAGATTGAAGAGAGAGAGAGAGAGAGAGACGGAATAGATTGAAGAGAGAGAGAGAGAGAAACGGAATAGATTGAAGAGAAAGAGAGAGAGAGAGAAACGGAATAGATTGAAGAGAAAGAGAGAGAGAGAGAGAGAGAGAGAGAGAGAGAGACATGGAAACGGAATAGATTGAAGAGAGAGAGAGACATGGAAACGGAATAGATTGAAGAGAGAGAGAGAGAAAGAGACATGGAAACGGAATAGATTGAAGAGAGAGAGAGAGAGAGAGAGAGAGAGAGAGAGAGAGAGAGAGAGAGAGAGAGAGAGAGAGACAGACATGGAAATGGAATAGATTGAAGAGAGAGAGAGACATGGAAACGGAATAGATTGAAGAGAGAGAGAGACATGGAAACGGAATAGATTGAAGGGAGAGAGGGAGAGAGCGAGAGAGACATGGAAACGGAATAGATTGAAGAGAGAGAGACTTGGAAACATAATAGATTGAAGAGAGATGGAAGCGGAATTGACATCTCAACCTATTGCCATTAACAGGAATCGAACCCTGAACCTTCGGATTGACAAGCTGCAACACTACCTATAGTGCTATAGCTTTGTACAGGCTGAGGTTGTCTGTTGAAGATAAAAGTGAACCAGTGAAAGCAGCCGATCTACAAGCTCAGAAACACGTTGCTATCTGAAAAGTTTTGAGATTGTAGATCGGCTATTTTCAGAATGAACTATGTCATACATTGAAAAGACATACTCTCAAATAAGCATTTCAGGTTATCTTTAACAATTGCACTTGCATTAATTGACACAATCATGTTGTGTGCAATGCAACTTAAATGAAGTCTGCATCAAGTGGGGCTTGAACTGGCAACCTTGAGGTTCTAAGGCACACACTTAAGCGAGAAGCCATTGGACCAACAGACCTGACCTGGTGAATGAGAGAGAGAGAGAGAGAGAGCGAGAGAGAGAGAGCGAGAGAGAGAGAGAGAGAGAGAGAGAGAGAGAGAGAGAGAGAGAGACATGGAAACGGAATAGATTGAAGAGAGAGAGAGACATGGAAACGGAATAGATTGAAGAGAGAGAGAGACATGGAAACGGAATAGATTGAAGGGAGAGAGGGAGAGAGCGAGAGAGACATGGAAACGGAATAGATTGAAGAGAGAGAGAGAGACTTGGAAACATAATAGATTGAAGAGAGATGGAAGCGGAATTGACATCTCAACCTATTGCCATTAACAGGAATCGAACCCTGAACCTTCGGATTGAGAAGCTGCAACACTACCTATAGTGCTATAGCTTTGTACAGGCTGAGGTTGTCTGTTGAAGATAAAAGTGAACCAGTGAAAGCAGCCGATCTACAAGCTCAGAAACACGTTGCTATCTGAAAAGTTTTGAGATTGTAGATCGGCTATTTTCAGAATGAACTATGTCATACATTGAAAAGACATACTCTCAAATAAGCATTTCAGGTTATCTTTAACAATTGCACTTGCATTAATTGACACAATCATGTTGTGTGCAATGCAACTTAAATGAAGTCTGCATCAAGTGGGGCTTGAACTGGCAACCTTGAGGTTCTAAGGCACACACTTAAGCAAGAAGCCATTGGACCAACAGACCTGACCTGGTGAATGAGAGAGAGAGAGAGAGAGAGAGAGAGAGAGAGAGAGAGAGAGAGAGAGAGAGAGAGAGAGAGAGAGAGAGAGAGAGAGAGAGAGAGAGAGAGACATGGAAACGGAATAGATTGAAGAGAGAGAGAGACATGGAAACGGAATAGATTGAAGAGAGAGAGAGACATGGAAACGGAATAGATTGAAGGGAGAGAGGGAGAGAGCGAGAGAGACATGGAAACGGAATAGATTGAAGAGAGAGAGAGAGACTTGGAAACATAATAGATTGAAGAGAGATGGAAGTGGAATTGACATCTCAACCTATTGCCATTAACAGGAATCGAACCCTGAACCTTCGGATTGACAAGCTGCAACACTACCTATAGTGCTATAGCTTTGTACAGGCTGAGGTTGTCTGTTGAAGATAAAAGTGAACCAGTGAAAGCAGCCGATCTACAAGCTCAGAAACACGTTGCTATCTGAAAAGTTTTGAGATTGTAGATCGGCTATTTTCAGAATGAACTATGTCATACATTGAAAAGACATACTCTCAAATAAGCATTTCAGGTTATCTTTAACAATTGCACTTGCATTAATTGACACAATCATGTTGTGTGCAATGCAACTTAAATGAAGTCTGCATCAAGTGGGGCTTGAACTGGCAACCTTGAGGTTCTAAGGCACACACTTAAGTGAGAAGCCATTGGACCAACAGACCTGACCTGGTGAATGAGAGAGAGAGAGAGAGAGAGAGAGAGAGAGAGAGAGAGAGAGAGAGAGAGAGAGAGAGAGAGAGAGAGAGAGAGAGAGAGAGAGAGAGAGAGAGAGAGATGGAAACGGAATAGATTGAAGAGAGAGAGAGACATGGAAACGGAATAGATTGAAGAGAGAGAGAGACATGGAAACGGAATAGATTGAAGGGAGAGAGGGAGAGAGCGAGAGAGACATGGAAACGGAATAGATTGAAGAGAGAGAGAGAGACTTGGAAACATAATAGATTGAAGAGAAATTGACATCTCAACCTATTGCCATTAACAGGAATCGAACCCTGAACCTTCGGATTGACAAGCTGCAACACTACCTATAGTGCTATAGCTTTGTACAGGCTGAGGTTGTCTGTTGAAGATAAAAGTGAACCAGTGAAAGCAGCCGATCTACAAGCTCACAAAACGTTGCTATCTGAAAAGTTGTGAGATTGTAGATCGGATATTTTCACAATGAAGTACGTCATACATTGAAAAAACATACTCTCAAATAAGCATTTCATGTTATCTTTACCGTTTGCATATGTATTCATTGATACAGTCATGTTTTTTGCAATTCAACTTAAATGAGTCTGCATCAAGTGAGGCTTGAACCGGCAACCTTGCGGTCGTGAGGCACTCGCTTAAGGGAGAAGCCATTGGACCAACAGACAAGAACCTGTGAAAAAGGAGATCACACAGATGATACAGTTTCACGCAAATAGCTGAAAAATCCTGGGTTTAAGTGTTTTTCAAACTGCTCAAAATTGCAGACAATCTAAGGGCGGAGCTTACTGGTTAACGTGATACATGTGTTCCTCATGAGTCAAGGCACATGTGTAAGTAGGTTTAATGGCTGTCGGCCAAACGAGGCATGACTTTTGCCTGTTTAAAGTTTGCATTTAAAAAAAATCGCTATAGCGCCCCCCTTTGACCAATTGGAGTAAGATTGGTTTCAGTGATATTTGGAATGACCCTCAACATTACCGCAAAGTTTCAAAGAAATGTGAGTCTGCATGTATGTGTTAGGGGCAGATGAATAATTGTCATAAAACTGCAATATTCATTGGCTCATTAAAGCTTCATTTTTTCACTTATGGAAAATCTTTTGCATCAGTTTTTCGGCATAGGTTCAAAGTTCATGTGTAAAACGTTTCGTGCAGATTACTAAAAAATCCCAGGAGGAGATAGGTTTTAACTGTTTTTCATATAATTCAAAATGGTGGGAGATCTAAAGGTCAGAGGTCAAAAGTCAGAGTGTGAAAGTTGTTCATCATGAGTAGACGCATGTGTGTATTGAAGTTTCATGGCTGTAGGTCAAACAGGGCATGAGTTGTACCTGTTCAAAGTTGGCATTTTGCTATAGCGCCACCTTTTGACGAAAGATTGTGAGAATTATTTCTTGATAGTTTTTCATGACCATCTACCATATGGCCAAGTTTCGTAAAAAGCGTATGCACGGTTCAGCCAGAACTGCGAAAAGTGGTGGAAGAAAAAAGAGGGCAACATTAAAACAGGTCCAGAGCTGAGAGCTCTGGCCCCGTAAAAATATTATGATGTTTATACCAAAACATTTTAGATGACTAAAGTACGACTAAAACTAAATCAAAATGAACACTGGTACATTATCTACTTCACAACGTCCGTTTCACTGGTAATAGACATATACATAATATCTATAATATAAATCTCATAAAATGTCTGTCTATAAGTTGTTCATACTCGACTGATAACCTGGGGCCTGTTCCTCAAAAGGTGAATTAGAGCTAAAGCCTGGCTTTACCACCTATCCTGGCTTAATTTAGCCAGGATTAGAGCTGAGTCGGTTCCTCAAAAGGTGAATTATCTTGAAGATTAGTTTAGCCAGTTCACCCTGGCTAAGTTTAGCCTTATCCGATTCCTCAAAAGAGAATTGAAGCAAGCCTAGCTTAGTTACCATGGCAATTTAGCTGTGAAGTTAGCCTGGTCAGGAGCAGGCTAACAGCCAAGCTTTATTAATCCAGTGCCTTGTTCTTCAAGTTTTGTGAAATAGCTGTTAGTCCAATGACTCCAATCATAAACCAATGAGTTTTTCTACACTTATTCAATTCTTATGCGAAAATCAAAGATCTACAAGCCCGAAATGTTTTTGTCTTATGGCGGCCGGGGGTCCCCGGGCCCCCGTGGACCCCCGGACCCCCGTGTACCCCCGGCCCCCGTGTACCTCCGGACCCCCGTGGACCCCCGGACCCCCATGGACCCCCGGACCCCCGTGGACCCCCGGACCCCCATGGACCCCCGGACCCCCATCGACCCCCGGACCCCCATGGACCTCCGGACCCCCGTGGACCCCCGGACCCCCATGGACCTCCGGACCCCCGTGGACCCCCGCCCCCGTGGACCCCCGTATACCCCCGTATACCCCAGACCTCTGTTGGGGGTCAACGGGGGTCCGGGAGTACACGGGGGGCCCGGCCCCCCGTGTACTCCCGGACCCCCGTTGACCCCCGTGGACCGTGGACCCCCGGCCGCCAAAAGGCAAGCTTTTCCCTTGTAGATCTTCGATTTTAGAAATTTGAAATTAGAAAATTATTCTAAGTGTTTATAATTATAATTCCAACATTCACTTAAACTCCTTATGTTTAAACCTAACTGAATTATATATTTATGGATTTGTATATAAATTAATTGCATATTTTTGGACAACTTGTGCATTTAATTTGTCTGCAATACTTTGCCACGCTTTCTCCCTGGATCTATATTTATTGCGGCCGTGTTTCCTTTCTTGCTTATTATAAATTTTACTTCCTTGTAAGATTCCATGAGCTGCTGCAGTGCTGCTGTTCAGCCACAGAGAAGAACGCCGCTCTGGTTTTGGGCTCCATGATTGGTCAAGTTCAAGGATTCTGCTATCGACTTTCATGGTCTTTTATAGAAATAAGTGAAGCCTGGCTTCATTATCCTGGCTCGACACAGCCTGGCTTGACAAGGCCTAGCTCGACAAAGTCGCTCCTTTTCAGCCTGGCTTGGCGTTCCAGGAACCGAATAAACCAGGCTATACGGACCCGACTTTGTCAAGCCTGGATTTGACTTAAATCCAGGCTTATTTAATTCACCTTTCGAGGAACAGGCCCCTGGTCTAAGTCCATAAGTACAAACGGCCAGGTCAGTCTATAAAGTCTATTTATACAGTATGCTGTTCCCCCCACACACACTACTTCCTTGGTCCTAGGAGGGGTCCCGGGGGGTCCCCAGCAAAATTAGTTAATATAGTGTCACAACCACTTTAACTATATTTTATAGTTTGGCTATTCAAAAAAGCTCTGGTGCCAAATACATACATATCATTTTGGGGGTCCTTGACATGAAAATAATTTAGAACCACTGCACAACTACGCAGTTTTTTATTGATTTTATTCCTTATAGTCTTAGCTCTTTCTTAGTGTTTTTCCTATTAACATTTGTTGTTGTTTTTTTATGTTTGGTTCAGGAATGCAACAAAAAACACAAACCTCCTGTAACTATCCCTTTAACAGTGCCATCTTTTTTGTCGGTGACATGGCGTGTCCTCAGATCCCTCAGTCAGACCCTCGTTGGGGGGTCCAGAGCTGCATGCCGTTCTTCCGCTCGTCACCGTCGTGCGGGCCCCTGCCCCACCACTCCAGGGAGCAGATGAACGCCATCACGTCCTTCGTGGACGCCAGCATGGTGTACGGCAGCTCCTCCCGCCAGGCGGGGGCGCTGCGGAACCTGTCGTCCCCCGTGGGCGCCATGGCTCTCAACCCGCTGCACCAGGACCGCGGTCTGCCCTTCATGCCCTTCCTGCCCCGCCTGCCGGGGGCCCACCTGGACCCCTGTGGCCCTCGGGGGGGGAGCGGCGGGGAGGGGACACAGGCTCCTGACACGCCCACCGCCACGCCCACCGCCACGCCCCCCACCATGCCCCCCCAGGGTAACAGCACTTCCTGTTTTCAAGCTGGTGAGTATAGTTCCAAAGATGCTTAATTTAGGAAGATAGCCCACTAGGTCGCTTCGCCAGTAGGGGCAAAATATTACACAAATAATGTTCTCCTAAGTGGGCGTCCTATATGTTTACTGGTGCGAGATCTATGTTTACTAGATCTATGTTTACTGGTGCTAGATCTATGTTTACTGGTGCTAGATCTATGTTTACTGGTACAAGATCTATGTTTGCTAGATCTATGTTTACTACTGCTGTAGATCTGTGTTTACTGGTGCTAGATCTATGTTTACTGCTGCTGTAGATCTGTGTTTACTGGTGCTAGATCTATGTTTACTGGTACAAGATCTATGTTTGCTAGATCTATGTTTACTGCTGATGTAGATCTATGTTTACTAGATCTATGTTTACTGGTGCTAGATATGTTTACTAGATCTACGTTTACTGGTGCTAGATCTATATTTACTGGTGCTATTGATCTATATTTACTGGTGCTAGATCTATGTTTACTGGTGCTATAGATCTATGTTTACCTGGTGCTATAGATCTATGTTTACTGGTGCTATATATCTATGTTTACATGTGTTATAGATCTATGTTTACTGTTGCTATAGATCTATGTTTACTGGTGCTATAGATCTATGTTTACTGGTGCTATAGATCTATGTTTACATGTGTTATAGATCTATGTTTACATGTGTTATAGATTTATGTTTACTGGTGCTATAGATCTATGTTTACTGGTGCTATAGATCTATGTTTACTGGTGCTATAGATCTATGTTTACTGGTGCTATAGATCTATGTTTACCGGTGCTATATATCCATGTTTACTGGTGCTATAGATCTATGTTTACTAGTGCTATATATCTTTGTTTCTGGTGTTATAGATCTATGTTTACTGGTGCTATAGATCTATGTTTACTGGTGCTAAAGATCTATGTTTACTGGTGCTAGATCTCGCGAGGATGTTGAGTGTTGCTGTCGCGTTCGTTCACATGTGTCGTTTTTAACTGAAGCAAATATTTTCAACTCGGGCGTTTTTTGGGCGAGCCGCCAGGGTTTTGGGACTTGCATTTTAGGTTGTTCAAAACAAAACAAACATGTGTGGAGTTTTATTTTAATTTTTTTTTATCCCACGATTTTTGTAACCAATTTTTTCACCCAGTGCCAATTATCTAAGTAATCCTGGGCGCTACACTCCCTCTGCCAGCCTAGGGAGAGCCTAGAGCCGAGCTCATGCCTCCTTCAATGTATGAGAGCTAGCAAACCGCTTCTTATCACCTGACAGGGGAGAGTTTCCCTGGTTATACGTAGCACGTGGAAGGAACACGTTATTCCAACCAGTCCATCAGGTCCCCCGGCTGACCAGGGGGAGGCAGTACAGAGACCAGGATTACAGCATGTTTTTGTGAGGGTACCTACCCTAGGAGACACGGGGAGAACATGCAAACTCCACACAGAAAGGCCCTTTTGCCAACCCCAACTAGGGTATGGGCACTGATGATGCGGAGGAGAGAACACGCCCCCCAGTGCCCACAGCGTCCCCGGCGGGAATCGAACCCAGGACCTTCTAGCTGTGAGGCGACAGCGTTACCGACTGCGCCACCGTGTGTTGCTGTCGTGTTTGTTCACATGTGTCGTTTTTAGCTGAAGCTTTGAGCTGAAATATTTTCAACTCGGGCGAGCCGCCAGGGTGTTGGGACTTGCATTTTAGGTTGTTCAAAACAAAATAAACAGGCGTGGAGTCACTTTATTTGATCTTTGAGCATATCAGCAATGTCTTGACCTCTTGGACCCTGACGATCGGAGATAGCTCGGCCTAATGATACATGTGGTGACATCATCATCATCTGTGCAGGTGATTCACGAGCCAATGAGCATCTAGGGATGATCGCTCTGCACACGCTCTTCTTGAGAGAACACAACCGGCTGGTGGAAGAGCTGCACGTCCTCAACCCTCACTGGAGCCCCGACACCCTGTACCAGGAGGCCCGCAAGATCCTGGGAGCTGTTCACCAGGTAGAGATAACCCCAACCCCTAACCCCTAACCCTAACCCCTAACCCTGACCCCACACCCTAACACTAACCCCTAACCCTGACCCTAACACTAACCGTGACCCTAACCCCACAAGATCCTGGGAGCTGTGCCTCCCATAGTTTTGTATTTTTCATTAGTTTGTATTGTTATTTTGTTTCATTCCAATTTGTTTTCACAGCAGATTTAGCTTGTTAAGCTTACTTTTTAATCTATCTATCTATCTATCTATCTATCTATCTATCTATCTATCTATCTATCTATCTATCTATCTATCTATCTATCTATCTATCTATCTATCTATCTATCTATCTATCTATCTATCTCAACATTTTATATAAAGGATTTAATTCAGTGTTAGTTTTAGTTTTTTTATTGGCATTTTTGTCATATGTCAGGGGTGCGATTCCAGTGAGAATCAATTCATTGAGATGTATTATTAAGTGTGAGAAGAGAAACAGGAACTAGAACCTGTACCTGACCTGTAGACTTACGTTGTTCCAGATCCTGTATAATAATAATATATATATATATATATATATATATAGTAGAAGCTGTACCTGACATGTAAACTGCCATGGTTCCAGATTGAATATAAATATAATAATAATATATATAATAGAAGCTGTACCTGACATGTAAACTGCCATGGTTCCAGATTGAATATAAATATAATAATAATATATATAATAGAAGCTGTACCTGACCTGTTGTTCCAGATCCTGACGTGGGAACACTACCTGCCCAGGGTTCTGGGTCAGAGTGGCGCTGCCCGCCTGATGCCAGCCTACCGGGGTTACCGTGGCGACGTGGACCCCGGCATCGCCAACGTGTTCGCCGCCGCCGCCTTCCGCTTCGCCCACGTCACCGTGACGCCCGTGGTGACCCGGCTGGGCCCCGGCTACGCCCACAACTCCCAGCATCCTTCACTGCCTCTGCACCGCTCTCTGTTCGCCTCCTGGAGGGTCGTTCAGGAAGGTAAAGGGTGGAAAAAAGTACTCCAATGTTTTTACTTAAGTAAAAGTATCGATACTGCAATGTAGAAATACTCGTGTTACAAGTAAAAGTCCAGAATTCAAAATTGACCTGAGTAAAAGTACAAAAGTATTGGTATCAAAATGTACTTAAAGTACCAAAAGCAGAAAGAGCTCATTATGCAGAATGTCCCGTTTCACAAGTTTTCAAATGTATAAAATATTTTAAAATCTTTTGAAAATAGCAGATCTACAAGCTCACAATGTGTCGCATCGCAACACATTGTGAGCTTGTAGATCGGCTATTTTCAAATGGCCAAAATGTTTATAGGGCTGAAGTGGTTAATGTATGTTTTGTAATAATAAGTACTGTGTGTGTGTGTGTGTGTGTGTGTGTGTGTGTGTGTGTGTGTGTGTGTGTGTGTGTGTGTGCGCGTGCGTGCGTGCGTGCGTGTGTGTGCGCGTGTGTGTGTGTGTGGGGGTCAGGTGGTATAGACCCGGTGCTGCGGGGTCTCCTGCTGTCTCCAGCCAAGCTGCAGACCCCCGGTCAGATGATGGTGGAGGAGCTGACAGAGAGGCTGTTCCAAGCCCAGGGAGGGAAGCCCCTGGACCTGGGCTCCTTAAACCTGCAGAGAGGGAGGGACCATGGCCTACCAGGTACTATTAACACTAGGGTTAAACCTGCAGAGAGGGAGGGACCACGGCCTACCAGGTACTATTAACACCAGGGTTTCTCAAAGAGGGTGCCGTGGCACCCTAGGGTGCCGTGACGCCAGTCCAGGGGTGCCGCAGAATACTTTGATAATATTTGGAATTCATCGATATCACTTCACTTTAACCCATTAAGACCTGAGGCCGATTCTACAAAATATTTTCTACTGTATTTTCTAACTACTTTCTACTACTATGTCAGTGATTCTCAAACTCTTTCATGTCAAGGACCCCAAAATGATATATATTTGGCCGTGGACCCCCATCTCAAAATATGTTGTTCCAGGGACCCCCCAGAAGCAAAGATTTGAGTAACAAATGTTCGCTTTAAAAAATATCTATTCAAAGATTTGCAAAAAAAATCATGATTTTTAAAAAAAAATGTCAAAGTGTAAAATAATGCTTTTTAGCTCAAATAAAAAAATTACACAGTTGTGACGGCTATTTTTGGTGAACGTTCCCCCCAGACTATAGGGATGCTGGGGTTTAAGTGGTTAAACGTCAAGTATTAAGTTATGTTCAGTCTGTTCTAATGGAAACGGATATTCCTCTGTGACATACTGTATCGTAGGGGGAAAGATTTGCATATTTACGTAGCGTAATATGACCATACGTTTCAAACATTTTTAACAGTGTAATTTCAGGGGTGCCGTGGATGAAAACGTTATTTACAGGGGTTGCCCTGGGTCAAAAACGTTTGAGAACCACTGCTATACACACCACACACACACACACACACACACACACACACACACACACACACACACACACACACACACACACACACACACACACACACACACACACACACACACACGGGACCATGACTTAAAGGGCCAGACCACTGTTGTAGAGGTTTGGGTTGTGTAGTTACCATGTTGTAACTCCAAAGGTGGACAAGAAATCATAAATTATTGCTCCATTGATTAGAAATTGATCATTCTAAATATGCTCCTCATTGACTTACATTGTATGATGAAACATGATGATCTTGAACCTTGAACATAAACAAACACAAACAAAGTTGATTCAGACAATATAGAACATCACCAAACCCAGTACTGTTTTTTTTTTTTTTATATAAAAATGTCAACTTCCTGCTTATTTTACTATTTGAAGATCCAGATCCAGATCTGTGGATCCGGTCCGGGTTTTTTTCTTAATAAAAATAGTAAAATCAGCAGGAAGTAAAACAGTAGTGGGTTTGGTGATGTTCTATATTGTCTGAATCAACTTTGTGTACATTTGTTTATGTGCTGATAGAGTGACTTGTTGCTGTTTCATCATACAATGTAAGTCAATGAGGAGCATATTTTGAATTATCAATTTCTAATCAATGGAGCAATTATTTTTGATTTCTTGTCCACCTTTGGAGTTACATCATGGCAAGGTAAATACACAACCCAAACCCTACCAAAGTGCTCTTGCCCTTTAAGATAAAATAAGCATCCATTCATATCATTTACTTTGAAAGACACTTTCAGACACAAAACACAAAACATGTGACTAGATTTCTTTCCAGCCGACAGTTGAACTGAGAAAAAGAAAATAAAGGAAGTGAAATCTGGACCCTGTGTAGCATGTACATGGAACTGGAGCAATATGCCGTCAACAGTATTTTAAAAAGTCCCAATAATAATTCTTGCATTATTATTTGATCACACATCACACATCACACATCACACATCACACATCACACATCACACATCACACATAATTAAGTCATTTGCCTTGCCTTTACTATTCATATTAACCACTTAAATGGATAGTTCACCCCCAAAATGACTTTGTTTTCTATGGATTAGTCTCCCCATGGAGACTTGAATTCTTGGATATTTAGTTTTTGTCTCATTCCTAAGCCAATAATTTGATTACTGGCAGTGGTTCCGGTAGGAGACACAAAGACTGGAACCGCTGCCTACCGGTCCGCTGGTCATCAAATTATTGGCTTAGGAATGAGACAAAAACAAAACATTATACATGAATTCAAGTCTCCATGAGGTGACTAATCTGAAGAAAAAAAGTATTTTTTGGGAGTGAACTATCCCTTTAAACCCAAGCATCCTTATTGTGATTGATTGTCGTTTCCATTGTGGTCCGTTGGTAAACGTGTGTCTCTGCTCTGCCCCCTGGTGTTCTGTCAGGGTACAGCTCCTGTAAACGTGTGTCTCTGCTCTGCCCCCTGGTGTTCTCACAGGGTACAGCTCCTGTAAACATGTGTCTCTGCTCTGCCTCCTGGTGTTCTGACAGGGTACAGCTCCTGTAAACATGTGTCTCTGCTCTGCCTCCTGGTGTTCTGTCAGGGTACAGCTCCTGTAAACGTGTGTCTCTGCTCTGCCCCCTGGTGTTCTGACAGGGTACAGCTCCTGTAAACGTGTGTCTCTGCTCTGCCCCCTGGTGTTCTGTCAGGGTACAGCTCCTGTAAACGTGTGTCTCTGCTCTGCCCCCTGGTGTTCTGACAGGGTACAGCTCCTGTAAACATGTGTCTCTGCTCTGCCCCCTGGTGTTCTGACAGGGTACAGCTCCTGTAAACATGTGTCTCTGCTCTGCCCCCTGGTGTTCTGACAGGGTACAGCTCCTGGCGAAGGTTCTGCGACCTCTCAGTTCCCAACACGACCTCTGACCTCTCGGCCGCCCTGGGGAACCTGACCCTGGCCCGTAAGCTGCTGCGGCTGTACGGGACCCCCGAGAACATAGACGTGTGGGTGGGGGCCATCTCTGAGCCCCCCCTGTCCGGGGGCCGCGTGGGGCCCCTGCTGTCCTGTCTGCTGGCCAGGCAGTTCCGAGACCTGAGAGACGGAGACAGGTACACACACACACGCACGCACGCGCACACACACACACACACACACGCACACACACACACACACACACACACACACACACACACACACACACACACACACACACACACACACACACACACACACACACACACACACACATTCACATACACACTCTCACATACACATACACATACACATACACATACACATACACATACACATACACATACACATACACATACACATACACATACACATGCACGCACAGGCATTTTGTTCAAAACGAAACAATCCTGCAAACTTTGGAAGCCAATCTTAACCAATCAGGATGGAATATGGCAAATCGGACAGATCTGTGTTGATCACATGACTATACACGAATCCACGGAGCGCTGCCCTGTAGGGGGCGCCGCCACTGCTGCGGTGTCAGTCAGCTGCAGCTGCGGTTCTGTCCGTCTGTTCTGTTGACGTTAGCAGAGCAGCCATAAACTAGCCTACTGGTACCTGACGTAGGTGATTCGTCCCGATTTTCTGCACATCTTTGTAAAGTTAGTGTTAGTAAAAGTTAGTAAAAAGCAGGTAAAATAATAACGTGAGCAGCAGTGACTGCAGCTGACTGACACCGCAGCAGCAGCTTACTGAGTCTGACACCGCAGCAATGGTTGCGCGCAAGGCAGCGCTCCGTGGATTCGTGTATATAGAGATACTGTGTACCGATTTGCGTGATGTTTGGACAAAATCTGTAGGAGCAATATCAAAAAATTTGTTTGTCAAAAATTGACCTCCTGGTGGCGCTATAATAAGCCAATTTGAAAAAAAAAAATCCAATTCCGATTTTGAAAAACACTTAGAAAACAACAGAAATCTGAGAAAAAAAATACTTTTGTCCTTGAAAGGAGGCAATCTTTTTTTTGTTGCGATCACGTGATTTCTGGTTGTACTCTTCTTCGGTGGTGCTTGGATCATTCACAGGCAACCCGCCCCCCCCACCAAAAACACGTCAATTACGTCTGTGGCAGGGAATGAGTTATTGATGATATTAATATTAATAATAATAATAATATTATTATTATTATTATTATTGTTTTAGGTTCTGGTGGGAGAGAGCGGGCGTCTTCAGCGCCGCCCAGAGGACACGCCTCCAAGGCGTGTCTCTGTCTCGTATCATCTGTGACAACAGTCACATCACACACGTCCCAGCGGACCCCTTCTCCAGAACCCGGACCCCGCAGGACATGCTGCCCTGCTCCCACCCTCTGGTCCCACACATGGACCTCAGCCCATGGAGGGAGCCACACACAGGTACACACACACACACACACACACACACACACACACACACACACACACACACACACACACACACACACACACACACACACACACACACACACACACACACACACACATGCACATACACCATGGAGGGAACCACACACAGTTACACACACACACGCACACACACCATGGAGAGAACCACACACAGGTACACACACACCATGCACCACGCTGTTTTTAATGGATCTAATCCTTATTGATTATTATGCTGGACTCTCTGATGGAACTCTCAGACGTCTGCAGCAGTGTTGATTTCAACGGCAACTTTTCATTTAGTTATAGTCATGGTCTTTTAAATAAAATTATGTTAAGTTTTAGTCGACTAAATCTACAGTTGATTTAGTCGACTAAAATTTATTTTTGGCGCTGCCGTGATGACATCGAAATGATTTTCACTTAGCTGCATGCCGAAAATAGCCGATCTACATACTGTACCTTAACCACTTTAACCTTATTTTATACCTTGGCTATTTGAAAATAGCAGATCTAAAAGCTCACAACGCATCGCAACGCGACTCGTTGTGAGCTTGTAGATCTGCTAACCAATTGCGCCGAGAGCCTTTGCGTCTAACCAATTGCGTCGAGAGCCATTGTTTTGATACCGCACCCTTGGGAAAAAAAAGGCCTCATAGAAGCACCAGACTCATATACACGCAGTGATATAGTCTGGCTACGCAGGGCTACATTTTGATACCATTACTATTGTACTTTTACTCAAGTACATTTTGAATTCTGAACTTTTACCTGTAACGGAGTATTTCTATATTGCAGTATTGATACTTTTACTTAAGTAAAATATCGGAGTACTTTTTCCACCACTGCTGTAGGTCAGGGAGGCGCATAATGTCCGTTTATGCAGTTATGAGTGATTAAGTAGGACATTGTAATGACCTTTTAAATGACCTTTGACCCCCACAGACCCCAGGTGTGGGGTGGTCCCCAGGGTCCCGTCCGGGTACTGGCTGCAGTGTGACCACATGGTTCTGTATGAGTGTCACCCTGGATTCACCCTGATGGGTGCTACCTCCGTGACCTGTGACCCCAGCACCCAGCGCTGGACTCCTGCCCCTCCCACCTGCACCGGTACACAGCCTTATAACTGCCTTATGACCTTATTACTGTAGTACCCATCCTTATGACTGCCTTATGACCTTATTACTGTATCTTTATGACTGCCTTATGACCTTATTACTGTAGTGCCCGGCCTTATGACTGCCTTATGACCTTATTACTGTATCCTTATGACTGCCTTATGACCTTATTACTGTATCCTTATGACTGCCTTATGACCTTATTACTGTATCCTTATGAATGCCTTGTAACCTTATTACTGTAGTACACATCCTTATGACTGCCTTATGACCTTATTACTGTAGTACACATCCTTATGACTGTCTTATGACCTTATTAATGTATCCTTATGAATGCCTTGTGACCTTATTACTGTAGCACACATCCTTATGACTGCCTTATGACCTTATTACTGTAGTACACATCCTTATGACTGTCTTATGACCTTATTACTGTAGTACACATCCTTATGACTGCCTTATGACCTTATTACTGTAGTACCCAGCCTTATGACTGTCTTATGACCTTATTACTGTACTACACATCCTTATGACTGTCTTATGACCTTATTACTGTAGTACCCAGCCTTATGACTGTCTTATGACCTTATTACTGTAGTACACATCCTTATGACTGTCTTATGACCTTATTACTGTAGTACACAGTCTTATGACTGTCTTATGACCTTATGACTGTAGTAAACACCCTTATGACTGTCTTATGACCTTATTACTATAGTACCCAGCCTTATGACTGCCTTATGACCTTATTACTGTAGTACACATCCTTATGACTGTCTTATGACCGTATTACTGTAGAATACAGCCTTATGACTGCCTTATGACCTTATTACTGTAGCACACATCCTTATGACTGCCTTATGACCTTATTACTGTAGTACACATCCTTATGACTGCCTTATGACCTTATTACTGTAGTACACATCCTTATTACTGCCTTATGACCTTATTACTGTAGTACACATCCTTATGACTGTCTTATGACCTTATTACTGTAGTACACATCCTTATGACTGCCTTATGACCTTATTACTGTAGTACACATCCTTATGATTGTCTTATGACCTTATTACTTTATAGTACCCATCCTTATGACTGTCTTATGACCTTATGACTGTAGTAAACACCCTTATGACTGTCTTATGACCTTATTACTATAGTACCCAGCCTTATGACTGCCTTATGACCTTATTACTGTAGTACACATCCTTATGACTGTCTTATGACCTTATTACTGTAGAATACAGCCTTATGACTGCCTTATGACCTTATTACTGTAGCACACATCCTTATGATTGCCTTATGACCTTATTACTGTAGTACACATCCTTATGACTGCCTTATGACCTTATTACTGTAGTACACATCCTTATTACTGCCTTATGACCTTATTACTGTAGTACACATCCTTATGACTGTCTTATGACCTTATTACTGTAGTACACATCCTTATGACTGCCTTATGACCTTATTACTGTAGTACACATCCTTATGATTGTCTTATGACCTTATTACTTTATAGTACCCATCCTTATGACTGCATAAGGATGGGTACTATACATTACACACTTACATTGTGTACATGTGTGTACATTGTGTACATAGTGTGTACATTGTGTACATAGTGTGTACATTGTGTGTACTTCCTCCTACTATATAAATGAGTGTCCACAGAACATGCAGTGTGTGAACACAGCAGGTTCCTTTACCTGTACAGGTTGGTACTCTACAGTCATATGAATGAGTCATATATATATATATATATATATATATATATATATATATATATATATATATATATATATATATATATATATATATTTATATACAGTTCATATGGAAAATCTGTAGGATCGAGAAAGAAGGAGCACTTGTTTTTCGGATCAGCGCGAGACGGAGCAAGCAGGAGGCTTTGATATTATAGCCCATTATTCTGACCCCATTATAACTATCCCTATCCTTAACCCTAACCTCACACTAACCTAACGTTTGTCGGACTATTGGGGCGTGGGAATAACGGGAGGTCGGAATTATGAGCGGACTCCTGCTGAAAAGTGAGCTAGATAGGCGCTAGCTACGAGCTAGCTGGGCGCTGAGTGAAAACGGCTAATCGGTCCGATAGCTCCGGTAGGCCCTGTCCACCCCGGCCTCGAGTAAAAAAAAAAGCATCCTGAGGGCCGGGATGGGACGGGACCCCGAGGAGCCACCGGACCGGCCGAAAACAAGCGCTCCTTTCTCAATCTTTCTGATTTCCCACATGAACTGTAACATAAAACAGAACACAATACATGTATTACATCAACTGATGGTTTGTAGTTTACTTGTGCTGCACTGATACCAAACAGTGGTCAGTCTATACATTAACATCACTGTGAATGTTCTTCCATGATGATTCTATACATTAACATGAATGTTGTTCCATGCAGCCTCGGGGGGCTCGTCTGTGTCGGTGGTGTCGGTGGTCTCTGCCGTCATCTCAGTGACCGGGGTGGTGGCGGTGCTGGTCAGCATGGTGATGTGTTCTACAAGGTACCGCACCGTCAGTCAGTCAGTCAGTCAGTCAGTCAGTCAGTCAGTCAGTCAGTCAGTCAGTCAGTCAGTCAGTCATTCATTCATTCATTCATTCAAACGTTTAATATTCTGTAAGGGACGTTGAGGTTGCCCTCATTTGCAGTGTCGTCGAGATACATCACAGTTCAAATACATCACAGTTCAAATACATCACAGTTCAAATACATCACAGTTCAGATACATCACAGTTCAGATACAGAGCCGTCTGGGAGAAATGCGGGGCCCGGTGCGAAGTCGCGTGCGCGCCCCCATCCTCGCGCGCGATTTTGCGGTTTTGGGTGGATATTTCTGAGTTTTTGGTGGTTATTTGCGGTTATTTCTTTTTATAACTCTTAAAGGTAGGGTAAGTGATATATTTTGGTTAAAACAAAAAGTATTTTGTTAAAAGGTTAAAATACTATATTCTGATAGTAATCATTGCTATAGAGTGTTTGTTCAGTAACAGATGTCTCCCTGTCTCTCCAGCTCTTTAATAAACAGAAAATACATTTTTCGGTAGGTGTCAAAATCTCAGCCAATCAGGAGAAAGTACCCATTTTTAAGCTTAATTTGTATAGTGTTCCAGTTAAAATTTTGTCTGCTCATTTCTTAGTGTCATCACTTCCAATTTCACTTGTTTAATCTATATCCTGATTGAGTTCTCTGTCCTGGTTGGATAAAATTGGAAATGAAACTAAAAAAAAAAAAAAAAAAAATACAAAATACATTTTCTGTTTTATAAAGAGCTGGAGAGACATGGAGACTCTTTATATGGACAGGACACTCTATAGTAACGAGCTCTATCAGAACATAGACCCATTTTGCAATTATTTGAATAATTGCAAATCACTTACCCTACCTTTAATAAATGTGATTCTGTTCATTAACATTTTTTTTTTTTTCTCGTTTTTTTGCGGGGCCCCCCCAAGCGCGGGGCCCGGTGCACCGCACCGCTCGCACCACCCTTGCGACGGCCCTGTTCAGATACATCACAGTTCAAATACATCACAGTTCAGATACATCACAGTTCAAATACAATACATGTCAATAATACAACTAAACTAAACAAAAACGTCCCCCTTACATGCAGTATGATACAACACAAGTTAAAACAGTTGCAGACGTTTGTGGGTACAGTAGGTCTGCAATCAATGTTTTAAACTGACCGTATGTTAAAGGAGAATGAATGAATATGGGCAGCCTCGGGCCACAAGGTTGAATGACAGTTTATTAACTCTTTAACTGCCAGAGTAATAGTGTAATAGTGTCACGCTACTGCCAGCCAAAACGAGCCATTTTACCAACCTTTGAAAAATCATGGAATATTTTCCGTGATCGCCGTCCTCACGGTGATTGGGTGATCGCCTCATTATATGCACGGGGGTCTCGTAGAAAAGGGGGGGGATCCTCTGCCACAATCTGTTGTTATGGCAACAGCTTACCCTGCAATTCATGGTGTATGACCTCACATGTATTATACTAGAGGTCCGGGCGCCCTACGGGCGCCCTGCCCACTAGCCGCACACGGGGCTCTAGTAGCCTGGCCCGCACATCGGAGGCCCGAACCTCTAGAGTTAATTATAAATATGTAATGTAAATACCCTGTGTCTAGCTATTGCTTTATGTGTCTGCTTAATGTGCTTAATGAAGGGAAAAGCAGCTGAAGTAGCTATGATTACCTCCTGGTTGCTTGTTGCTCGCGCACAATCTGGCAACACTGATCCCCGCACGGTGAAAGAAGTAAAATTTCATGAACCTGGTTGCTAGGATATTCATGTATGACCACACATTCAATTCAATTCAATTCAATTTTATTAAAGTGTCAAATCACAACAAGTTGTCTCAAGACACTTTACATGTAGAGAAGAGACCCGACAATCCCACCCTGAGCAAGCAATTTTGCGACAGTGGCAACAAAAAACTCCCTCTTAACTGGAAGAAACGTCAGGCAGACCCTAGCCTAGGCTCTAGGGTGGTGGCCTTCTGCCTCGACCGTGTCGGGGGAAAGAAGAGAGAGAGAGGGAGAGACAGAAAGAGATACAGTACAAGTAGTAACAATAACAATAGTAGCAAATATAATAGTGTAAGATAGTATATGATAACATAATATAGTACAGCAATAATGTGTATGCAGTATATAATGGTATAATATAAGAATGTTAAGATCATAAGTATAGTGTAGTGGTATAGTGTAGTGTAGTAGAAATCCACGGTCGTGCTCCATGGAGAGGCCCGGTCCGCAGTCACAGTCTTGAGCCGCAGCTGGGGGTCCGTAGTGACAGTCCATGGGACTGCGACGTGGGAGACAAAAGAAACTCCGGGGAGCGGGTCCCCGGGTGTAGAATTAGTGGCAGGCCTTACTAGAGCGTGAATCCGTACAGGGTTAATTACAATTGTACCAATGGGGCACAAACCCACACAACCAAAAGGGAGGACGAGAAGAGAGAGGACGAGAGGAGATAGGAGAGAGGAGAAAGGGGGGGAGGTGGAGAGGAAGAGAGGATGACTATAGGGTGACTGAGTCTATACACTTCGGCTATAGGCTTTATCATAGAGAAAGGTTTTTAATCTAGTCTTAAATATACAGAGTGTGTCTGCTTCACGGACTGAGACTGGGAGAAGGTTCCACAGCTGAGGTGCCTGAAACTTAAATGCTCTGCCTCAATGCAGCACCCTTAATGCCAACCAAATGCTCTAGTCTCTGCAACAAAATATGTTGATCGATAGTATCAAATGCAGCACTGAGGTCCAACAAAACCAGTACAGAGAGAAGGTTGTTATCTGATGCAATCAGGAGGTCATTTGTGACCTTCACCAATGCCGTCTCAGTGCTATGGTGTGCTCTGAATCCTGACTGAATCCTGTCGCTTCCACACACCACATGAGTGTAGCATGTTGAAGTCTTGCCTTGACTTCACTTTAAAATGCCTCAAATGAGGAGATATTAAGACCATAAGAGGTTTATTTATTTTATCGTCGCTGACATGAACCTTTATTTTTTAAATCTTTTCAGATATTTCCCACTGAAACGAGAGCTGAGGATGAACGGAGCTGCTTGTTGCCACAGAGGAACTTAAAGGATCCACCATGAAACAATGTGTTGCATTGATATTGTTCTTGTGGACTTTTTGTCATCATATAGCAATGGCTGACCTGCCTTTTATGGGTCTGACCTTTCCGGCCTTGGATCAATGGAACTAACATACTGTTATATACTTATTTATATAAGTTTATATCTATTGATATTGAATGGAAAACTTATTTTTAAAGAAAGAAATACCATGACTTAACTCATTGAGTGCCATATATATCATTATCTGAAGATTTGCAGCTCCATCCACTCCTTGTTTAACTTATAACTGAAAAAGGCTGTATCTCGCTTCCTAAGCACTTTTCTTTTACTTTAAAAAAAATATATATATAATCTTACTGGCCAGAAATAGCCAGAAATAATTTGGGCACTCAATGAGTTAATGTTGTTTTCTGTATTGTTTTCTGTATTACTAAATAATGAAAGAGTAAAGCAGCACACTCTATAGCTGCCGATGTCAGTTTTATTGTGGACACAGAGACAGAAAACCGAGAGAGACAGTTTCGAACAGACTATTAATGGAACTGTGTTCTGAGGTTCATCCACTTGCTCAGTCATTTCTTGATGCATTCTGGTTTGACCTCTGACCTTGTTCCACTGTTGTGGTTATTGTGTGTACAATAATGTCCTTAAATGCTCTCATGTCGTCCTGCATTTTGGTGCGACAATTTAAGGACTTTTAAGACCTACTGAATACCTCTAAAACCAAAAATAAAACATGGCTTTACTGCGTCAAAAGTAATCAACAAACTATACTGTATAAATATAAAACGGTTCTTTCAAGTTAACAGTTACACACTTATAACCTGCCATGTTAAAAACAAAAGAGGGCGGAGAAACTTCTGTAATTTCTTTAATAATTTATTACGTGTATCACTCTTGAAGATCACCCATGTGTTTATTTAAAAGTATTAATACCCAGTTTAGGGCTGTAACTATCACTTATCTTAGCGATTATTCTATTGATAACGTTTTATATTTAGCAAAATGGTAAAGCACAGATTTTTTTTATTGTAATTTTCATACAGTATATCAATGAATAAACACAGGTATATATATTTTTATATACAATTGAAAAAGTCTGATTAATGACTTAGGG
Source organism: Gymnoscopelus braueri (assembly GCF_963280865.1). Lineage (NCBI taxonomy): Eukaryota > Metazoa > Chordata > Actinopteri > Myctophiformes > Myctophidae > Gymnoscopelus > Gymnoscopelus braueri. The sequence goes on from NC_137610.1 coordinate 5,516,602, forward strand.
GAATACCACTCATTGTTAACATTGAACTATGTCTTTAATACACCTTAGAGCTGTTGTGTGGAAATGAGAAAAAAGTCCTGGATTGATTGAGGTCATGTGATCAGTGACATACGCAGGTCGTACTTTTGGCTCCGCCCCCTCAGCCAAAAGTACACCCTCTGTATGTCACTGATCACATGACCTCAATCAATTATATAGTTCTAGGCAACATAGAAGGGGGGGGACTTTTTTCTTATTTGCACAACAGCTCTAAGGTGTATTAAAGACATAGTTCAATGTTGAAAATGAGTGGTATTCCCCTTTAAGCTGTATTCTGTCCCAAAACAGTGTCACACATATAGCCAATCTAGAGGTTCATATGTAATTGTGAGTTGGTATATCTGCTTTTTCTGCTATTAACCCTTGCAGTAAAATACACAGAAGACATGATCGCAGGAAAATAACTCCCAAAACTTCAGTGTCAGTATTGTGTCAGTAATAAGTATTGTGTCAGTAAGGCTTTCCTTGACGTCTCTCAGTGTCTCTGTATTACGCTGTTGTTCTTTCCTCATTTGTTGGAAAATGATTTTGACCATTGCTTCCAGATGGTGATGGGCAATATGCAGAGGGTGGAAAAAGTACTCAAATGTTTTACTTTTAAGTGCAAGTATCAATACTGCAATGTAGAAATACTCTGTTACAAGTAAAAGTCCGGAATTCAAAATAAGTAAGTAAAATAAGTAAAAGTATAACAGTATTGGCATCAAAATACTTAAAGTACCAAAACTAAAAGTACTCATTATGCAGAATGTCCTATTACAAGTTTTCAAATGTATAAAAATCTTTTGAAAATAGCAGATCTACAAGCTCACAATGTGTTGCATTGCGACGCATTTTGAGCTTGTAGATCGGTTATTTTCAAATGTCCGAAATGTATATAAGGCTGAAGTGTATGTTTTGTAATAATAATCAAAATCAAAAGTAACTAGTGACTAATGTTTTTAAATAATTGTAGTGGAGTAAAAGTACAATATTTGCCTCTGAGATGTAGTGGAGTACAAGTAAAAGTATTTGAAATTGGAAATACTCAAGTAAAGTAGAAATATCTCAAACTTTTACTTAAGTACAGCACTTGAGTACCTGTACTTAGTTACTTTCCACCACTGAATACGCATTCCTTCCACAGCATCAGACAGTTCCACCAATATGGGTCCTGGTGCTGTAGAAGAGGTCGGCCGTAAGGGAGGATGTGGTTTGGTATCATATTGTCACAAATGTGCATATCAATCAAACTGTAATCACTTTGAAGTGAGTCAATCATTGCAATTGATTGTCCATCCGGCTGATTGATTTGAGGCTGGTTAGCTTGAGTTTGAATTGAGTGAGTCTGATTTGTTTGAGGCTGGTGAGTTTGAAGCTGTGGAGCAATTTGAATTGTTTCCCTTTTGTTCGAGTTTGAATTAATAAAGTTGTTATTTCCCACTGAGTTTGTTTGAACAGTTTTGTTTGTTTGTTCCCTTGCCTGTTGACATTTGCAATTGTGTGAAAACTTGTTTTTGCTTTAGATTGAGGTCCTTTTTAAATATCTGTTACTTGTTATGAAACTGTTTGACTTTGATGTAATGTTTGGGGTGCCAGTTTGAACAATGCCTAACACCATTTAGTCCAGTTTGGACAAAACCGCTTTTTATAAGTCAACCTCACAAAGGATTTAACAGAACAAATAGCATTAAAGGGATTGTAGGCAAGTTCAGAGATAAAAAAAACACACCTTCAACTCAATAAACAGAATAAATCACACAGATACAGAAAACCTCAGTTCATCTTTGTATTGAAAAGTTCCAGCCCACACCCACAATCCAGTCCAGTTTCCCAAATACCACAATTAACTTCAGTTCCAGTCAATATTCAAAGAGCACTGTGAAAAGTTATCCACTTGAAATCCCTCAATGTAATTTATACCTCTGTTTAACCAAAAGAAAAGAAAAACCCAAATAAAAATAAACCACAGCCTTTACCGTGGTGCGAGGCAAGAGGGTAGTGTGAGATGGCGTGGCCACACTGCCTAAGGAATCCACTCTGTGTCTTCCAACGACTGGCAATGGTTTGTTGACAAAACGACTTTGATCAGTGATCAGTAGATGAGACATTCATTGATCAGTGATCAATAGATGAGACATTCATTGATCAGTTATCAGTAGATGAGACGTTCATTGATCAGTGATCAATAGATGAGACATTCATTGATCAGTTATCAGTAGATGAGACATTAATTGATCAGTGATCAGTAGATGAGACATTCATTGATCAGTGATCAGTAGATGAGACATTTATTGATCAGTGATCAGTAGAGGAGACATTCATTGATCAGTGATCAGTAGATGAGTCATTCATTGATCAGTGATCAGTAGAGGAGACATTCATTGATCAGTGATCAGTAGATGAGACATTCATTGATCAGTTGTCAATAGATGACTGATGTTATGAAACTATTGAAAACCTGTTGGATGTGTTTGTGTTCATGGTAACCATGACAACGTCCCATACTACACACAACACATTTAGGAGAGGAACACTTCAGCAGTTTCATCTTTATTGACTTTTATTTCCTTAAGGTAACAAAGATTAAACATCAAACATAACATATTGTATGAATGTAAGTGTTGAACACTGCTGTCAGATGACAAATCAACAGTGAACTTTACATCAGTAAGAAGCATTCAGGTCCTTCTGCTTCTGAAAACACACAATGGATCCTATAGGCTCATCCATAATGGTTTGAATGGTTGGATGGATCCTATAGGCTCATCCATAATGGTTAGAATGGTTGGATGGATCCTATAGGCTCATCCATAATGGACCAAGTTCAAACGAGAAATCTAACCCTGATGATGTTACATAGAATATAAAAGGATAAGTAACAAAATAAAAATAAGAACATATTAATATACATTGAGGGCCCTATGTTGCACCCTGCGCTATGCCTTGGCACTATGTGCTACCCGTTAATTACGCACAAGACAGCTGGTGCTGCCTCTAAACGCTTAAAGCCAATGACACCTGGCAGGCTGATTGGTTTTATTAATGTAACGTCCAAACCACACCTATGCATAATGTAAGGGGTAGCGCAGGTGTTTTAGGGATAAAGATGGTGGCACAAAATAGCAACTCAACCACGGGAACGCCCCTTAAGTTATCCAATAAAAACAAATTAAGAGGTATTGCTCATAGCAAGCCTTGTTTAAAAACACCAATCAAACAGCATTTTTTCCCAATATAAAATAGACGGGCACAATGCATGACTGTAATTAACAATAAAATGTCACCTGTCAGGTGATAATAATAAACTTTATTTGTATAGTAATAATAATAAACTTTATTTGTATAGCACCTTTCATGACATGAAATGCAGCTCAAAGTGCTTTACAGAGCAAGAATACAATTACAGTTAGAACCAATTTAACAATAAAGCAAACAAAAATAAAATAAAATAAAATAAAAGCAAAGGCAAAAGCAAAGGCATAAAACAACATTAAAATAGGGAATACAGTGAGGAATTAAAAATCAACCAAAGAATCAGCTAAAAGCAAGAGTGAAGTAATAGGTCTTGAGCTGTGCTTTAAAGCTATCGACAGAGGCTGCCTGTCTTAGGTGTAATGGGAGTTTATTCCACACTGTCGGTCCGTAAAAGCAGAATGCTGCTTCACCGTATTTTTTATATGTCATTGTAGGCACCTCGAGCAGGTCAGCACTTGAAGACCTGAGGGCCCGGTTTGGAACATATCTCTCTAGGCAGTCAGAGAGGTAGGTAGGTGCCAGACCATTTAGAGCTTTATAAACTATTAAAAGAATTTTAAAATCAATCCTAAAAACAACCGGGAGCCAGTGTAGTGAAGCAAGAACTGGAGTGATATGTTCTCTCATCCTGGTTTTAGTTAAAATTCTGGCTGCCGCATTTTGAACAAGTTGTAATCTGTCAGTTGTTTTCTTTGGCAGGCCAGAGTAGAGTGCGTTGCAGTAATCAAGCCGAGAGAAAACAAAAGCGTGGATCAGCGTCTTTGCATCGTCTAACGACAGATAGTCTCTAATTCGAGCAATATTTCTAAGATGAAAGAAAGCAATCTTGGTGACATGATTAATGTGTGTATTGAAATTCAATTCAGAATCGATAATCACCCCCAGGTTCTTTACTGTGGTGTTACTTTCTACAGCCAGGTTACCAAGTCTACTTGTTATTGATTCTCTCTGCTCACTGGAGCCAATTATGAGAACTTCTGTTTTATCCTCATTTAGCTTAAGAAAGTTCTCACTCATCCAGCATTTTATACTGGACAGACAGGTCAACAATGGGTCTAGAGCGCAGGGGTCGTCTGGAGCTACTGAAAGATACAGCTGGGTATCATCAGCATAGAAATGGAAGTTCACTCCGTGATCGGCGATGAGTTCTCCCAGCGGTAGTATACACAGGGAGAACAATAAGGGACCCAGAATTGAGCCCTGTGGAATACCAGAACAGATGTTGTGTTTGTCTGAGTCAAAGTTAGCTAGACTGACAAAATAGCTTCTGCCTGTTAGGTAAGAGTGAAACCAAGACAAGGCTGTGCCTGACAAACCAATCCAGTACTCCAAACGTTGTAGTAGAATTGTGTGATCAATCGTATCAAAAGCAGCGGTTAAGTCAAGAAGTAGGAGAACAGATACATTTTTGTCGTCAGCGGACACCCTTAGATCATTAATTACTTTTACAAGTGCTGTTTCTGTACTATGACCTTTCCTGAAGCCAGATTGGAATTTGTTATGAACCTTATTGTTCTGTAGGAACACATCCAGTTGATGAAAGATAGTTTTTTCTAAGACCTTGCCCAAAAATGGCAGATTTGAGATTGGTCTATAATTACCCAGCACCAATGGATCAAGGTTGTGTTTCTTGAGTAGCGGCCTGACTACAGCCGTTTTCAGTGAGTCTGGAAAGACGCCTGAAAGTAGAGAGCTGTTTACAATTCTTAGGATATCTCCAATAACACTGTCTAAAACCTCTTTGAGAAACGGGGTGGGTACTACATCCAGTGAGCAAGATGATGATGTCATCTGTGATATAGTTTTACGGAGTTCCTCTTCATTAATTGCGCAGAATGATATTAGGCTTCCTCTGGAGGGATCTACATTTTTGCACCATGCACCATTTGCCGCATTTGCAGTGCTAGCAGCAGCATTCATAATACCAGCTCGAATGCTAAAAATTTTGTTTTCAAAAAAGGATGCAAACTCATCACACTTAGCTTTAGAAGCAGGGAGCGACTCCTTGTAAGCCTGGGGGGGGTTTAAGAGATGTTCAATGGTAGAGAATAAGACTCTGGCATTTTGCTTGTTGTCATTGATAATGCGTGAAAAATATGCCTGCCTTGCCAAGCGCAGTGCTTTGTTATAGGCCACTGTTGACTTCTTAAAGATCTCTAGGTGGACAGTGAGTTTGTTTTTTCTCCAAATTCGCTCAGCTTTACGACATTCTTTCTTGAGTGAGCGCATGTGCGCGTCGATCCAGGGTGTTACTCTAGAGTTAAGTTTCTTTTTAGTTTTCATAGGAGCCACTATGTCGAGAGCTGACTCTAATTTGAGATTAAAATGTTGAACCATATCATTCACTGAGGGAGCATCAAGTAGGGGGGGCACCTGCACACACGCCAGATGACGAGGAAACTCGTTTGCTGCAGATGAGCTAAAAAAACGTTTTTTTATAGTATATTCTGTATTGTTTTTCCCTAGATCAGAGACAGTCATATTAAAACACAATAAATAGTGGTCTGTTAGTTCGGGCTTATCAATAATACTGTCAACAGTGATATTCAAACCTTTAGTGATCACCAAGTCCAGGGTATGGCCATGTTTATGTGTTGGCCCAACAACATGTTGAATAAAGTCAAAGTTGTGCAGTAACTGTAGGAAACCCATAGCCACAACATCCGAAACAATGTCAACATGTAGATTAGCATCTCCAGTAATCAGAGTTCTGTCATAATTAGTGGAACAGATAGATAAAAGTTCTGATATTTCTGTTAGAAATAAGGCTTTGCTGCACTTTGGAGGTCGATACATACTAATCATAAGCACAGAGGATTGACTCTCCAATATGGTGGCCTGGTATTCAAATGATTTAAAACTGCCGAGGTTTGGCAGAGGTTTGAATTTTAAAGTGTCAGAAAAGATATTCGCCAGACCACCTCCTCTTTTTCCCTCACGTCTTGAGTGAATGAAACTGTACTTTGGTGGGCATGCTGCAGCTAGGGGCACCGCTCCATCAGATCCAAGCCAAGTTTCTGTTAAAAAGATAATATCTAGTTTTTCTTTACAGATGATATCATTTACAGAGGAAGACTTGTCATTAAGTGACCTGATGTTAAATAGGGCCAGGTTTAGCTTCAGGCATTCAACTATCTGGCTGTTGCCTCTACAGGGAATGCGTGTCAAATTTGCTATATTTGCAGAGTGTTTAAAGTCACTCCTTGTCCCGGAGGCTCTATTTGAGATAACAGTGGGAATATTGTAAACCTTGTTTTCTACAAGGCTAACTGAAATAGCCTTGGGCCCAGATATGATTTTGGCTATGCATAATGGACCCTGCCTATCTCAGCAGTCAAATGTATTCTCTAGACGTAGGGAAGCCGACAGGACGTTCTTGTTCTTGCGCTGTTCTTGACGTTCTTCGTTCCTGATCTTGCGCCTCTGTATCGCTAGTGCCAACAGCGTCAACCGTCGAGGGGGGATGGGTGGGGGGCAGGGCACGGTTGATGGTTGTGGGGCCTGGCGTTTGAGTTGGGGGGTGAGTCTAGTCCCCTCTTTAATCAAGTCGTTCATGCTACTGGTGAACTCCAGAAGGGGTATTGGGGACAGGGAAAAAGATGATGATGAGGAGGATGGGCTTAGTTGGGCTGAGTTCATAAGGCTGAGTTCATAAGGTGATAGAGTTGGTTGATCTTCCTCATCGAGAGGCCATCCCTCTTCTAGCGTGACCCAGCGTGACCCTCTGCAGACCGTGGCTGCAGAGTCGACAATCTCCTCCAGGCTGTCATCAGAGTCGACAATCTCCTCCAGGCTGTCATCAGCAGTCGACTCCTCCGTGGCAATCTCCTTCTGTGGAGTTAGGCTGTTATCAGCAGTTGCGCTGTCCTTTGTTTTTGTTTCCGAGTTATCAGAGAGTTCATTTGTTATGGATTTTCCACCATCCTTGGTAGGGGGGGGTGTGGCGCCCCCCCCCCCCCCCCATAAGAAGCGGCCTGCTCATTCCTCATGCATTAAAGGAAGCATGAGCTCAGTTCGGGGCTCTCCCCAGGCTGGCAGAGGGAGAATAGCGCCCAGGACTACAAGCTTAGGCAACTGGCACTGGGTGAAAAAATGGGTTACAAAGATCGTGGGAAAATGTTTAAAAACGAAAACAAAAAAACTGAAAAATAATAATGCTACCTTATTATTAACAGATCCACAAAAGCAGTGTTAAAATATGTAATACTTAAACATCTAAAAGTAAGAGGTTAATTATATTAAAAAATCTATATACATAATGTACACATCTCCACATTCTATTGTGCCAATAGAAACACATGTAATGAGATCAATAGTTGTGTAGCTCAGACTCTGATGGTTCACTGTGTGATAATCTATGACCTGAATGACTAATGAACAATGACAAAAACACCTGGGCTGCATAGACATGCACCGATACAGTAAGATCAATAGATGCATTTATTGATAACTAATTACTGATAGTTATAATGACTTGATGAAACATCATGAGGGTGAAGGCAGACACGGTCCAATGTGATCTGATCTTCAAACACAGAGCTCTTGTACACCTGTAGGTGTCATTGTCTTCTGACTTGTATCCTCATGAATGTTTTCACTGAAGACTTTATCTGCCTCTTCTAAACCTCACTTGGTCTTTCTGCTACATTTACAGTTCAGTGTAAATGTTCAAACCTTGACTGAGGTGATGGACAGTTATGTGATGGATGTGACATGAACTCCTTAGAGATCCACCTCATACACGTGGTGTCCTGGTTCTTCACTGGGTCCAGCTTCAGACCCTCCTGGCAGATCTATGTCATCATACTGGTGGTACTCTGTCTCTTCACTGGGTCCAGCTTCAGACCTTCCTGGTAGATCTATGTCGTCATACTGGTCGTATTCTGTTTCTTCACTGGGTCCAGCTTCAGAACCTCCTGGCAGATCTATGTCGTCATACTGGTGGTACTCTGTCTCTTCACTGGGTCCAGCTTCAGACCTTCCTGGTAGATCTATGTCGTCATACTGGTGGTATTCTGTTTCTTCACTGGGTCCAGCTTCAGACCTTCCTGGTAGATCTATGTCGTCATACTGGTCGTATTCTGTCTCTTCACTGGGTCCAGCTTCAGATCCTCCTGGTAGATCTATGTCGTCATACTGGTGGTATTCTGTCTCTTCACTGGGTCCAGCTTCAGATCCTCCTGGTAGATCTATGTCGTCATACTGGTCGTATTCTGTCTCTTCACTGGGTCCAGCTTCAGACCTTCCTGGTAGATCTATGTCGTCATACTGGTGGTATTCCGTCTCTTCACTGGGTCCAGCTTCAGATCCTCCTGGTAGATCTATGTCGTCATACTGGTGGTATTCTGTCTCTTCACTGGGTCCAGCTTCAGATCCTCCTGGTAGATCTATGTCGTCATACTGGTCGTATTCTGTCTCTTCACTGGGTCCAGCTTCAGACCTTCCTTGGAGGTGTATCTCTTCATACTGGTGATATTCTGTCTCTTCACTGGGTCCAGCTTCAGCATCGGAACCAACAGTGTTATAATAAACCACCTCAACGTTCTCCCGTCCTACATTATAATAAACTCTGGACTCCACTTCTGCTCTCCGCCCTCTGGTGGCCTGGAGAAACACATCAGCACACAACTTAATCTTACTGGATCAGATCAGGTTCTCTTCATTACAAACAGTGGAACTACTTAATTTATATTCTGGTCTGGTATTGAATGAAGATGAATAACGATTGAATAAAGACGTATACATTACCTTCCAGACACGATAGAGGACATAGCTTATCACCACCAACAGCAGCAGCATTACGACTGTAACTTTGAGGATGTTAGATGTCAGATGAGAAGCTGTGAGAGAAATATTTTACAACATCAAACATCATTGTGTGCCAAAAACGGCTATAACCGTTTATAAAAATATTTTCTTTTTTTTCCCACATGGGGCGCCCTAACGCAACTTTGGAGTCACTCACGGAGTCTGTACAATGGAAGGGCTGGAAGTCGATCAGTGCCAAAAAAACTACCTCCCGTCCACTCCCCATTATATCTCCTTGAGAAAAACCTCTGGATCTCCATATCTTTTTAACGTGATGAAAACAACGCACGATCACTCTGCAATGGCGGATCGCATGAGAAATATGATTGTTCCTGGCGTTAGTCGGGACCCTCGACCATTGTGCAAGCAGCCTTTGTTTTCATCTGTGTCCTCGTGGAGCCGTCTACAGCTCTAAACACATCAGCGTAAACGGTAAGAAGCGCTGGCACTAGATGTACCCTGTTAAAAAAAAAACGTTGTGTTATAATGTGTTATAAAAGTGTATTTGATGTAATTATTTCAACATTTGTGAATTTATGTCATATTAACTCCTTGACTGCCAATGACAAGATGAGCACGGAAAATATTCCATGATTTTTCAAAGGTTAGTAAACACGCTCGGAATCGCTGGCAGTGGCTTGACACTGTTCTGAAAAACTCTGTCAGTTAAACAGTTAAAGTGTGCTTTATGTCATTTGCTTGATTGAGTTACATATTGTGACTTGAAAAGTCAATGTAATCCTGGTTACCTATGACAGTGACAGAGAGGAACTGGCTCTTATAGTAGAAGTCATTTGAGTAAACATTGATGTGATAAATACAGCTGTAGTTCCCGTGGTGGGTGTGGTTTGCTGAAGGAAACAGGAAGTTGGCAGAGTTATTGACAGCTGGCTGGGTGTAGTTGTGTGTTGTGTTGGATCCAGTGAAGGTGAGGTGGAAGGAGCCTCCTGGGTACTGTGGCTGGACGGAGCAGCTGATGGAGAAGCTGTAACCCTCCATCACCTGTAACCCCTGATGCTGGCCCTCAGAAACCCAGTTCAAGGAGGAGGTGATGTTTGGATTAAACCGCAGATCTGTAACATTCAGAGGTGATTGACTGAAACAACTTAGTTATACACAGAGAGAGTCAATGGCATTAAGGTCAAATGAGACAAAAAATATTGGAAATAAGTTAATAAACATTATTGGCTCTAAACCGACTCATTGTATCTGATTCTTAACTGAGGACAATCTTGACAACATACAGACTCAGGTCCAGATTTACATTCATCAGCTCATTTATCAAGATTAATGAGTATGTTTGTCTTTTTTCAAAATGAAATCACATTTCGAATCAAAAGTTATTGGTCAAATACAATGTTTAGGTCCTCATTTATCCTAAAACAAACAAAATACATTAGACTGTTTTACCTGAACAGATCACCTCCAGTCTGGCAGTGGAATTACCAGAAACCTTTGTTCCACACTCTCTCAGTGTAGACTCGGACCCAACACAGGAAGATGAAATCCACCAAACGGGTTCACGCGTAAAACAAGAATTCCACTTTCTTGAAAAAGCAGAGCCACAGTCCAGCTGTCTACACACTCAGCCTGATCTCCAGAGAATACCGTAACATTGCACGGAACGAGTGCACTTCATTCCGTGGATAGTCGCCTCGGAACTCCCAAATTGCGTGCATATGTACGGCGAGTCCCACGGTGGGCGTAACCAGTCGCAACACGGAAAAACCCGGAAGCAGAGCAGTCCGCACAATAAAAATTACGATTCTGTGCCTATCGGTACATAACTCAAACGGCGCTGAGTAGGCACAGGCGAATGTCCCACCGTTCAGGACGGCAACTCGGTCGCCTTAGCTCCCTCGGTGGTCCTTCACGGGGGGACAATTCGCCTGTGACTGCGCGCCTCCGAAATGGTTTTGTCACAAAGGCAGCGCCGTACCATATGCACGCAATTCGGGAGTTCCGAGGCGGCTATCCACGGAATGAAGTGCACTCGTTCCGTGCAATGTTACGGTAATCTCTGGAGATCGGGTTGACACACTACAGATGAGGACTTCAAGTTCCAGTCAGACCAACCATCCACTGGTCTCCACTCACCTCCAGTATGTACAAGGAAGTAGCAGACATCTTTGTTCCACAATCCCTCAGTGAAGACTCAGACCCAACACAGGAAGATGTAATCCTCCACGTAGGTTTATGTGTAGATCCAGAACTCCGTTCTGTTGAAACAGCAAAGCCACAGTCCAGCTGTCTACACACTACAGGTGATGACTTCAGGTTCCAGTCAGACCAACCAACCACTGGTCTTCATTCTCCCTGGTGTTTCATCTCCAGTAGACCAGTACAGTTATTGGTTCCTTCAACCAACCTTACATCATCAGACTCTGTAGAGACAAGAAAGTAAACGTTAAAAACCCCCTGATAGATAATTTATAATCCATAGTGTATTAGATTATGATTACTGTATTGTATCACTTTGGATAATTGCATAAAGTATGATGTATTTGCTTAGAAGGGACAGTTCTGTAACTACTGATATAAGATGTCCTTGCTCCCTGGCCTACTCTTTCTTACCCATGAAAGTTGTGGCTACAGTTTATCCATGATGCCTTAGCACAGACAACCTTGCCACCAAGATGAGCCTTCGCCCCTATTCATGTTGATATTATATTGTGGGGTGGGCTTAATGAAAGATAAACTGTCTGTTATATTGATGAACATTTTGTATTACCAGTAGAGAATATTTTTGATGCTGTACCACCTTGTCTCTCCTGTGCAAATAATTGAGTAAACCTGATTATTATTTAAGACTGACTCCGTGTTACTTCTTTTTACGGTAATCCTTTTTGAAAGCATACTCTCCTGGTTTTTCAGGTTTCAAGTTATCAGTGGTCCTACGAGTCTAAGAAACAATTGGTCCGGTTCCGGCTCGGGAGAGGATATCGGTCTGCGCAAACCACTGTCCGCCTCCCCGGAGCCCGGGCTCGACACGTTTTCAGAAACCAGCTTGGGTTAGTACGCATTTTTCTCTTACATTATTTGCACAGCAAGGTGGAACTAGAATTTATTTATTTATTGGATGTGCCCTGCTGACTCTAGCTGCCTATAGTCTGTCAGGACACATGTTTAATTGCCATAACTGAATTCTAAAACTGCATTCCTATGGTACCATTATTTCACTGCTTATCAGTACATTTTCTCTCACTTTTTTTCTCCCTTTCTCTCCGCGGTTTCATTCACGCTGCCCAGGAGCAGCTACTCTAGTGCTATGTTAACATAGGCTAATGACCGGGTAAACTGTTAAAAAATAGTTGACCCCTCGATCAATCTGTCATTTTCAATGGTTACCTTTGTGCTACGTTCCCATGGATAGGCTATTACTCACAAGAGCCTAGCTATGTGAACGTAGGTTAATGTCTGTCGTGTAAATTACTGTATCTATATTTATTCTATATATCTTGTATAACCCCCATATCATTCTCAGGGGTGTACGGTGTATGGATTGGATGTGATAAGTAGTTGACTGTCATTCTCAATGGTAATTTTTGTACTATGTTCTCGTAGGCTATTGACTAGGATCAATCACTAGAGCCTCATTTTGTCTGATAGTCAGACTAAGTCGACTGTGTTCTACCCGTGGTTCTGCCCATGGTGCAGTTCTTGAAAATATATATTGACTTTGGTTCTGCCCAAGGTGCAGTTCTTGGAAATATATATTGAGACGTCTCGCATCACAGCTCCTCTGCTGTGATTTGAATCTTTTAAGTTGCAACTCTTCATATTTTCTCACTCTTATTACTATTCATTATGTTGGTTGTTATTGTTTTGTTTTTAGTTTTTTTTGTCATTCACATTGTCACAGTATGCCAACTTAGAACATAGGCTATAGTGGAATTTTATTTTATTTTAATCTTTAATCAGCTCTCTCTCTCTCTGTCTCCCCCACATTCCTTCTGGCCTCCTCCTGTAGTGTAGCTGACCTTGGAAAACTTCCACTCTCCCTACTTGAACCACCCCCCCAGCCAGACCCACTTCTCATCTCTACTGGTGTTCATTCTCCATCACTACTTTTCATTTCTGGTGCTGTATAGCAATACTATTTCTTAAGATCCACTTAGACATACCTGCTGTGAAGTAGACTCTGTTTCATTTTTTTTTTTTTTTTTTTTTTTATTTCTTTTTTTTTCATTTCTTTTTTTTTACTCATGCCCGGGTAATTTTTTTTCCCCAGCATTATGGGGAACATTTTTTCTCCCTCACGGGAACCCCACACCGTAGGTTCAGAGCCCACACCGAAATATAAGAGTGTCTGTAAACGGACTGAAACTAATACTAGGACTTTTGAGTCAAACCTCATTGCAGCCCTGACTTCAGACGTGGCAGACCCAGACTTGAAAGTCCTCGTCACTAAATGTCCAACTGTCGCCCCTTTTCTACCAATCTGGAGGGCTGAATTTGAATATGATAATTCTTTGAAGTCACAGGACTTGACTAAGCTCTCCGTGGCCTTGCACGACCATATTGACAAGTTCACACAAAAGAAAGGCCCCAAAGCAGCCAAACGAGAGATAGAAAGATTAGGGATACTCTCTCTTAAGCAATTCAGACGTACCGCGTCAGACAGGGAGGAAGCAATCAGTAGACAGAAAAAACAGCTTGCACTCTACTCACCGCCCCCATCTGGGGGAGCTGCAAACCCTACCCCTAATCTTCCCCACCCTGCTACAGGATCCCGGGACGATCATCATTTTCCCCAACCCCGCAGACGGGGAGCTCCCGGTGGTAACCATGTGCCCACCACTCACGCTGCTGCCATGCAAACCACATTTCCTACTTTAGATGGGTCTGATTTTGACAGTGATGATGACGATGTGTTGTATGATAAAACTGACAATACTCTCTGCCGGTGGGCCCTCAGGGGTTTTCTCTCCCCCACCCGACGTCCAACTATCAGCTGCAAGTACATGTAAGAAACAAAAACCTCCCCCCGAGCGTCGGGTGCAATTAGATAGGGATGCTAAGGGCAAGAGGGTTTCAAAAGCCCCTACTACACCGACACATACTACGACCACACATTGATAGCTCCCATGATAGCCTATCCGCAGGGAGACGGCTCAATGTCCTATGGATACAGGAAGTGGTATTGAGAAGACATTGCAAACACGGCAGACACTAGTGATGTGCGGGTCGGGTTTTTTCATGACCCGCCCCGCCCCAACCCGCGACGGAACGCGACCCGCCTCAACCCGCCCCGCGAACCCATATATAAATCTATGGCTCAACCCGCCCCGCGACCCGCGGTGGGAATATATATATATATTATATAGCGCTCTTTTAAGTACCCAAAGTCCCTTTAAATGTCTACAGTAGCACAACATTGTCATGGGCTGAATAAACAAGCATGTTGGTCAAAATAGGGTTTTTTTTTTTTTTTTTCGTGGAGAGCGGCTGACCCGCTCACCCTCAGCCCGCATAATTTTCTCTGAAATCCTGACTCGACCTACCCGCGCCGCGGGTTGACCCGCGGGTCCCGCGGGTTACGGGTCGACCCGCTCATCACTAGCAGACACACTACCAGACTTTCGATCAGAGCCGGAGACATGGGAGACCGCTCTTAGAGCAGAGATGGAAGAACTCAACACTAGGGAAGTAAGGGACCTGATTACCAAATGTTGTCCCAAGGTCATGGCGCACCAAATTTCACAAGGCGCCGTTATTAACGGTCAAATCGGTCAGAACAATCTCCCATTCCCCTATATGCGTGTCCAGGTAAATGATAACCCTGACGCCCCTCAAGTAATGGTCAGAAATGAACACCACCAGGGGGCCGTAGATAAAATGATAGAAAACGCAAAAACTCTCATGCGTGCTAACATTGATTTGTCTGGTCTCACCAACTTAAAACAGAAAGAAGGAGAAGATACTACTGATTTTATTTACAAATTTAAAACTCAGTTTGACCGCCACTCAGGCCTAACAAAAGGGCAAGCTGGTTACCAAAGCTTGCTCAATCACCTCCTAATAGACGGCCTACGCCCTCACCTAAAGCAGGCCATAACAATGCATGATCCATTATGGAAATCCAAAGATATAGACGATATCACTACTCTTGCTAAGTATTACGAGGGCTGCATTGCAGAACCAAAACCTAGAGCCAAAATTCAGGCTGTGATTTCTGCAGAGGGTCACGTCACATTGCATCCACCACAACATAACAAGCCAAGGAATCAACATCACACCTGGGGAGCCGGGGCACGCCGACAGCAGAGCCAGCAAGGACCAAGGACCCCAGGTAATGTAAACACACCACACAAGGAAACCCTAGACAGCTCACTTCTCTTCCACCATCTGTACAATGCTGGTCTTGCGGTGTGAAGGGCGAACATACGTGGGGTGACTGTCCGGATTACAACCGGAGACTCCCATTCAAACCCGCAGACTGGGTCCCTAGGTCTTTACGGCCGCAAGCGTCACATTCATCAAATGTCCCAGCCCTGCAGCCAGCGTCTCGTAACTCCCCGAGAACCCTGCAGGCATGACTAGCCGTAGGTCCAACATATAACCTGCCAGAACCATCTGATCTGGCCATTGTAGATGAAACCTCTGATACCAGTGATGAGGAACTAGATTCCTTTCCCCCTCCCCCCTGGGGGGTGCTAAGGCCCACCGGGGAGGATTTGATTGATTTACACACAACAGTAGCACCCGAACAAGAAGTGTTTGACATTGAACATATCCTACTCTTACACGCTGACTACACTAAAAGACCCCTAATTCATCTCTGGGTTCATAATGAAAAAACTACCTTCCTCTGTGATTCAGGTGCGTGCAGAAGTGTGTTAAACTCCACAGCGGGGCCCTTTCCCATGTCTGAAAACACCATGGACATCAAAACCGCATCCGGTCTGTCCGAAACCAAGCGCCTCACTCAGCCTCTGGTATTGTATGATCCTGACACCACATTACAAACCCCTCTCCAGTTTATAGTGCATCCCTCGTGCCCCTGTAATCTTTTGGGGCGTGATGGATTAATCGCTCTTGCCATTGATCTAGTAAGTTCCCCGGACGGCATGACACCTGTCCGCCGTTCCCCCAATGGCGGTCCTGGGATCCTGGTGTTGGACAGTGATGACGTCATGTCAAAACACTTCTATTCCCTGGATCTGCTGAGCTCGAAGCCCCCATTCACCCCTGGAGAGTTGGTAAAAACCCTTGACCAGTATCTCCCTCGTGAAGGTAAGAGGATTTATCACTCTCCTTCTGACATACATGTCACCCTGTGGTATCTTTATCATGACAATGTAGGCAACTTTGCATACGAGGAAGATATCTTCCACTCACTAACGACCAAGCAGCATATTACTCTGTCACACCTGTACTGGTCATCCCATTGGAACGCTGCATTTGCTACTGTGCAACTGACGGCCACCCAGACACGTTTCCACCGCACAGATTATGTTCCACACATATCTATCGCTAGGGCAACACGCTCCACATGGCAGGACATAGGCGAGCTAGCTTCTCGCGCGGTGAACACTGGTAGATTCACACCCCACCCCACCCACTATGGTGTGGAACAGGACCTGACACTCCAGATGTGTCGCATCCCCTTGACGGGTTGGACACGAGTTCCGGTCCTACTCCGAAAACATGTAGATGACTGACCCCCTATGGCTCAGTCTGCAGACACAGACTCCATCCTGGCTTTAGAGCCAGACGACAAAACTTTCCCAGAGGTTATTAGTCCCTGTCCTGAAGCATTTTGTAATAGTCCTATTTTGCCAATTAAGAAAGCCTCTGGGGCCTATCGCATGACCCTTGACCTGAGAAAAGTGAATTCCTCTGTATTGAAGCGTGCTGTTTGTGTACCTGACCCCTCTACACTATTAAACAACCTTAGGCCTACGGTAACCACCTATTCCGTGTTAGACTTGGCTAACGCATTTTTTTCAGGGATTTTCATGATCTCCGACAATTTTCGCTCAAGCCATTTCATCATGCCTTCAGAATTTCCCCCCCCCTTGTGGATCACAAATCCTGACTTATGTAGATGACCTCCTAGTGGCGTCCGATAGCATAGACAGTTGTAAAGTTGACACTCTTGCTCTGTTACACTATCTTGCAGAAAACTGGCAACCGAGTCAACAGGAAAAAGTTACAGCTGTGGCAGCCTAGTGTTATCTACTTGGGACACACCATCTCTGCTGAGGGAAAGTCTCTGAACACTGACAGACAGGTTGCTATCCTCCAGACTCCTAAACCTATCACCAAGCGTCACCTAATGTCATTCTTAGGTTTAGCTCATTTCTGTCTGCAATTTATACCCCATTACGCTCTTAAGACTAGTCATTTACTTAGGCTTATCTATGGCAGCCCCATGTCCCCACTAGACAAGCTCACTTGGACCCCTGAAGCAGAACTCCAATTCACTGATCTCAAGAAAGAATTAGCCTCTACTCCTTGTCTAGCGTTCCCTGACTATAGCAAGATGTTCATACAAACTGTAGACTGCCGCCTGTGTGATAATGCCTCTTACATGTCTTCTGTTGTCTTACAGAAATTAGGCTCTTCTTCCAGGCCTGTGGCCTACTATTCTACTCGTCTTGACGCTGTGGCCGCAGCCATGCCCGTCTGCGTCTAGATATGCACGTCCTCCTGCGGGCCCAGCAGAACGCACCTGAAAAGGAAAAGCTCAAATGGGTCCGTATGGGGTGTGCCTTTGATCGAGACGGCTACCGCCGTTGCTCTTCCCCCCCTTCTCTCCCTTTTCTTCCCAAGTCGCTGTTTCACCCCATCGCACTTCTGACCCATGGACCTGGTCATGTGTCCGCAGAGGGCATGAGAGGTTTAATTAAGCGTAACTTCTGTGCACCAGGTATCACAACTTTTCTTCAAACCTTTTGTAGAGAGTGTTTAATTTGCAGACAATACAACCCTCAGGGGGGAATGGAAATTTCCCCTGGCACCTTCCCTTCTCCCACGCGGCCATTTCAAAACTCTTGAATTAGATTTTGTAGGGCCCCTGCCAAAAGTTCAGAATTTTCAGTATCTCCTCAATTTCATTGATCCGTACAGTAAATGGATAGAAGCCGTAGCCTGCGTCAAGAACGATGCACACACAGTGGCCCGGGTACTAATAGATAGGGTTATTCCGACGTTTGGATGTCCGGAAATTCTGCATTCTGATCGTGGACTTCACTTCCTGAACTCCATTATAAAACATTTGTGTACAACAATGCAAATCACACAAAAACCACATTGTGCTTATAACCCTGAAGCCAATGGCTTGATTGAAAATGCTAATCGAACGATTAAAGGTAGAATCTTAAAAATCTCTGCATCCACAGGCATGCCATGGCCTCAGTGTGTACCTTTAGCTAGGCTGATTATGCATGTGACTCCCACTCTGAACGGGCTGTCACCTTATGAGATTCTCTTACGTTGTCCCCTCACTAAAACCTTTCTCATTACCTCAGAAAGACCAAACCTTTCCCGATACAATGAATCGAATCGCTTATGAAATGAAAAGATTTCTGTCCTCAAAACTGGGACTGGGTCCTCCTTAAACCAACCGTGAGGACGAAGGGAGGCCACCAGCGTTGGGGCACTCCACTGTGGGAAGGCCCGTTCCAAGTGACTCTCACCGACTCCCACGTCATCAAAGTATTCGGGAGAGGAGGCTGGATCCCTGTCAGACACGTGAAACTATCTCCTCCGCCTTTCAAAGACACTACACTCACTTCATAGAATTACATTATCTGGCAAAACGTGATCATTAATTCCATTTGATTATTTGGCATTCATTAGTTCAGTTTCTGATGGGCTGGTCTTAAGTTAAATCTGTTTAATGTTTTTTTCTCGTTAGTGGCTAGTTTAGTTTTTTATTTTGTTTTGGTAGCTGACGGGATTATACTTATGGCGACGGGGAAATATTTCTTGACATAACGGAATCCCACCCTTTTGTTTATTTGATCAACCCATCATTTTTTACTTCATGTTAAATTTCCACCCTATAGTATTTGTTATAAAACCTTCTCCATGTACCACAGCATCACCACGTTCGTCTCAAACCCTGGTTGGTGGTCATAAACTTAGAGCGTTTTGCAACTAATGTAAGTCATGAAAACCCTTTTTACATACACTTGGTCCGCCATCTTTGTCTTCTGGGGTCTCTTCCCCCCTCCTCTTGCTGCTCTTCCCTGTAAAGCTGATCATACACATATGGTCCGTGAGCCAGGACCCCAAATATGGGGTCATCAGTACCATCTGGGGGGAATAATTCTCATAGTGATTTTTGGTACACCCCTAGAGCTAGGGAAAATGTGATAGCCTTGCATCGGTGGTAGCTATCTGTGTGTCATCACTCCTTTTATAACCACAAGCCAAAACACAGTTTTCAAAATCCGAATGAAGCATTCTACTTCAAACTGATGGTTCTCTCTTATTATTGACCCTCTCTCTCTGAAAAATGGTTGGGATAAAGCTCAGACTATATATTGTTCAGAAAGGTTGTTAAAGCATAACATTAGCATATCTAGAATATTTTTCTATTATAGGCAGTGACAACATAGTGACTATATGTGACATAAGATGTACTTCGGTTTTAATGAAAGATGGAACACAAAGGGTTCCTTTGTAAATTACCTAAAGATTTAAAACCATGTTTACATACATGGATTCTAAGGAAATGTATTATGAAATTCAATAAACAGAATATAGTGCAAGTGTGTAAGAAAATATCCAAAATGGCCACTAAACACACGCCTGGCAATTTTTAACTTGTAATCCGCTTGTCTTAGAATACCTCTGTGTGATACCTCTTTTTTTTAGGGTTTTCATATGTGTAGAATCCATTCCTGTTTTTTTTAATGTCAGGTCAATCATGTCAAAAGTGTCATTAACATGTCACAAGAACTGGTATTCATAATAACCTGAATGTAGTAAAATTATATAATCTAACGGCAAATATGTATCTTTTGCAACTACATCTGTATTCTCCAACCCACATCCTGTTCTACCTCATCCGTACAAGTATCCTCCTTATTGACATCACTCCTCATCTGTAGCATGAACATATCATCAGTAACCATCTTCACCAGAGCAGTTACAGTACATCAGTGATGTACTTCTCACTCTCTGTGCCCTACTGTACATTGATATTGCACCATGTCACATAGCTCTGACGGTGCTGGGTCACCCTTAGTAATGACAGGAACAGGAATATCCTGGATCTCCCATCCAAATTGTGTGACATCAAACGACTTGTCAGGTGGAGCTTGGTGGTCTGCCACTTTCCACAACATCACTTGTAAATGAGCCCACATGTGGTGCAACAGGTTGGTCGGTGTTGGAGGAAGGGCCATTGACTTGTGGCAACCACCTCACCCAGCACATCAGGGTAGCCTGGGAAGTTCCCTGCCAGCAAAGTGTTGTGTGCTCTGATCTTGCCTTTGCCATACATATAAGACTGTCCCATCACAATGCTCCATCTGTACTTTACACTGTAGGTCCACCTGATACACCCCAATACACCAACAGGACAAGAACATCAGTTAAATCACTGAGCATGTGTATCACACCCTTTCCAGAGATGGCTGCATCAGGGATATAGGAAATCATGGTGATGTCTGCCTCATCATGACTAAATGCAGTATATATCGTCAGCACTGAAGGTGTACAACATGCTCAACGGCTTCTGCTTAATGTTCTTACTCTTCATGATGACATCTCATGTGGGTGATCTTTCTGTGTGTGAGGATACACCCCAATATTTTATGACCAAGACACACCAGTGCTTCAACTCTCCCTCTACTGTTTCTGCACATTTTGGGGAAGGCTTCAGTCCACTCCACTCACATGCATCATGACAGCATCTTTCCTGATCGTTATGGCAGTCTGCTCCCAAGACTGGTGAGCAGAGACAGTGATCCAGAATCCATCATGGTGCTGACAGACAAGGTCTAGCTTAGCCTCTATGGCATGGAGCACATGCATCTTCGGCAGGCACTGGGTTAGATATCAAGCACACTGCACATGGCCAGCACGGAAGAAGTGCTTCAGTCATGTGCTTCATGAGAGAAAAGGTAAAGTTAATGTCAATGTGTCTCCCTGCACATTCAAACTGGTGGATGTGAAGTGTAGGAAGAAGTTGTCTACCCACTGTCAGCCAGTAGGATGGAAATGCGCAGTGTCCAGGTAGGCTACTGCTGTATCTGTTCAAATGTCTTTGGCCAAGTTGAGAGAAACCACTTCAAGAGTGCTGCTGACTCAGGACTGACCACTGAACTTGCCTGTCATGTTCTGCAATCACATGCATTTCCACTTCCAGTGCTGAACCCTGCATCAGTTTTGCAATGCAGCTGAAGAATGACTGTATAACATGCATCCCACCGGGATGCACAATTACATTATAGAGCTTTTCTGGCTGATTCCATACCTGCAAGGTGTCAACAAACGGCTCCATGTCAATTGTGAGGTGAATAGGGCCTACTGTACATGTCAACCAGTGACCATATCTGCTGCCTGCTTGGACACCTGGTTGAACGATAAGGTGCGAGAGAGACCTTGACCTGACCTTTAGCACATAGGCCAAAGACTGACCAGCAAGTGAAAATATAACAGTAGAAATAGATTCTACACCTATGAACGCCCCCCCCGCCCCAGGTCCCCATATGAATCACCATAAGTTCACAGATTCCCTCACACAACTGCAATATTTTGTTGTTTTTAACATAATTTAGTACAATGGAACATCACCATGGGATCTTTAATTTGGCAATAAATAATTAACTGATGGTAATTTCACTGATTCAGCCATATTTCTTGAACCCTAAAACCTAGTTTTAGACACCAAAACCACCTTTCTAGGTTGAACAGTATCATAAAGCCATTTAAGCTCATGGCAGTCATATTGGACACCATCTTGAAAATTATGGCTTTACGAGAAATATAATTTCTTAGATTTTTTTTTATGTTCTTAAGCATGCCTAAACGTACCAGAACCAATTGAAAAACCTTTTGTATATTTTTTTGGGGGGGTTAATAGTATTTTTCATAGATTGACCCATGTCATTTTCGCCTCGTGTTATAAAATAAAATGCATGATAGCACCCATAAAGCTACCATTGGTGCAAGGCTATCACATATTTTCTAACTCTAGACATGCATACCTTGACAAAAATCACTATGAGCATTATTCCCCTCAGATGGTACTGACCAACCCCCCTGGCTCACGGACTACTATATAGATAGATAAATTCATACCGACCTGCTACACCAAGTTTAAACTATTCTGTAATAGATATAGGAATGCTCGCTGTTAACACTGCTATCATATCTGATAAGCCTAATCAGCATTTATTTATAACAATCCTTGCACTCTTACATGGTATTAATCCATGCTTTGCATTGAAAATGCATCTAAGGCTAAAAGCAGCTCCGAAGTGGTTGAGTTACTAGGGTGATTAACATTAGAAACAGTAGAAAATCAGTACAAAGCTATTGTAATTGTAGTAAGTGTTGCTGTGAAACTGGGCCTGGCCGAGTCTGTGCGGGGCCAATCTGGGAACCCATCGCCAAATGAAAAGGAAAAACAGCGCCCTCTGCTGTTTTTTACTATCTCACTTGGGTCTGGGAGGAAGTCGACGTAGCACACGTGCGCAAGGAAACCGGGGTTTTGGTCTGCCTTCAGCCTTTCACTTCCGGTGGTGCGACTAATGTTTTCATTCCCACTAACAATATTTCTACACGGAACACTAACACCACTTCTCCCAGACAACATGGATCGTTTTGGTTATAAGCCCATTTGTTTCTATGATGAAAGTTAAAATGTGAATATCTTTCCGTGGTTTTGTCTGCTCCGAGGACGCTATTGTTAAATGAGTTTTGGTTTGTTTCTAGTGGGGAAGGATCGTCAGACACGTAAATCCCGCCCACTACATTTGATTGGGAGCTCCGACAGTACTCGAACAATGAAAACGTGTGGTTTTATCGTTGTTGTATTAACTTGCCTTAATGTAAGTTGGGGAAATAACCCAACTAAATGGAAGAGTGACATATCCCGACATTTTCAACTATTTGATTGAACTCTTGAGAGAATTCTCCAGGTTAGTATTAATATACAAATAGTCTTGCAAGATGCTGTTTGGATAATTGTCCAAAATAAATAGCCCATCAAAATTAAACATGAGATTTGCACAAATGTTCAAGATTTTTCAAAATTAGCAGATCTACAAGCTCATAGAGCTTGTAGATCTTGCGGCATGAGCGTGTAGATCTGCAATTTTTTTATCTAAAAATGACACACAGATGCGTAGAAGTTTGGTCAGCTTTTAATGGAGTGCATATTGTGTGTATAATTATATATGGTACATAATTCATGTCTATATTTACACATCAGTTCATAGAGATCAGACATTATTGCACTTTGTGAGACAGAATAATAATTCTTCATTTTTTGTACCTTCATAAAGTCTGTCTGGACACAGACCACCAGGTCAAAACTACCTATACCAGGGGTCCTCAAGGTTTTTCAGACCAGGGACCCCCTTAGCTGAGAGAGAGATGAAGCAGAGACCCCTTAGCTGAGAGAGATGAAGCATGGACCCTCTTAGCTGAGAGAGAGATGAAGCAGGGACCCCCTTAGCTGAGAGACAGATGAAGCAGAGACCCCTAGCTGAGAGAGATGAAGCATGGACCCTCTTAGCTGAGAGAGAGAGATGAAGCAGGGACCCCCTTAGCTGAGAGGCAGATGAAGCAGAGACCCCTTAGCTGAGAGAGATGAAGCATGGACCCTCTTAGCTGAGAAAGAGAGATGAAGCAGGGACCCCCTTAGCTGAGAGAGAGATGAAGCAGGGACCCCCTTAGCTGAGAGAGATGAAGCATGGACCCTCTTAGCTGAGAGACAGATGAAGCAGGGACCCCTTAGCTGAGAGACAGATAAAGCAGGGACCCCTTAGCTGAGAGACAGATAAAGCAGGGACCCCCTTAGCTGAGAGACAGATGAAGCAGGGACCCCTTAGCAGAAAACAGCCGATCTACAAGCTCCCGCTGCGTTGTGAGCTTGTAGATCTGCTATTTTCGGCGACTGTTCCCCCAGTATAGGGACACTGCTAGGGTTCAAGTGGAAAAAGTTACCATCACACAAAGATTTTGGCGGCCCCCCTGTAGAAACTCTGAGGACCCGCTAGGGGTCCCGGACCCCCTGTTGAAGACCCCTGACCTACAGTATCTAGACTGCATGTTACGTCTATGAACTGGATTGGTGCAAAAAGTCAATTTATGGCTCATCATTATTGCAGGATTGCAGAACTAACCCTAACTAACTACAGCTATAACTGCTGTGTGCATTGCAACCATGTTGCCTTTTATTACAGTTTGATACTTTTCAACCACTTACGCACATTTCATGATGCAACGCGGTCGTGAGCTTGTAAATCAGCAATTTTTTTAGCTATTTTAGAAAAAGTCTACATTTTAGAAAAATTATAAATTGTGGGAAACTAAATTAATTTAGCCTAACCTAAAACAGGGGTTGAAACAGAACTGCATACCAGAACTATGGTTATATCAATACACCAGTAATGAAAGAACAATGATGTGATGCTCCTGTCATATGAAGTTATTTCATACAGGAGGCACAAATATGGAAAGTGTTTCCATCCATACCAACAACATAAGGCCTCTAGAACATAACACCGGCTCCCAAACTGTTTTAGCTCCAGACCCTAATAAAAAGAGAAATGTGATGTGAAAAAATGCGTATGATTTACTGGTTATTATCAATGTTGTGTTCTCTATAGGCTAGACAGCAGTTGGGCTGTGTGAGGTCTGGTACCGGTTACAATGTTTCTTATTGGTCCTCTAATAGTTACAATGGTTCTTATTGGTCCTCTAATAGTAACAATGTTTCTTATTGGTCCTCTAATGGTTACAATGTTTCTTATTGGTCCTCTAATAGTAACAATGTTTCTTATTGGTCAAGTAATAGTTACAATGGTTCTTATTGGTCCTCTAATAGTTACAATGTTTCTTATTGGTCAAGTAGTTACAATGGTTCTTATTGGTCCTCTAATAGTTACAATGTTTCTTATTGGTCAAGTAATAGTTACAATGGTTCTTATTGCACAGGCAAAAGTGTCTCAAAAGCATCTCTGTTTCCCTCTTTAGTTTTGATCTCAGAACTTGCACTAAAACCTGTCAAATGAACAGATAAAAAAAAAAAAAGAGAGTCATCCTCCCAGTACAAAAAGCTGTGATCCAAGGGGCGGAGCTAGCTCTGGTCAGTGATGTAGAAGGGGCGGAGCTAGCTCTGGTCAGTGATGTAGAAGCCCAGCTTGGTGACGGTCATCTCACGGCGGAGACGCATCACCTCCCAGAACATCTGCTCTGCTGCACAGGAGACAATACAGATGTTAGAACATCTGCTCTGCTGCACAGGAGACAATACAGATGTTAGAACATCTGCTCTGCTGCACAGGAGACAATGCAGATGTTAGAACATCTGCTCTGCTGCAAGGACACAACATACATGTTAGAACATCTGCTCTGCTGCACAGGAGGAGACAAAATGTAACTTTTCAGGATTCCAATTAAAACATTGTAAAAAATAGCAGATTTACAAGCTCAAAATGCGTCGCGGTGTGACGCGACCTTGTAGATATGCTATTTTACTTTTGTGTGACAGAAAAAGTAAGTACAGCATTAATTTAAGAAAAAATACGGAGATAAGAGATAAGAGTCTGCCCAACAGTATATGCAATGTGGCCCTCTGGAGTGAGTGTGGACATAGTGGCTCTCTACATCATCAAAGTTGTTAGAACATCTACTCTGCCACACAGGAGGAGACAAGGACACAACATACAGATGGTCAACAGGCGTGTCAGATGGACATGATGGGCTTTGAATGAGCTATAGACGTTGAGACAGCACGGTTACATGTAATCAATTCCCAACAGATCCCCAAACCTGTTGTTTTGGGGATCTGTTGGTTTCAGTTCATTCAACCTCCTCTTGTGTGTTGGCTGGTGACGCGCTCCTAGCGAGACATAAAATACTTCAACCCGCAGCGGTATTGCACACCGAGAAAACAGCTGACATGCAAGCTCACATTGTGTCGCGGATGTGATCGTTGTGAGCTTGGAGGTCTGCTCTTCACAGTGACCATGACCAAATGTCATGAAATTCCATCAAGTGGTTCCTGTTGGGATGGAAGTACGTTGTAGAGATGTACAGACGGACGGACGGACGGACGGACGGACAACCCGAAATGATAAAGCCGGCTGTCTGCCGGCGGAGGCATAAAAAACCTACAGAATGTTGTTTTCTTTGTTTTGTTTTGTTTTGTTTTGGGGGGGGGGGGGGGTACAGACCCTCTAATAAATATAATACTGTATTATATGTATAGAGCATGACTTTGTTTCACTGTAAGTACCAGATGCCTCTGTGTTTGCTTTAACTCACCATCATGTCTGACGAGGCCTTGCTGGATGTAGCGAATATATGTGAAGAAATTACACACTGAGGTGATCTGGTGAAGGAAACATGAGACCATTAATATAATGAGAAGAAATGACACACTGAGATGATCTGGTGGAGGAAACATGAGAGCAGATCACATAATTAATATGAGATCTTTAATAATAAAACACATTAATGTGTCTGTATCAATTCTGCAGAGGTAAAGGTCCTTAAAGGACAGATGTAATAGTAATAGATTACCCATGCTCTGCTTGAAGGACAGATGTAATAGTAATAGATAAAGGTCCTTAAAGGACAGTGTAATAGTAATAGATAAAGGTCCTTAAAGGACAGATGTAATAGTAATAGATTACCCGCGCTCTGCTTGAAGGACAGATGTAATAGTAGTTTTCTTTGTCGCCTAGTTTGATGCGATGGAGACACAGACGGGACAAACCACTTAACGCACACTTCCTGTAACACACAACGTCAACACACATTATAAACACACACACAAAGTCAACACACGCACTATAACACAACACTGAGGACAGACACACAACGTCAACACACACACACACACACACCGTCTGTCTGTCTGTCTGTCTGTCTGTCTGTCTGTCTATCTGTCTGTCTGTCTGTCTGTCTGTCTGTCTGTCTGTCTGTCTGTCTGTCTGTGGTTGTGAATGCAGACGGATGGAACTACAACACGCGCCACATATTGAAGCACTGAAGAAGAAGAGGTTTCAAAACAGTAGACAGTAGAAGAAGAGTTAGTGTGCGGTCACACTCACATACAGTATATTGGCTCTATGATGCGTATGCAGGGCATGTGTGACCGACCATGGTGCAAATATCAAAACATGCTGGCCTCATCCTTTCATCTAACTGCACACCAACTGAACACATCAGACACTAATAAATAGACAAACTGTGAGTTTTCTAAGTGTTATCCAGTGGTGGAAAAAGTACTCAAATTTTTTACTTAAGTAAAAGTATCAATACAAGCTCCCAACGAGTCGCGATGTGACGCGTTGTGAGCTTGTAGATCGGCTATTTTCAAATAGCCTAGGTATAAAATAGGGCTAAAGTGGTTAATGTATGTTTTATAATGTAATAATTACAGTAACTAGTAACTAAAGTTTTCAAATAAGTTTGAGAGATCTGAGATGTAGTGGAGTAGAAGTAAAAGTATAGACAATTGGAAATACTCCAGTAAAGTAAAAGTACCTCAAAATCGTACTTAGGTACAGTACTTGAGTAAATGTACTCAGTTACTTTACACCACTGGTGTTATTTTTACATCATGCATCCATGATGGGGGGGGGGGGGGGGGGGTCGTTCCTTCATGCTCGAGAACAAGGTTCAAGCTGCAATCCTTTAACTTTTCATCTCCTATCTGAGATTTGAACCCGGGTGACGTGTCCTACATTTCAACCTCTCACGCCGAGAAGGAGGAACCCTCGCTTGTCCAGGGGAGATATTGTGTGATGAGCTTCATACGCTATTATACTTGTTGACCAGTAGGTGTCCTGCCCAACACCAGAGTCTAGACCAGTAGGTGTCCTGCCCAACACCAGAGTCTAGACCAGTAGGTGTCCTGCCCAACACCAGAGTCTAGACCAGTAGGTGTCCTGCCCAACACCAGAGTCTAGACCAGTAGGGGTCCTGCCCAACACCAGAGTCTAGACCAGTAGGGGTCCTGCCCAACACCAGAGTCTAGACCAGTAGGGGTCCTGCCCAACACCAGAGTCTAGACCAGTAGGTGTCCTGCCCAACACCAGAGTCTAGACCAGGAGTCTAAATGTCTCAATGGAAGAGTAGAGAGTCTCTGTCATACACATACTGGTTAAAGTTATATTCATTATAAGTTTTGTATTGCAGCTTTTATGAAGTGATTTGTCAGGTCAGGACTTACGTTTCTATCGCTGCTTTACAGCCACTAGGGGGAGACATTTCACATCAAAACACTGATTACAATTATGAACCCAGAAGAAAGCGTTTTTTTTTTTGGTTTTGTTTTTTATCTGCCAGTGACTTTCTGATGCATTTCTATGGTAAAGACACTGTGGGGTCCAGCCCACTGAGCCCAGCACCCTGGCTGCCTCAAGTAGAAGATAGTTTAAAGTGATATTTCACTTTCCAACATGTTTGGGGTCATTTTATCGTCTACTCTACTGTTTCACCTCCAGACAGTTTTTAAGTAGCTTGATTCAGTATTTAGACATTTGATATTCATTCTATCAGACACGCCCCCTTCCTATACAAACCCATTGTAACTTCAAACTCCATTTTAACCATGTTAGATTCATTACGTGAGGGCAGTATTTGTAATTGTTTTTTCAATTACTTTATTCATTCATTTTATTACATTTTTGTATTGTGTTGTTTTTTGTTCAGACTCACTTGGGTCCTCCACACTCCACAGTATTATTATTTTATATGTATAATAATAATAATAATAATAAAGACTCACTTGGGTCCTCCACACTCCACGGCGCTGGCTTTGACCACAGGAACAGAGGCCACGCCCACTGGTTCAATGGTCAGTGAGTTGTTCTCCACCGCACTCTGGACCAACTGAGATAACTGTAACAAACAACAACACTAATTAATACACAACTATTAATACACACTCTGGACCAACTGAGTTCAAATATTATTATTTTGGGGGGTCTCCAGTTCAAATATGATTATTTTGGGGGGTCTCCAGTTCAAATATGATTATTTTGGGGGGTCTCCAGTTCAAATATGATTATTTTGGGGGGGGTCTCGGCCTGAAAAGTTTGTGAACCCATTAGACAGAGGTCTGCTATTGAGCTCATCGGCCATTATTCAAAAATAACAGACCACATGAATTCAGCGACTGACCAATCAGAATCAAGCATTCAACCAAGCCGTGTAATGAGACATATTGTTACATAGCCTCGTTCCCAGCCTTACTCATCTACGAGGAGAAAAGCCTGGTCACCATTTAACCTGGTCACCATTTAACCCATTTAGACCTGAGGCCGTTTCTAAAAACGCCTTCTAAATCCTTTAATCCTTTTCTGAAAAACCTCAATTATTTATTCAAAAATTACAACAAATGTATGTTGCTATACTGTACATAGCAACAAGAACCCCAAAAGGGGTTCCCGTCCTGAAAGGTATAGTTACAAATAGGGGTTCCCGCCCAGAATGGGTTAATGCAGAGAGTGTCTTTAGGAGCGCGACTTCTGACGCACCTATTTCCCCCGGAAACGATCTTTGTCGACCAATCACAACACTTGTTTTATTCATGGAGAATGTAAACAGATTTTGTAAAGCCTCAACGTCATTTTCCTTGGGCGGTATACTTCCGCCATACTCCAGTACTTCTGTTTAGACACTCAACCGGCTAGGTCTTGGCCAGCGTGATCGTTACACCCCTAACGGGCGTTGACCTCTGACCTCAGAGCGTGTGAAGGACAGACAGGGTCTGATGTCCTCTCGGTAGACCCTCCCCAGGAAGGCAGAGGAAGGTTCCAGAACGGGACGCTCTCTCCAAGACAGGAACTCTGCATAGAGGACTGAGTCCATCTGGAGGCACAGGCACACGCGCGCGCGCGCGCACACACACACACCCCCCCCCCACACACACACACACACACACACACACACACACACACACACACACACACACACACACACACACACACACACACACACACACACACACACACACACACACACACACACACACACACACACACACACACACACACA
The DNA here is from genome assembly GCF_963280865.1 of Gymnoscopelus braueri. Lineage (NCBI taxonomy): Eukaryota > Metazoa > Chordata > Actinopteri > Myctophiformes > Myctophidae > Gymnoscopelus > Gymnoscopelus braueri. Next base: position 5,546,890 of record NC_137610.1, read on the forward strand.
CACACACACACACACACACACACACACACACAAGATGATTAGCTGGTTTGGTTGAGGGATTTAAACACGTATAACAATGCAGTTTTCCCACTTATCTTCTTCTTCACATGGTTGACTTTTAAAAACATATTCGAATAATCAATATGTAACGTTTCCTGTGGTTGGTGCTGATGATGTCATCACTATGGGCCCATCACTATGTCCTGATGAAGGCCTGAACAGGCCGAAACGTTGACGAGCAATACATTCTGGAGCTTTTTGCAACTACCAGTGTGCAGACTTTATTCTTTTTCACTATGGGCCCAACCTTGCTAGTTCATGATTTGAGGCATTTCGTTCAAAACGAGTGACTCCTGCAAACTTTGTAAGCCGCAATCTTAGCCAATCAGGATGGAATATGAAATGTCCGACAGATCTGTCTTGATCACATGACTATAGAGATACTGAGTACCGATTAGCGTGAAATTTGTGCACAGTTTCATGCCGATCGGTCCAATCGGTGTCGGAGATTAGCTGCTCACAGACGGAATGACACACGGACACACACACAGACAAGGGCGAAAACGCCTTCGGCCTGGCGGAGACAATAACATAACTACGGACAATATTATTGCGTCTGCTTACAGCAACAATCCTACATATCCTACATATCATTTTAGGAATGTCAGTCAGTCTGTCTGTCTGTTCTCCTCAGTGGCTGAAGCCATTGCTCTGCACTTGTACACAGCCATTCATCATTAGCATGCACACTGTGAGGAAGCCTGTTTTTCTCTTCGCCACAATTTAACATGTTTATTTGCGTTTTGCTGTAAACAACGGACATTCTGAGTTCGTCTCGGCTGATGGGACTGTCGTTATGGTTATAGCCCCCCCCCCAACCTATGGGGTGAATGCATTTTTACAGGGTTGCCAGGTTTCGCGAGAGAAACAAGCAACCAGGTCTATGAAAACAAGCCCAAACAAAGAGAGCAAAGTTGCTTATAATAAGCGGCTAGTGTGTCTGTCTGTTCGCTCAGGTCCGCGGCCGTGTATGTGCGGCCACGCACGTGCGCATGCGCGCTGGGGAGGCACGCATCAGAAAGTAGATTATTTGTGTTCGCGACGGGGCTGTTTGTTTTCACGACGGCTCTGGCCGCATGAGGATGTACCGTGGTGTGTGTGTGTGTGTGTGTGTGTGTGTGTGTGTGTGTGTGTGTGTGTGTGTGTGTGTGTGTGTGTTCGTGACGGGGGACGGCTCCGGCTGTTGAAACTGTTTATGAGCGGGTGTGTGTGTGTCAGGGTTTCCGCTAGGCATTTTTTGGGCCAGCAGGATTATATTTTACCGGCCAAAGAATAAATTTACCGGCCATATATTATAATTAACGTCACATGCGCAGGATTATATTTTACCGGCCAAAGAATAAATTTACCGGCCATATATTATAATTAACGTCACATGGGCGTTTGCACTGCATACATGCACCCAACTGATCATTACACCTTGTTACTTTAGAGCTGCGCTTCTTTCCACTTTATCACAGATGCAATCTGTTCCTGTTTTTATAGATAACTAAATTATATGATCTACTATATCATGCAGAGATGTCGCTTGCCAAAAATGAAATGAATAAAGTGGGCATGAGTGAACTGCTGCGCAACTAATACCGCCCGCTCGCCCCAAAACACAGTCGCCCCGGGGAAAATCCGGCTGTATTCGCCTGGTATTCCTAAACATATCAGTAAACTATGCCTAAACCTAACCTTATTCCTAATCTTAACCTCAGTAAAACTATACCTAATCCTAAACCTATTTCTACCCTTATCCTCAATAAAACAAATACAATAATACAAGAACCGCTGGTCCGCCTGAAAAATGGGGGCGAGGGTGTTTTGGGGCGAGCTGCGGCAGAGCCTTTCCATGCGCGACACTGTCGCCCAACTTTCACCACTTTATCCATTGCAGACAGACAGTCACTGTGCTTGCATAATATCCACGACCCACACGTGTTCTGGTTCGGGTCCCTTTATCGACAATTGGGTCCGGTTTGGTTCAGATTCTATCACCTCGGAAAATCCCGGTTCTGTTTATCAACACACGCGAGCGAACCACGCTGGCTGATGAGGAGGAGACACAGCTGTGTCTGTCTATCAGCTGTTTTGTGGCGTATCAAAAATAGCACACATACAAGCTCACAACGCAGCGCGTTGCAACGTGTTGTGAGATTGTAGCTCTGATATTTTCAATGCGCGACACCATCGTACAACGAATAGGCGAATCTACTACTGCAGTGCGCAGCAGAGCAGGCTGTCGGGAATTAAACCACAGTCAGATCATGATAAAAAAAACTTTAAATGATTATGATTTTAATGGTTGTTTGTAGCCAACTACTTTATCCAAATAATAATATTAATAATAGGCTTAAATGATAAAATAGCCTAATAACACCATTTTCCCAACCGGCCACGGTGGCCGGTGGTGTTTATAATTACCGGCCAATTAAAACTTTTACCGGTCAATGGCCGGTAAATACCGGCTAACGGAATCCCTGGTGTGTGTGTGTGTTCTCTGTGGCTTCGTGCCGCGGCGACGGGACACGTGAGTGTGTGTGTTGTAAGTGTTGCAGGTACCAAGGACAAAGTCACTTTCCATCCCTGATGTACTGTCTGTGCACAGCGCATAACCCACACTGCACATACTTTGGGTGTTCATATCCCCCGACGGGTATGGTCTAGTCAGAACAAATCTGTAGAACAATGTTTCTCAATGTGGGACCACCATGGGTCCAAATGGACTCTTACTGAGGATTTGTCCCAGATCAACTAAACATTAACAATCAAATATGCATATCAACCTGTCAGGTGGTCTAAAGGGGTGTGGTCACAGTGTGACACCTGGTCTAAGGGGGTGTGGTTACCTGTACGATGAGAGGCCGAGGCCCAGCCCTCTTCCTAGAGGTCCTGACCATAGAGGTCCTGACAGAACGGGCGGGAAACACACATTGGAAGAGAGACATCAGAGTAGATACACTCTGAGAGAGAGAGACAGACAGACAGACAGACAGACAGACAGACAGACAGACAGACAGACAGACAGACAGACAGACAGACAGACAGACAGACAGACAGACAGAAAAAGAGGAAAATGGCACATTGACCCTTACGTAGCGGTTTGGCTTGTGTAGTTATTATATTATTATATATTAATATTATATTAATATATTATTGTTGTAGTCATGATGTTACTCCATGTATTGGTGCTCCATCCTCTCTTAGCTCATAAACCAATGAGAATTCTGACCATAATGTGTCATTCTGAAACCCTGTCCAGTGTGCAGTATACAAACTGTTGTGTTTATTAATCATCCTCCTTAACACATTGCATGCCAGTCGCGTAGATCTACGCGAACCTATTTAAAGCCGCAGCGTGCCAGTCGCGTAGATCTACGCGAACCGCCGATTCCCATGTTAAGTGCCCCAGGTGCACTTTCCGAATTTTTTTGATCCATTTCCGTTTCCGGTTTCCGGTCGGAAACGGAATTATTCGGGTTCCGGTTTTTTCGATCGTATCCGCTTCCTGTCTGGGATCCTGTTTAAAACTCGATTTTCTCTGGTTGTTGTTTTTCTCCTCGCTGATCACTGTTTACCGTTCATCGGCTGTAGCTTCAAGATGGCGGCACGGATTTGGAAACTGTTTTCGCTCGCCGTTTCTCACGGATCCGCTGTGTGTTTAGAACCAAATGAACGCGCACTTTTAACTTATTTAGCGAGGTCTGTGGCGACATGAAAAAAACTAAAAAACAACAATAAAACGCTGGCACTGGTGAGTACATTATGAGATTAAACTCTGGCATGGAATGTGTTAAAGGACAAGTTCACCCAAAAAATGACTTATTTTCTATCAATTACACACCCCATGAAGCCTTGAATTCATGGAGATTTTCTTGTTTTTGTCACATTCCTGAGACAATAATTTGATGACCGGCGGAAAAATGCTAATGTCTCGGGTAGGAGACTCAAAGATCCTCCTTGTGAATCAATGTGTTGGCTCGTTTAGATTTCTAATCAACGAAGCGACTATTTGAGATTGTAGTTCCATCATGACCAGATAAATAAATAACTACACAACCTAAACCTTTAATCAGACTGTGTCACACATGGGTGTTGGTGCTGCTGTGTGATGGAGCCCAAATGATTAGCAGAGGTGGAAAGTAATTAGGTACATTTACTTAAAGGAGAATTCCGGACAAATTAAGTGTTATCTTTGATGTCTCGTTACTCACCTAGCGACGTGAAAAGTGGCGTTCTTTTTTTCCATATATTCCCCTGTCGTCATTTTTTAAACCCCCTCCGTTGTCATAATGGGAGCGCGTGGGTAAGGGAAATTCGTCTATTATAACCGACGCAAAGTTGTTTTTTTCTCTACTAGTATTGATAGTAGAGTCTCATGATAGTCAAACATGCGTTGAAACTATCTGCGAGGCTGCCGTCAATGGCGAACGATTTAACACTGGTTGCTTGTTTCCAAATTCTGGCAACACGAGTTGCCAGGTTCTGGAAGAAACAAGCAACCAGTGTTAAATCGTTCGCCATTGACGGCAGCCTCGCAGATAGTTTCAACGCATGTTTGACTATCATGAGACTCTACTATCAATACTAGTAGAGAAAAAAACAACTTTGCGTCGGTTATAATAGACGAATTTCCCTTACCCACGCGCTCCCATTATGACAACGGAGGGGGTTTAAAAAATGACGACAGGGGAATATATGGAAAAAATGAACGGCACTTTTCACGTCGCTAGGTGAGTAACGAGACATCAAAAATAACACCTAATTTGTCCGGAATTCTCCTTTAAGTACTGTATTTAAGTCCAATTTTGAGGTATTTGTACTTTACATGATTATTTACAATTTCCAATACTTTTACTTCTACTCCACTACATCTCAGAGGCAAATACTGTACTTTTACTCCACTACAATTATTTGAAAACTTTAGTTACTAGTTACTTTTCAGATATAAATTATTACATTATAAAACATACATTAACCTCTTTAGCCCTATTTTTATACCTAGGCTATTTGAAAATAGCAGATCTACAAGCTCACAACGCGTCACATCGCGACGCGTTGTGAGCTTGTAGATCGGCTATTTTCAAATGTTTTTGTACTTTGGTACTTTAAGTACATTTTGATGCCAATACTTTTGTACTTTTACTCAAGTACATTTTTAATTCTGGACTTGTAGCAGAGTATTTCTTTATTGCAGTATTGCTACTTTTACTTAAGTAAAGAATTTGAGTACTTTTTCCACCACTTATGATTAGGCAAGAGATCAAAGGTAAGAGTTAAGAGATCATTCAGAAATAAGTGTTAAGATACAGTGTAAGAGTTGAGACGTGAGACATAACAGGTGTTAACACAGCGATCGCCTCATTACATGCACGGGGGTCTCGTAGAATCGGGGGGGGGGAAACGGTCCAGTCGTGGTTATCCATTCCATAGTTATGGCCAGTTGAATGTGGCTTGTTTTCGCCAAAAACAACAGAAAGGGACAAGAAAAAGGGACTTTTATACTGCTGTAAATCCCATAACACTAAACGAAACCAGCTCCATTTTGTTGTGATCACGTGATATCTGGGTGTACTCTTCTTCGGGGATTATTGTAAGTCGCTAAATGACTGTAATGAAATGTAATGATCCCTCCCCCCTCACTGAAAACTCAAAAACCCGTCAATGGTGCGTGATTTGGGAACCAACCGGAGCTTTGGGCAAACCACGCCCCCGGAGCTCTCTGCTGGGTAAAGCGAGCTTGCTTTAACATTGAGAGAGAGAGAGAGCGCACCACCACCGTTTAAAAAAAAAAGAACGAGGTGATATTTAAGATTATGTTTGGAGTGGAGGGAGGAGATAAGTACGGATGCAGGAGCATATATTATCTCACGTGACTGAGAACGGTACATACCGCAAACTGTACAGGAAAATGGGGCATGCATTATTTTATAATATAATACTATAGAGCACCGAAGTCTGACGTAATTTACACATCCTACCTGGCTCGCAGTTTCCCATCCCCCCCCCCCGTTCTGAATTCCCATAGACGTGTTTAATATCGCGTCAAATAAGAACTGTGTTCCAAAAATAAACAAATGACCCCGGCGGTTTGACTCTTATGGATATGAACCATCAACTGACGGTGAGAAAACGCTAATGTTACTTCCGACGAATTAGTTACATTTTCGCCAGAAGCAGACTGTTTCAAATATGAGTGACTGACTATCATAAACGATACAGAACCACCTCCCTGACGATATCGCCGAGACAGTTTGTTTATTTTTGGACCACGATTCTTATATGAGACGATTCTAAGATGACCCAATGTTATTCTCCATAGCAAAATTACTTTACGAACCAGGGAATGAACGAGTGACGTCAGGACTTCTGTACTCTATAGATTGATATTTAGCGATATGTGTGAAGTGGAATGAAGAGATTTTAGGCTGCAGAACAGCTCTGTTAATCCCTGCATCCTACTGCACACATGCACAAGTAATTGTTTTTTTTAAGTGTCCTGACTGCATGGCATAACGTACAGCCAGGCCCACCTATATACACAGTGGTGTAAAGTAACTAAGTACATTTACTCAAGTACTGTAATTATGTAAAATTTTGAGCTATTTTTACTTTACTGGAGTACTTTTACTTGTACTCCACTACATCTCAGAGGCAAATATAGTACTTTTACTCCACTACAATTATTTGAAAACTGTAGTTACTAGTTACTTTGTAGATTTACATTATTATCACAAAACATACATTAACCACTTCAGCCATATATACATTTCGGCCATTTGAAAATAGACGATCTACAAGCTCACAATGCGTTGCATCGCGACGCATAGTAAGCTTGTAGAATTGCTATTTTCAAGAGATTTTTATACATGTTATACATTTGAAACTTGTGAAATGGGACATTGTGCATAATGACTTCTTTCTACTTTTGTACTTTAAGTATATTTTGATACCAATACTTTCGTACTTTTACTCAAGTAAATTTTGAATTCCGGACTGAATTCCGGAACAGAGTATTTCTATATTGCAGTACTGATACTTTTACTTAAGTAAGAAATGTGAGTACTTTTTCCACCACTGAATATACACTATATAATTATAATATAATGCATCATTCTATTACTATACCACCTCCGGGGGCGTGGTTTGCCCAAAGCTCCGGTTGGTTCCCAAATCAGGCGTCAGTGGCAGGCTGCGCCTTAGCATAATCTGACGAGGGAACTCGTCGGAGGCAGGCAAAGAGTTATGTGGGTTTGACCAATCATCTCACCTCTCTGTCCTCGGTCAGGGGGGTCTGCGCCGACACAGAAGAGGGGTCCGGGTCCGTGGACCCCCACCCACCCCCTGGGAGGAGGACCCCGCTGGCGCTCTTGTTGCGGACGTGGGCCCCCCCTCCTCCCCGTCTGTGAGGACCCCTGCTGCTGAGCCCGGGGGACCGCAGCTGGGGGTGCAGCTGGCGGTTTGGTGAGGAGGGGGTGGAGGTCAGGACCAGAGCCTTCAGAGCAACCACCTCCGCTTGTAGGACGTCGATCTGAACCAGAACAAACACAGACCAAAAAGTTAGTGACACCCACAGTCACAAAACTAGAGGGAGCGTTAACAACGATCTGGTACCATCTACCCATAAAACAAACATGGGCAAATTCTCCTTCTACAGCACTGCCACCCAGGTTTGGAATAGTCTAACCCCATCCCTCAAAAAATGCAGTTCGCTGGGCTCTTTTAAAACAGCCTTTAAAACTCACCTCGCCAAAAGAGGAGGTAGTACCATTTTCGCGTTACACAGACGACCCCCCCCCCATTTTTTGTACATATGTTACTTTTTTCTGCATTTTAGTTTTGTTTGTACATATAGTGTTATTTTTTCTGTATTTTTGTGTTGATATTTGAACTGTTTGGTTGCTACTATATATGTCTATGAATTGAATACCAAGGACCTCAATGGAAACAAGACCGCAAGGACTTTTTTGGACGGACCTTTTAGACAAAGTATTATAAATGTAATTGTACTGTTTACATTTTTTGCCTAATAAAATAATCAATCAATCAAAGACATGGTCAAGCAAGAAATCTATATATTTTTTTATTGATTGAATACTTGAATGAGTACAGTCAGACATTAATATATGTATGATGAGAGACAAACCTTCCCCTGAGCTTCTTTTAACTGTTTCTCTGCTGCTGCCTGTTTGACGTTAGCCTCACGCACCATCTTATGAGCCTCCTGAGGAGAGGAGAGGAGAGGAGAGGAGAGGAGAGGAGAGGAGATAGTGTTTCAGTTGGTTATCCTATCTCAACATCATTTCATATTTTCTGAGGTAAACATTTGTATCAGTTTAACTACTAAAGGTATAGAATGGTCAAATACCACAGTGCTGTTAACACAGTATCTTAACACATATTAATATATATATATATAGACACCAGTGTGTGTGTGTGTGTGTGTGTGTGTGTGTGTGTGTGTGTGTGTGTGTGTGTGTGTGTGTGTGTGTGTGTGTGTGTGTGTGTGTGTGTGTGTGTGTGTGTGCGTGCGTGCGCGCGCTCTCTTGTGGCCAAGTCACTTCTTTTGGGCTTGTTTTCATAGACCTGGTTGCTTGTTTCTCTCGTGAAATCTGGCAACACTGGTCGGAATGTGTGAACACAAAATGTAATGTCTGACTCAGTAGAACCTGACATGATGCAACAGACTTTACCCTCCAAGCTTCTTTTCAGTTACAGTAAAGTGTGTAAATGTCAAACTCAAACCAAACGGGTTAATGTGTGAATGGACCAGGTGACACTGGTCATATTTTCAATTAGCCAGTGCTAGCCCTGAAACATGAATGTCATATCATGACAGTCATGGTGGAAATTCAACCTGGTTTTGGCACTTTCTCCATTTACAACCCGTACATCTACATAAACATTCACATTTCAAATATAATGTACTGACCCCACAGACACGGTCGTTACAATTTACATCCGGTTGGGTCTAAGTACCCGTATCTTCCGTATTGTTCAATAAAAAGCATTTTAACACACACACACACACACACACACAATGTTCTCCATATGCTTTCAACTACGCGACCCAATCGGTTGGGAGGTGTATTGCACACTCTCTATTGAACTATGAGAAAATGGCCGCCGATCGGATTAAAATGCTTTTTAAACGGAAGATACGGGTACTTAGACCCGCCCGATTCAAATTGTAACATCCATGGCCGTGGGGTCTGCACTTTATATTTGAAATGTGAACGTTTATGTAGATGTACGGGTTGTAAATGGAGAAGGTGCCAAAACCAGGTTTAAGTTCCGCCATGGCGCTCGTGACAGACGAGCGTCATGTGAACCATGGCTAACCCAGTGGGTGTGTTGATGAGGCTTCTAGTGTTGAGGAGAGAGGAGCCTCCTTCTCTCCCTGAGATGTTTGTTTGGAGAGAGAGAGAGAGAGGGAGAGATATGACTGAAAGACTGTTCATTCATTCAGGAGTTTCTGTTAGCGTTTGAGTAGGAAATATTCACTGAACCGCTGTTATCGGCTACTTTCAGTACAGAGTCAAAGGTCAAGTTCACTATTAAGTGTCGCAGGTTTAAGATAACGTGTAAACAAATAAAGGATAATATTAATTGACACAACACTGATGACAGTGTCTGTCAAACAAGTCTATGAAGCTATCTATGAAATCTATGTTTAACTTATTTTATATCAATTAAACACCCCATGAAGCATTGAATTCAAAACAGGTCAATAGGTCAACGTGTCAGCTGACCTCAAACAGACTGGCGGTCAGCTCCTCAAGCTCCGCCTCCAACTGCTCTCTGACCTGAGACAGACGCTCACACTCCTCCCCCTTCATCTGGAGCTCCTGTATGGAGACACACACACACACACACACACACACACACACACACACACATTACATTACATTACAGTCATTTAGCAGACGCTTTTATCCAAAGCGACTTACAATAAGTGCATTCAACATAGGTAGGGAACGAAACTACTAATCACCAGAAGTCTTAAGTGCATTTCCTGCAAAAACAAGCAACCAAGAGTATACCTAGCGCTAAGGTAAAAGTGCAATATATCAGCTACCTACTTTCTTAAACAGATGAGACAAAATAGCAAAATCAAATGAGCAAACAAGATCCAATAAAACAATACAAAAAATAAAACAAGAGTTCGTACAACTAGTTAACAACAAGTAGGCCAGGCAAAGAGGAAGGGTAGTGTTTCCTGAAGAGGTGGGTTTTCAGCCTGCGGCGAAAGATGGGCAGTGACTCTGCTGTCCTGACATCAGTGGGAAGTTCATTCCACCACTGTGGGGCCAGAACAGAAGAAAGTTGTGACCGTGTCGATCGACCAGAAGGACCCTTGAGTGACGAGGCAATCAGTCGCCCCGAGGTGGCAGACCGAAGTGGTCGGGCAACGACCATAGCCCGGAGGTAAGAAAGAGCTGTTCCTTTCACTGCCCTATAGGCTAGCACCAGGGTTTTAAACTGAATGCGAGCCGCTACGGGGAGCCAGTGCAGAGAACGGAGAAGGATAGTTGTGTGGGAGAACTTGGGGCGGTTGAACACCAGACGAGCCGCAGCTTTCTGAACAAGGTCTGATGGCTGATGCCGGAGCACCAGCAAGGAGGGAGTTGCAGTAGTCCAGGCGGGAGATGTCAAGAGCCTGGATGAGCACCTGCGCTGCCTTCTCAGTGAGGAAGGGGCGAATCCTCCTGATGTTGTAGAGGAGGAATCTGCAGGACCGTGTCACTGATGCGATGTTAGCCGAGAACGACAGTTGATCGTCCAAGGTCACACCCAGATTCTTCGCAGTCCGAGTTGACGTCACCACAGCATTATCAATGGTGATGCATTATCAATGGTGATGGCCACACACACACACACACACACACACACACACACACACACACACACACACACACACACACACACACACACACACACACACACACACACACACACACACACACACACACACACACACACACACACACACACACACACACACACACACACACACACACACACACACACACACACGGTTGTCATTGCGTATTTAATGTCCTCAAAGTCACACATCCAACAAGATTTGAACTGAGCAGATTGGACCTTCCGTTCCAGAGATAATGACCAAAACAATTTTCAATCACCGATTTTCGATTACGTTTTGGCCATTGTCACCCGTTTTTCTTTAATAACTCGGGCTAGGAAGGTCGGACGGAGACAAACTAGATACCTGAGTAAAATTCACTCAGATACCTTGAGCTGCATCCAACACATCCACTGCCATTTCCGTCGGCCTCACCGTTAGGCCGCTAGGGGCAGTTGAAATTTGTTTTTGGCGTTTTTTTGGGCGATTTTTATTTTATTTTTCTAGTCTGGAGAGGACACTTTTTTACCGACGGGTAAAAGGGCAGGTGCTCAAGCCCACTTTCATGTCTATGTGTGCACGTGCATGCATGCATGCATGCATGCGTGAGTGAGTGTGTGCGTGTTGATAAGAACCTTCTGTGCGGTGTCCAGTTGTTGTCGGAGGATCTCGGAGCCTCTCTCTCGGATCTCCAGCGAGGAGCTCCGCAGACGCGACACGTTGCCATGGTGATCATCGTCGTGATGCTCCGCCTGCGGCTGGGCGTCGGCCCGGCCCGGCCCCTCCCCCTCCTCCATGTTGGGCTGGGTGTCCAGGTCGACCAACCTGGAACAACAACAACACAAAGCATAGTTTACAATGTAGTCATTTATCAGACACTCTTAACCACAGTGACTTACAATAAACAAGGTAAACACATATAATACAGAGAGACAGTGTAGTGTCTCAGTAAACTATAGGATCATAGAATACAGAGAGACAGTGTAGTGTCTCAGTAAACTATAGGATCATAGAATACAGAGAGACAGTGTAGTGTCTCAGTAAACTATAGGATCATAGAATACAGAGACAGTGTAGTGTCTCAGTAAACTATAGGATCATAGAATACAGAGAGACAGTGTAGTGTCTCAGTAAACTATAGGATCACATGCTCTCTTAACCCATTTAGACCGGGAAAGAATCTGTCATTTTTAGATTTCTTTGGCTATTAAAAAATAGTAGATATGCGCTATGAGCTTGTAGATCTGTTAAAAATTTTCGCTTTGAAAATATATATATATTCAAAGATTTGCACACATTTTCACGATTTTTCAAACATAGCAGATCTACAAGCTCCTAGCGCGGCACTCGGTGCCGCGCTAGGAGCTTGTAGATCAGCTATTTTTGAATGGGCAAAGAAATCTTAAAATGACACACAGATGCGTTCCCGGTCTTCAATGGAGACAGAAGATGGCAGGAAGGGAGACACACAACGCATAAAACAGTATCTGTGTGCATTCTGCATCCTCTGTACATTTGACACTCTGCTGCTGCAGAGACAAAGATACAGGATATCGTGTTTCTCTGCTCTTGCACGTTTTTGACACTGCTGCTAAAAGATACAGATATTGTGTGTCTTTAACCCATTTAATCCGGGAACACACCCGTGTCACTTAAAATGTCTTTGGCTAAAAAACATCGTGAACATTATGTGCAAATCTTTGAATAAATACAGTGGGTATTTGATACACTGTCGTTAGTGTTACTAATGGTTTTCTTTGAGACTGTGGTCCCAACTCTCTTCATCTAAAAAGGTCCTGGAGTGGCCTAGCCAGTCTCCAGACCTGAACCCAATAGAAAATCTTTGGAGGGAGCTGAAAGTCTGTGTTGCCCAGCGACAGCCCCGAAACCTGAAGGATCTGGAGAAGATCTGTATGGAGGAGTGGGCCAACATCCCTGCTGCAGTGTGTGTGTGTGTAAACCTGGTCAAGAACTACAGGAAACGTCTGATCTCTGTCATTGTAGACTGCCCCAACGCTCCTGATTTCGTGTATAGAGGGGCGGGTGTAAAGAGCCGGCGAGAGATTGCGGCCGATCCCTTTGGTTCACCGATCTGTCCGTCAACCCCCGCCCCGTTAACACAATATTACGAGCGACGCCCACTGCACTCTGGTTGGTTGGGAAGTGAAACACTTCCTCATACCGAGTACACCGACGGGCTGGGCCAGGCTTTTATTTTTTAGAACACTAAACAATAAAAGCCTGGAGATCGAGGCTACTGTCATTGCAAACAAAGGTTTCTTTACCAAATATTACGTTCTGTTTTTCTGTTTTTCTATTTCATGCAATAAAATGCTAATTAATTACTTAAAAATCACACAATAGGATTTTCTGGATTTGTTTTTCTGGATTCTGGATTGAAGTACCTACCTACAGTAAGTACCTATTATAACAAATACTACTACATTCTTTGTAAGTGGGAAAACCTGCAAAATCGGCAGTGTATCAAATACTTGTTCTCCTCACTGTACAGTAGATACATTTTTAACTCAAATCTTTGCTTCTGGAACAAAATATTTTGAGATGGGGGTTCGTGGACAAATACATATAATTGTGGGTGGTCCTTGACGTGAAAAAGGTTTGAGAACCACTGATATTATTCTTTTTTTCCCCCAAAACAAACTTTTTGGGGAACATTTGTAGAATCCCCAGAAGCAAATATTTGAGTTACACATGTTAAAATATATATACATATATATATGTTACAGGGTGAATGGAGAACCAGGGTGATTGAAGAAGGCTCGCTCGTTTTTACCCACCCAGCAATTCTGTAGAAGAAACACTAGAGGGAGCCACAAGCCAGGCTTGTGCACAAGCACATATGGCCGTGACCACCCACACACACACAGTCACACACACACACACATGCGCGCGCACGCACACGCGCTCATGCTTTCAATGGACTGTTAAGATACTTTTATTGTGTTCTGCTGGCTTTTGTTTTAGTTTCTCCCTGACACACACACACACACACACACACACACACACACACACACACACACACACACACACACACACACACACACACACACACACACACACACACACACACACACACACACACACACACACACACACACACACACACACACACACACACAGTGATCCATGAAAAGAACTATTCTGTCCCTATCGGTTTACAAATCAAACGGCGCTGAGTCGACTAGTGGAGCGTCGGCCGGTCACCGCGGGCACTCGCGCCTGGAGGCGCGAGGGCGCGCTTCCTCGGCCTCAAGCTCCACTAAGTCGGCGCGCCGTGCGTGTGAACGCGTGTTCAGCGTTCCCCTCATAGATATTATGGTTCCCCTAGCTTAGCTTCCTGGTTGCTATGTGGGGGGGAACAACAAAAGACAGGTCTCCGTCGGCGCATCAAAGCCCCGCCTCTCCGCGCTCTCCTTCTCCTCCTCGGAGGAGGAGGAGAAGGAGAGAAGGAGAGGACGGGACGGTTTAAAACGCGAGGAGGAGGAGGAGGAGGAGGCTCCTCTTCCTCGCGAGCCTCGCGTAATAACCCCCCGCCTCGCAGCGCCGTCCTCCTCCTCCTCCTCGCGAGCCTCGCTAATAAACCCTGTCTCGAAAAGCCCCGCCTCGCCCCGAAGGAGCCCCGTGCCTAAAAACGAGCGCTCTGTCTTCAATCACCCTGGATCTCCATTCACCCTGTGACATATATATATATTCAAAGATTTGCACAAAGTTTCACAATAAAAAAAAGCAGATCTACAAGCCGCGCTATGAGCTTGTAGATCTTCAATTTTTTGAATCGCCAAAGTCTTTTTTTATTCTTACTTTTTATTACTATTATCTCATTGTTGTATCATGTTATGTTAGCAGAGTTCTGTGGAACAGCTCCCACCAGCATGGCTGTGCTTGTTGTCACCATTATGAAATGTTGCTTGATGATTAATTGTCACTCAAATAATTGCGATTAACCATTAATTTTTGTTTTTGACATTGAACACTGGAACATTATGAATAACACAGAAGGGGATTAAACACTTCTTTATTGATACATATGAACTAATACATTACACAAATACTCTGGACACATAGTTAACATTTGAGACAAGCTGTTAAGAACCTTATATTTAGCATTTATACATGTTTGGAGAAATACAGACTTTACTGGTGACATTCCAGTGGAAACTTGGGGGGGTAGATTCATAGTCATAGATATAAAAAATATGTCAAAATCGATCAAATACTTCTACGATAGTCTTGATCTAAGCCTGGCAGCCCTGATCTAAGGCTACAATAAAGTATAAAATAATGGTTAAAGTGGTTACACAGATGCGTTCCCAGTTTTCATGGGTTAAGACGAGACCCTGACCCTAACATTCAGTTCTATTGCATTCAGTATCATCATCTTTATTTTAATCTTTTTTTATTCTTACTTTTTATTACTATTATCTCATTGTTGTATCATGTTATGTTAGCAGAGTTCTGTGGAACAGCTCCCACCAGCATGGCTGTGCTTGTTGTCACCATTATGAAATGTTGCTTGATGATTAATTGTCACTCAAATAATTGCGATTAACCATTAATTTTTGTTTTTGACATTGAACACTGGAACATTATGAATAGAAATTGCATTTCTGTTTGGCGTTTAGGCTTTGAAGTTACACGGGACAGATATTACAAATAACTTAAATACAAAGAAAATGACTGACATATTTAATCATTAAATACTTTCAAAAAATTAAGAAATTGCGGAAATTGCAGATCTAAAAGCTTACAATGCGGCTGATATTTAAAAAGCTACCAAAAAAAACTATGTGTCTTAGATGCATCATTAATCAGAATAATACGTTTTAAAACACAGCCTGGAGTGTCTTATGTTCTCAGTCATCTAAAGCGATCATAACATCTAAAGTGACTTGAAGACAAACTTGTGATTAATTGAAACTATAATAAATGTTGAATTGAAAGTTGAATATGGGTGGCATTGGGTGCGTTTGGATATAAAGCACTGCGAGCGCACTGGCCAATACAAACTAATAGCCTACGTGAGTGAGTGCGCTCCCGGTGAGCAATTTCCCAACCCACCTAGTTTCTCTGAATTGGGTCAGCATGGCGACATCTTATAGGGTTGCCAACCGTCCCGTAAAATACGGAATCGTTCCTTATTTGGAAACTAAAAGACGTGTTCCGTATTGAACTGTTACGGGACGCACTATGTTCCGTATTTTGGGGTCGTGGAATGACGGCGCGATTTTTATATGAGAGAGAGTATTTCTCACACACCCACACACACACAAACGAGACGGGGCAGCCGCCCGTCCTGTCTCTTCTCTCACACACAGATTCTCAAATTAAAGTAGCACTACATTAATCAAGCTCCGTAATCTTAAATGTTACAAAGTGTCCCTTTAATGTTACAGTCTGTCTAGACTTAGATCAAGACTATCGTAGATACATTTTATCGATTTGGACATGTTTTATATCTACGAGTCTTAGCGACCACCCTCCCAGATTGCCCTGGATTGTCACTAGTAAAGCCCGTATTTCTACGTACAAATGATAAATATAAGGTGTTTACCCGCTTATTCCAAATGTTAACTAGGTGTCCGGCGTGTCGGTGTAATGTATTAGTCCATATGTTTCAATAAATAAGTGTTTTAATCCCGTCTGTGGCCGAACGCCTTTTTCCTCGTTTACTTCCTGTTTACATTGAGTGTAATTCAGGCTTTCACCGGATGCGCCCCGTCCCTACCACCCATTGGGAACCCCTGACAGAATCGGCCACAGAAGGGGATTAAACACTTCTTTATTGATACATATGAACTAATACATTACACAAATACTCTGGACACATAGTTAACATTTGAGACAAGCTGTTAAGAACCTTATATTTAGCATTTATACATGTTTGGAGAAATACAGACTTTACTGGTGACATTCCAGTGGAAACTTGGGGGGGTAGATTCATAGTCATAGATATAAAAAATATGTCAAAATCGATCAAATACTTCTACGATAGTCTTGATCTAAGCCTGGCAGCCCTGATCTAAGGCTACAATATGGCCTTAATGTCACAATGTTATGCAATCGTTCCTTAAAGTTACAATGTACAATGTGTCCCTTTAAAGTTACAATGTTATGTACAATGTGTACATAAATTGTGATTGTAACTTTAACATAAGGACACTTTGTAACATTGTGACTCAGAATGTTACAAAGTGTCCTTATGTTAAAGTTACAATATGTCTAACATTGTAACAACATCCTAAATGTCACATTATGTCCAATAATACATACATTCATAACAACAACAACAATGCAATCACCCCACCTCTGTGTGTGTGTGTGTGTGTGTGTGTGTGTGTGTGTGTGTGTGTGTGAGTTAGTGTGCCGCTTACCCCGTGTATGTTTGTTCAGAACCAACACTTTAACTTCAGAACCAGCAACCCACAGCAGACAGACAGACAGAGAGTCTGACACACACACTGACACACACACACACACACACACACACACACACACACACACACACACACACACACACACACACACACACACACACACACACACACACACACACACACAGACACACAGAGAGAGAGACAGACAGACAGACAGACAGTCAACAAGCAGACAGAGAGACAGGCAGACAGACAGACAGACAGACAGACAGACAGACAGTATCAGAACCTGTCTCACCCCTTCCAAGATCACTTTAAAACAACAACAAAGCGACTTCAATCAGATCTCAACACTCCTCTAGGATCGACGCTCCCATGAACAGAGCAGATCTACAAGCTATCGCCGCGTCGCCAAGCGACGCGTCGATAGCTTGTAGATCTGCTCTGTTCATGGAGCGCTGAGAGCGCTGGAATGCGGACGCTGACGTAGACAGATCCCATAGGCCCGGAGGGTCTCCAGCTCTGCTGTGATTTGCTCAGACGTGGTTGTCAGGCCAACCGCTGAGATTTCCAATTTATGATGACTGTTCACTTTCTGTCTTAAAGAGTTTAGTTTGTAGATGGAAAATGATCATATTTGGGACTTTATCACATATAAATATATCTGTTTTAGGAATGTTTACAGAATGTTTTAATGTAAATAATAATAATACATAAAACTATTATTATTATTATTAGTAGACTGTAGTAGTAGTAGTAGTAGTAGTAGTAGTAGTAGTAGTAGTAGTAGTAGTAGTAGTAGTAGTAGTAGTATTATGTAAACATCAAGGGCTGTCATGATCATATCCTCATGGTTAGAACAATGGGCAGTTATTATAAATTCATTCGCTTTTAGTTTCAAGAAAAAAACATGCAGATTTAAACACTATAGAGAGAAAAAAGGTGATTTAAATCCATACATATTACATTTACATAAAGGTTCATGTTGGTGTTATTATTATACCTTTGTTTGTACCTTTATTTATACCTCCAACCAAAAATAAATAAATAAAATAAAATAAAATAAATCTCTGACAAACAGCCAGCCAATCACAGCACGGCTGACCTCCGGGCTATGGGATGTTTCAACCTGCAGAGCTGTAAGTGTCAGGTTGCTGCCTGGTGTCTGCATGGAGATTATAGGTTCTATAGATCTGTTTTTATCACTCCTTTTAGCCTAAACACTACAGGACGAATTGGGAGATTTTTTATTTGGTATCTATTTATTTTTTGTATTTAGTTTAAGGCAGAGAATAATAAATAACCAATGAATGAAGGAGAAAATTAAAGTGTTGTCAAGCTCTGACAAGTCACATGATCACACACGCACGCACACGCGCGCGCGCACACGCACACACACACACACACACACACACACACACACACACACACACACACACACACACACACACACACACACACACACACACTAATGATTGTCACATGTTCTTGCAAAGTGTCTTCCTCAATGTTACATCATCACATGACAGGGTCAGGGTGTCTATTAAGCAGGGGTGGAAAAAAATACTAGAATGTTTTACTTAAGTGAAAGTATCAATACTGCAATGTAGAAGTACTAAGTAAAAGTCTGGAATTAAAAATGTAGATTGTGTAGATAGAAATGTATTTAAAAAATTGGAGTATGTCCAATTGTCAGTACTTTTACTTCTACTCCACTACATCTCAGAGGCAAATATTGTACTTTTACTCCACTACAATTATTTGAAAACTTTAGTTACTAGTTACTTTGCAGATATAAATTATTACATTATAAAACATACATTAACCACTTTAGCCCTATTTTATACCAAGGCTATTTGAAAATAGCAGATCCACAACAAGCTCACAACATTTGTAAATCTGCATCGCGACACGTTGTGTGCTTGTAGATCTACTATTTTTTTAAATTCCATTATTTTTCTTGTAACAGAGCATTTCTACATTGCAGTGTTGATACTTTTACTTAAGTAAAACATTTGAGTACTTTTCCACCACTGTGAAAAACACATTTTCAAGTGGGTTATAAATGTAATCCAATCAGGAGAGATAATCCATTCATCAGCCTCCATTGATCCATGCAGTTCTAAATGGTTCTGCTAATTGTTTTGTTTGTGTTTGTTTGTGTCATCACTTCCAATGTTTATCCTGTATGTGTTCTCTGTCTTGATTGGATGACATTGGTATCCTGGCCTGAAAATAACTTGGGGAGACAGGGAGACCCCTGGTGGACAAACACTGTATAGCAGTGATAACTGAGCTATTCAACACTTATTAACTAACTTAAAATAACTAACTTAAATTTAACTAATTAATTATCACTTTTACACGTGCACAACCTCTAACCACTTCAGCCCTATATACTTTGGCATATGAAAAATGACAAATAATAGCAGGTTTACAAGTTGTGAGCTTCTAAATCTGCTATTTTTGAAAGAATTGTTAAATATTACACACGTTCTCCAGAGCACAGACCCAACATAGATAATATAAACATTCATGATCAAAAATAAAATGAGTGACGGCATCAGGCTTCATAATGTTAGAAATCAGGAAAGTTCATAACATTTACAAAATACCAACATGTTTTGACCCAGGAATTAATGATGTAGGAGACTTGGTGTTGGTGTTATTTGGGCCAACAACATGTTGCTGTTCTATTATGAACTTATAGCCTGATGTTCAATATTTGTAACATTATGTATTGGACTCATTGTTTTTTATTTTATTTTATTGTTTTAGCTTTTTACCTCTTTTTCTCAACAATGTAGTCGTTATGCCAATTAATTCCTCCCCCCCCCCCCACACACACACACACACACACACACACACACACACACACACACACACATTTCTCCCAGTGAGGAGTCCCCACTGGGAGGACGTAGTTGAGCCTTCGTCCTACTCCTCCCGCCCAACACTCCCCGCTGACAGGCTCCGCCCCCCAGTCCATAGGAGTATGTGCAGTGACAATTATCACCCTCCTCCTCCTCCCACCCGGCTTCCCTCCCCCGAACACGGACCGAGTTGTGTTCGAGTTAGGCTGCACCAACGCTCCAGAGGGGCGTTGGTGCAGCGAGATGGCAGAGAGATTGCGCCTGATCCCATTGGTTCACCAATCTGTCCGTCAACCCCCGCCCCGTTAACACAACATTACGAGCGACGCCCACAGCACTCTGGTTGGTTGGGGAAATGAAACACTTCCTATACCGGGTACACCGACGCGTTCCTCCAGGCTTTTATTTTTTAGCAAAACTAAACAATAAAAGTCTGGAGATCGAGGCTATGTTCGAGCAGACGCCCGACAAAATCGGATGCACCAAGATGGATTCATTATCTTTTTAACGATAATAATAAAAGCATACGATACTGTGATGTGTGACGCTTACCTTCCCACAATGCACCTCTCCTCTGACGAGCGTGTGAAGAAGGTAGCATTGTTAGAGTAGACGGCGACCCCTGACCTCCCTCTGATGAGCTCGTACCCCCGGCTGGGGGGCGGGGGTCCGAATGGAGGCGAGGAGGACAGCTGGACACTGTGGACCCCCTCTAAAGACTCCATGATGGCGCCCCCTACAGGATGGAACAACCAGGAGACTGAATGAATCAATGAATCAATTTGTTTTATTTCGAAGATTAAAGGGATAGTTCACCCAAAAACATATTTTTTTCTATGGATTAGTCACCCCATGGAGACTTGAATTCATGACAATTGAATTCAAAGACTCATTTTCAGGCAAACATGTTCACAGTAAGATGAACATTTTGAAGTTTGTATGGGGTTTCTAGGTGTAAGTATGTAACACTATAGTAGCCTGCCAATGTTTGTACTTTTTTCCCTTTAAATGTCCATTGCCATTGACAATAGCCTGGTTCCAGACTGGACTTCTCTCCCTCCGAAGTTGTGAGGGACCACAGAGATTCCAGACTAATATCACAGCATAGATATTTTGAAATGTGCTCTACAAACAAAACTGGCTCGTCTTGCCTTGTCTTAGTAAACTAATACTTTGTTGACTGGGGTCGGCTCTGTATTGGTCCACTACCCTCTGCACCAAACAAACAGCAGACCTACAAGCTCACAATGCGTTGTGACTTGTAGATCTGCTATTTTTCTGGGCGAATGCCCCCCACCCCCACCCACCCCAAGGATCAGTGATGCTAAAGTTCAAGTGGTTGAGCTATAGTTAGATGTTTAACGTCAGCCACACGGTCCACTGCTGTTTCTTTAAGGCGTCTTTAATCTCTTAAACAGCCTCCCTATTCCTGTGGAGAATAGCAGATCTACAAGCTCAGATTTAGATGGGGGATGAAAAAAAGGAGGGGGCTTAGTACAGACCCCTGTGGGACTCCGTCAGGGTTAATGTAGGACAGAGCAGTTGGTGCTCATTTTCAACTTCCCCAAAAACACATTTGTTTTAGGCTACATGAATCATTTTAGTGCAATAAAACCTATTTGATGTCTTAAACACCACAAACGTTTGAGCAAATGTTACAAAGTATTCAAAACAATATATATATATATATATAATATGTATATGATTTAAACTCACCGAGGAAGGAGATGAAAAGGTGAAGTCCTGTTTGTTGGAGGTTTTTCACAGAGACTCTGACAGAGTTCATCAGGTTAAACTTCAGCCTGGTGAGGAGAAGGAGGGTGTGAAGGGTTAATAATGGCTAACAACTTCTTTGTAGTTTAGTCTGCAGGACACATTCCTTCCAGTAGGGGTCCACACACACACACACACACACGCGCACGCGCACACGCACACGCACACGCACACACACACACACACACACACACACACACACACACACACACACACACACACACACACACACACACCTGACAGGAAGTGTTCCATGGTACCGGGTACAGCCGGCTCCTCAGAGCTCTGATCCAGGAATGAACAGGTTGGCGTCAGAGACTCAGTGACTCAGGACTTTAAGATCAACTAGATGAGCGGGCCGGAACTGTAAGGTTCCAGGTTCCAAATCCCTGCCTGGCTCCTCCTCCCTCTCTGTGGAGATGTGTCCTTGAGCAAGACACTAATATAAACCCTCTAAAGTTCCCTCTGATGTGTGTGAATGGAAAAATGGGCTTGTTGCAAAGGGCTTCCAAGAATCAAGAAGGTTTATTTGTCACTTATAGTTAAACAATACAAGCCACTAAAAATAACTAGAAACCTAGAAACAAAATGTCTTAGAAAGTTTGAGTGTGCCTGCAGCTCGCTAAGTCTGGACCCAAAATACTGTCACTACAAAGTACCACCAATTGACACCAAATGGCCTGAAACATGCTCCTAACTGGTTTTTGGGTGGTCACTTTTGGCAGGGTAAAAAAAACAAAAAAATGAATTAAAAAAGTAATACAAAATTCACCTAACCCTAAAACCAAAAAAAATAAGAAGAATTAAGCAAAAAAGGAGCATCTAACCATATATATATATTATTAAGTATGGCGGATTAGAATAAGTGTTGTTCTGCCATTACATGGCAGGCAAACTTAATAAGAAATAAGAAGATAACACATTAAAGGGAGAGGGTGAATACAGTCTATATATAAATGAGCCAATAAGGCATTTATAAGCATTATGAGCAGAAACTTGAGGCATTTAAGGCATAGCTGAATGGGTAGAGAGAGAGGCTACCTGGGAAAACAGAAGGTCCCAGGTTCAATTCCCGGCCCCGGCTATGTGTCGAGGTGTCCATGAGCAAGACACTTAACCGTTACCCCCCCCCCCCCCTGCTGATGGCAGCAGTCGTGTGCGTGTGTGTGTGTGTGCGTGTGTGCGCGTGTGTGTGTGTGTGTGAGTGATAATAGGTTGTAGACAGTATTTAGTGAACGGATATTGTAATAATACTAGTGAAGTGTTTGTTATGCTGTGGTCAGATTAACTGCCCTGGTTTCACAATACTGTTCTGTTAGAGAGAGATTAACACATCAAGTGACCGGACACACACACACACACACACACACACACACACACACACACACACACACACACACACACACACACACACACACACACACACACACACACACACACACACACACACACACACACACACACACACACTTCTCTCTCCTCAGCGTTCACTACAGAGGCCATCAACATACTACACTTCAAGTCACAGTAAGTGCATTCATTCATTCATTCATCATGTTGTCTGTTCATTGGCTGATCAGTAAAACCCTTTAGTTGTGTTCATTTAAAGGGATAATTCATCTTTATTCCTATGGATTAGTCACCCCATGGACACTTGAATTCATGGATATTTATTTTGTTTTTGTCTCATTCCTAAGCCAATAATTTGATGACCAGCGGACCGGTAGGCAGCGGTTCCGGTAGGAGACACAAAGGAGACTATTTGTGTCTCCTACTGGAACCGCTGCCGGTCATCAAATTATTGTCTTAGGAATGAGACAAAGACTAAAAAGTATCCATGAATTCAAGTCTCCATGTGGTGACTAATCCATAGACACAAAGTCATTTTGGGGGTGAACTAGTATTTCCAATTGTCTATCTATACTTTCACTTCTACTCCACTACATCTCAGAGGCAAATATTGTACTTTTACTCCACTACAATTATTTGAAAACTTTAGTTACTAGTTACTTTGCAGATATAAATGATTACATTATAAAACATACATTGACCCCTTTAAAGCCCTATTTTATACCTAGGCTATTGGAAAATAGCCGATCTACGAGCTCACAACGCGTCGCATCGCGACGCGTTGTGAGCTTGTAGATCGGCTATTTTCAAACATTTTAGTACTTTTACTTGGTATTGTGTAGAATTGTAACAAACATTGTTGTGTTTTATAGTCGGTCAACGAGTCGCCTCTGAATTAATGATGTAATCCTCGTTAGGATTTAATCCATTTTAGTAAAAAACTACAAACAACACGCTATCCATAAGCCATAGTTCTGAAAACATCTTACAGCAGGACATAAAGTTACCCTTTTCCTTATAGGAGTAGAAAATACAACGTGTCTTACAATCAGTGGTGGAAAGTAACTAAGTAGATTTACTGAAGTACAATTTTTAGGTATTAGTACTTTACTTGAGTAAATCCAACTTCCAATACTTTTACTTCTACTCCACTACATCTCAGAGGCATTCTGCATAATGAGTATTTTCTCATTATGCATAATGAGTACTTTCTACTTTTGGTACCTTAAGTACCTTTTAATACCAATACTTTTGTACTCAAAAGTATATTTTGAATTCTGGAATTTAGTATTTCTACATTCTAGTATTGATATTTTTAGTTAAGTAAGCCTAGTTATTATCTGGACCGTCAAATCATGTTGTAGATCATTTACACTGTAACAATCGGCCTTTACCAGATCAGATGTTACATATCACTCGTAACACTATCTGACCGTGTCCCACATAATACGTGCAAATAGATTCTCTATTCTATACCCCCACCTGAAGAATGCTTGTATCCACGTAGAGAGTAAATAACAGGCCATGTGTTTCACATGCCTGAAGGCTTAACTGTAGCAATAATACACCGTTTCTCTCCATATCTAAGAAAAGACCTTGAGCTCCTGGTCTGTAAAAGAGCTGCTTTATCTCCCGTCAAAAAGTCTGTTTGCAGATTAAAAAAAAAAATTACTCACAAAGACCGGGAAAGCTCATAGCGCGGCACCGAGTGCCGCGCTATGAGCTTGTAGATCTGATATTTTTGAAAAATCATGAACATTTTTTGCAAATCTTTGAATACAGTATATATTTTTTTTTAAAGCGAACATTTTTATCCAAATCTTTGCTTCTGGGGGTCCCTGGAACAACATATTTTGAGATGTGGGTCCGCGACCAAAAACATTTCCATTTTGAGCATATGAAAACTGTTAGGATTTAGAAGACAAGAATGGGCCTCAGGTCTTAATGGGTTAAATGAACTAAATAAACCAAGTGTAACATTCAAGGATGCGTTTCCTGCACAACATGATTACGCAAAGCATTTCCATTTACACCTGTTACATGTTATAACACAAACAGTTCCGTCAATATGCAGGTATACATCTTTGTTGATTTAATTTTATAGCAACTACTATATAGTTATTATTATTGTAGGCTATATAAGATGGTCTGTCACACGGAATGGTGGAAAAAGTACTCAAATGTTTTACTTAAGTAAAAGTATCAATACCGCAATGTGGAAATACTCTGTTGCAAGTAAAAGTCCAGAATTAAAAATGTACTTGATTAAAAGTACTAAAGTATTGGTATCCAAATGTACTTAAAGTACCAAAAGTAAAAATATTATCAGGGGATTTGAACCCCTAGCCTCCATGGAGGTGGAGGAGGACAGGGAGACGGAACTATTGATGACATTAATGTTTCTATTTCAGACCATGTGATCAGGAGGACCAGGTTGATGAGGAACTCTGCTCTCAGAGAACATTCACCACAGCACAGAACTCTCTCTGTGTTTCCATTGGACCGACCTGGTGACGGAGCAGAAGACCTCTGTGGTGACAGAGGTGACAGAGCAGCAGAAGAACTATCTGGTGACAGAGCAGAGCAGAACATCTCTGTGGTGACGGAGGTGACAGAGCAGAACTGTGGTGACAGAGCAGAGCGGTCAGGTCAGAGGTCATGACGGTCACATACTCGCGGCGGGTGGCTGACGCAGGTCTAGGAACGTTCTTCCACCTGCTGCTGAGATGGAAGGGAAGCGTCTACAAGCTGCTCTACAGAGAGCTGATCATCTTCATCGCTCTCTACTACCTCCTAGGGGTCTTCTACAGGTACTACATTATATTATATTATATTACATTATATTATATTATATTATATTATATTATATTATATTATATTATATTATATTATATTATATTATATTATATTATATTATATTAGAATCAGAATCAGAATCAGAATCAGTTTTATTGTCACATCACAGGTTTACAAGGTAAAGAAGTGGGTGAAATTCGTTTTTGTACATCGTTCCCATCGCAACGTTAATTTCCATATATTATATTAGTCTTCTACAGGTACGTTTCTTTGTTTTTGTTTTGTTTTTTAAATGTCCATCAGGATGGAGATTATGTTTTTGCATCTGTCCCTGTGTCTGTCTGGCGGGCAGGACCCAGTAACACACAACATAAAATAAGTTTTCTGCCCGACAACGACGATAAATGTGATTTGGCAATATATAATACAAATGTATTGAACGTAAATTGAATTGAAAGACTGAGCAGAGGCGCTCGGGTGGCGCAGTGGTAAAAGTCACTGCCCACCACCACGGAGGTTGGGCGTTCGAATCCACCGTGGTGCATCCGGCTTTGTCGAGCGTCTATACGAACGCAATTGGCCCGTGTTCTGGGGAGGGGCCGGGCGGGGAGGGTGATATCGGTCATTGCACGTACTCCTACGGGTTGGGGCGGCATCTGTCAGCGGGGAGTGTTGGGCGGGAGGAGTAGAACGAATTTGGGCTCTATGTCCTCCCGGTGGGGGCTCCTCACTGGCAGGTGAGTCAGTAGGATACGACAGCAGTGACAACACAGAAATGTGTGTGGAGAGGAATTCATTGGCATAACGACTAAATTGGGAAGGAAAAGGGCTAAAAAAATATTGGCTACACTAAATTAAAGAGAAAAAAAAGAAAGACTGAGCAGGATGTGCGTGCGTGTGTGCGTGCGTGCATACGTGTGTGTGTGTGTGTGTTGTAGGTTTGTGTTGGCTGATGAGCAGAAGAGATACTTTGAGAAGCTCTCCCTCTACTGCAACCATTATGGAGAACTGATCCCTGTGTCCTTTGTTCTGGGTGAGTTATAATGTCATAGTTCATAATTAACCACATTAGTTCTCCAGGAAAAACTGAGCTCATGCCTCCTTGATTTGATTTGATTTTATTAGACGTTATGCAGGAAAAAACACATGTTACGTCATGTTCATCGTAGAAACGTCAAGGATACAGACACATAAAAGTCTTGCGGCTTATTTTCATTGTGGTCCTTGGTCTGAGACAAACAACACTGCAACAAAATACATACAGGTAGACAGTACAGTAATACATAAAACAATCAATAGCTACACTACCTACAGCATAAATACATATAATCGCATTGCTAACATAAGTGACCCTACTATTCTGCAACATTTTCTAATAGCCATGCTTTGACCCTTATCTTAAAAAGGAGATGGCTGCTGGTGCTCTTTATAGTCAGAGGTAGCGAGTTCCAGTTAACTGCTCCTCCAAATCTAAATGAGCGTTTTCCCATTTCAGTGGTGAACGTGGGCATGGTCAGGTCTGCTATGCTGGCTCTGGTTAGGTGGGAATGGGCTTCGCTACGCTTCTGAAAAAGCTTACACAGGGGCGCTGTTTATGTAGATGTTATGCACCAGGTTCAGTTGAACTGACCTGGCTTCAATGCATGAGGAGCTAGCAGACTTCTTATCACCTGACAGGGGGGAGTTTCCCCGGTAGGACGTAGCTTCCGGAACGCATCTGTGTCATTTTAGATTTTAGCTATAACTATTATTTTATACTTGGGCTATTCAAAAATAGTAGATCTACAAGCTCGTAGCTCGAGCTTGTAGATCTATTATTTTTGAGCTTGTAGATCTGCTATTTTAGAAAAATCTAGAAAATCTTTGAATATATATATTTTTTCAAGCGAAAATTCTTAACTCAAATCTTTGCTTCTGGGGGTCATTTTGAGATGGGGGTCGGCGGCCAAATTATGTTGGGGGTCCTTGACATGAAAACGTTTGAGCACCACTGATATAGAAACATACGTTTTTTCAGAAAACTGTTTGGGGAGAAATTGGGGAGAAGAAAGGGGTAAAAAAGAAAGGAAAAAAAGAAAAGGAAAAAAATTAATAGTGTTCTGTATGGTTGTCAGGTTTCTACGTGACCTTGGTGGTGTCTCGCTGGTGGGGTCAGTTCGAGAGCGTCCCCTGGCCCGACCGGCTGGCCGCCCTGGTGGGGGGTCACGTGCGCGGTGTGGACGAGAGCGCACGTCTGACCAGACGCACGCTGATGCGTTACGCCAACCTGTCCGGCGTCCTCATCTACCGCTCCGTCAGCACCGCCGTCTACAAGAGGTTCCCCACCATGGAGCACCTGGTGCAGGCCGGTAGGAAGAAGGGCTGTGTGGGTGTGCGTCCGTGTTTGTGTGCGTTTGTGTGTACATTTATTCAAGTACTGTACTTAAGTACAATTTTGAGTTATTTTTTGGCCGGTGAAACCGCCCCTATAAGTGAGGTTTGGATATTTGTACACCAAATCCTGCGCTGTGATTGGCCAAAATGTACCCCGCCTAACCCTGCACCGTGATTGGCCAATCACAGTCTATTCAGGACTGTGATTGGCCAGTGTCACATGACACATGTGCATAGCCCTATATAAGAAACCATAACTTTTAAAAAAAAACATAAATTGGTTTTTTTTAAGTTATGGTTTCTTCCATCATAAAGAGTGTTTCAATAAATGTATTTATTTTTTGTACATGATTGGTTGACTCCATTCAGTATTGTGATTAGCTAGCAAGACACCGCCCACTTCACACAGGGTGTGATTTTTACTATACTGGAGTATTTCCGGTATGCCACCCATGAGTGGCAAACCTAGAGGGTGGACTGCACGACTATCTAGAGGGTGGACTGCACCACTATCTAGAGGGTGGACTGCACGACTATCTAGAGGGTGGACTGCACAACTATCTAGAGGGTGGACTGCACCACTATCTAGAGGGTGGACTGCACCACTATCTAGAGGGTGGACTGCACAACTATCTAGAGGGTGGACTGCACCACTATCTAGAGGGTGGACTGCACGACTACCTAGAGGGTGGACTGCACCACTATCTAGAGGGTGGACTGCACCACTATCTAGAGGGCGGACTGCACGACTATCTAGTCGTGCAGTTCGACTATCTGCATCACTATCTGCACGACTATCTAGAGGGCGGACTGCGCGACTATCTAGAGGGCAGACTGCACAACTATATAGAGGGCGGACTGCATGACTCTTCTTTTCAAAACCTTCCTTCCTTGGGGTTGATGACAACATATGAACTGTTCTGATTGGTTGATGTGTGTGTCACTCAGGGTTGATGACTGCAGAGAAGTGTTCTGATTGGTTGCTGTGTGTGTCACTCAGGGTTGATGACCACAGAGGAAGTGTTCTGATTGGTTGATGTGTGTGTCACTCAGGGTTGATGACCATAGAGGAACTGTTCTGATTGGTTGATGTGTGTGTCACTCAGGGTTGATGACCACAGAGGAAGTGTTCTGATTAGTTGCTGTGTGTGTCACTCAGGGTTGATGACCAAAGAGGAGCTCAGACATCTAGAAGCCCTGCCCTCTCCTCACAACAAGTTCTGGGTTCCCTGCATGTGGTTCGTCAGCCTGGCTCTTAGAGCCAGGACTGAAGGACGAATCAACAACGATGTGGCGCTGTCCACCATTCTGACGGTAAGAACACTGTGACAACACTGTGACAACACTGTAACAACACTGTAACAACACTGTAACAACACTGTCCACCATTCTAACGGTAAGATGGGTGTTACTGTACATGTAGTGCCACAGACAGACGGGTACAGCGGGTACTCTGACAAAGCCTCCGTCACTATGACTCAGACATATCCTTCGGATCGGCGTTGCAACGTAGATTTGAGAGCCTAGGTGCCCGAAACTCTAGTATAAAAAGGGGGGGGTTGCGCAAATTCTTAAAATCAATAAAAACACATTTTATTTGATCAAAGTCTCTATTTTAGAACATTTAGACAAATATTTAATGATATGTCAACCAAACCAATATATATATTGATCTGATGATGATCTGTTCTAAACCCTAACTCCTTTCCTTCTCTGTTTCCTCTGTCCTTCTCTGTCTCTTCTCTGTTCAGGAGCTGAACAGTTTACGGACAAAGTGCATGAAGCTGTACAGTTATGACTGGATCAGTCTGCCTCTGGTCTATACACAGGTA
This sequence comes from Gymnoscopelus braueri, assembly GCF_963280865.1. Taxonomy (NCBI): domain Eukaryota; kingdom Metazoa; phylum Chordata; class Actinopteri; order Myctophiformes; family Myctophidae; genus Gymnoscopelus; species Gymnoscopelus braueri. The sequence goes on from NC_137610.1 coordinate 5,577,194, forward strand.
AGTTCACAATGCGTCGCCATGCGACGCATTGTGAACTTGTAGATCTGCTTTTTTCAAAAGATTTTTATACATTTGAAAACTTGTGAAATGGGACATTCTTCACAATGAGTATTTTCTACTTTTGGTACTTTAATTACATTTGATACCAATACGTTTGTACTTTTACTCAAGTCAATTTGGAATTCCAGACTTTTACTTGTAACAGAGCATTTCTACATTGCAGTATTGATACTTTTATTTAAGTAAAACGTGTGAGTACTTTTACCACCACCGATGATGATGATAGGATATACAGGATGTATAACGATGTGGGCGTGTCCAGGTGGTGACGGTGGCCGTCTACAGTTTCTTCCTGGCGTGTCTGATTGGTCGACAGTTCCTGGACCCAGGTCAGGGTTACCCGGGTCACGATGTGGACTTCTACGTCCCCGTCTTCACCCTGCTGCAGTTCTTCTTCTACGTCGGATGGCTCAAGGTAGAACTTATTTCCTGACAGACAGCTAGGGCTTTCTGTCAGAAACCTTTCTATCAGAAACCTTCTTTTCTGACAGAAAGGTTTCTGCTGCTGTATCCTACTGCCAGTGAGGAGGAGTACAGGAAATATTCAAAATGGAGAGTATAACGTTTATAATTAGAAACAATTAGTTTAACAGAAGATGGAGTAAAAGGACAAATTAAGGGGCCGTTGACTAAGTTTAGGGAATGACTGATGAGACCCAGGCCAGCACCGATTCCACATCAGAAACTCGGGCTGTGATCTTTTATAAAAAAAAAAAAAAAGGCTATTTAGGAAAAAGGCAGTCAGATCTTTAAGAACTGACATAAAAATAGAGACAACCAACTGTTCGCAACATAGAGGACACACATACCCCCCCCCCTTTATTTTTATTTTAAGTTATCATTATTAATAAGGATAATAATTTAGCATGTATTAGTATTAGTATATTTTGCTTTGATTGACTTGTGTAATTATGTTTTTTTTTTAATTATTATAATTGTTTTGGTTACTGCATTTTATTTAACACTGGGTGTATATATAAAAAAAAGAAAAAGAAAATAAAACAATTTCAAGGAGATATAATATATGTAATGTAGGCTAAATATCAAATGTAATATGAACAACTTGCAATAAAAGGATTTTTTTTAAATGTGTTAGCGAAGAGCGCCATCTAGCGTAAAAACGGAAAAACACGTCAAACACGTCTTTGGAAAAAACACATCAGAAGCACATCAATGGCAGAGAATGAGTTAATGCCAGATCTAATACTTCTATTATAGCGCGCTAACTCTCCAGGAAGAGGATGGCTGTAGTTTCTATTGGCTTGGATTTTCTCCTCCATGCCCATGTATGACAGAAAAGAAAAGTTTTACGTTTACTTTACATGCATCTTTAGTTTTAGGAATTTAAATTTGTTTTGTTTTGTATTTTAGTTTTACTGTTTAAAATGTTAAGGTATTATTAGGAAAGCCTTGATTTATAGAAGCTGAAAAGGGTAGAATGAAAGAATTCAAAACAACTAAAGATGATTTTATATCACGTTTCATCTTCTCTTCATATTGTCAGGTAGCAGAACAGCTAATTAACCCTTTCGGGGAAGATGATGATGACTTTGAAACCAACTGGCTGGTCGACCGCAATTTACAGGTTTGTACCGGAACCAAATGATGCACAACACCTGCATTAAAGGGGCTGTATGTGAGGTTTTATTTAGCTAAAATAATGTGTTAAATAGCTCTATATTATGATGGTAATCATTTCAATTGTGAAGGAGATCATCTGATCCACGTTCCCCCAAAATGTCTCAAACATGAGACAAAATGCATTCTACTATGCTGCCATCAAAATGTGGTTTGTGTTGTATTGCTGATGAATTGAGTACCATGGACCCCAATGGAAACAAGCCCCCTGTTATTTTTTTGTGTTATCCTTTTAGCATAACCTTTGACTGTACCCGTACTGTTAATAATCGTGCTAATAAAGCATTCATTCAATCAATCAATCAAAGTCCTGTGCTCCAAGGTGTCCTTGCTGTGTGTGGACGAGATGTACGACAGTCTCCCCCTGGTGGAGAGAGACAAGTACTGGAATGAAGCAGAGCCTCAGCCTCCATACACTGCAGCCAGCGCTGAGCACCGTAAACCTTCTTACATGGGCTCTGCCCTGGACATCAGGTTATTATTATTATTATTACATTTATTATAATTAATTATTATTATTATTACATTTATTATTATTATTATTATTATTACATTTATTATTATTATTATTATTATTATTATTATTATTATTATTATTATTATTATTATTATTATTATTAAGCCCTCCTACATGGGCTCTGCCCTGGACATCAGGTTATTATTATTACATTTATTATTATTATTATTATTGTTACATTTATTATTATTATTATTATTAAGCCCTCCTACATGGGCTCTGCCCTGGACATCAGGTTATTATTATTATTATTATTATTATTATTATTATTATTATTATTATTATTATTATTATTATTATTAATATTAAGCCCTCCTACATGGGTATAATATAACATTCTGTAACGCTGTACCATTGTACACCACCAGTGTTCCCAAGGAGGAGATGGAGTTCCAGACCAACCTGGAGCAGATCAAGGAGCACGAGGAGGCCAGCTACTCCACCACGCCGCTGTTAGGAGGTCTGGGGCGCCTCCTGCAGGGAGTCCAGTCGCCCAGTTTTCCTCGCTCCTCGCGGGTCTCCCTGCTGCGCCGCCGGCCCGGCGCGCCGTCGAGCCGCTTCCTGTACCTGCACCCTGAGGCGCTGCCCACGGCGCCCGGACTGGTCCAACAGCGCCACCTACAGGCCACCTCCGGTGGAGGAAGAGGAGGCCACGAAGCTGACCCGGACTACGCCTTCTCCTCCATGCCCATGTATGACAGACCCGGCTTCTACAGGTCTGTCTGTCTGTCTGTCTGTCTGCCTGTCTTCTCCATAGACATATAAAGGTAGACGCCTCCTTCGGCTCTGAGGTCTCTCTGGTATCTCGGGCGCCATTTTAGCGTAGGAAATCTTCCCTGAAGCTTCCGCGTGTGTCACAGAGGGGGGCGTTCGGTAGGCCAATCAGAGGCAGGTCGGGGCGGGACAACTACATTCTGACAAGTCTTAGAAAAGACGCATTGTGATTGGCCAGTAGTCAACGCGCTGTGAGCACTGTGATTGGCCAGTAGTCACTTTGAGTGTCCGTTTGCCTACGCGAAAATGGCGGCCGCTATACGAGTTGCTCCAACAAACTGCAGAGGCCAATGAGGTATCTAGGTTTCTATATCTATGGTCTTCTCCTCCATGCCCACGTATGACAGACCTGGCTTCTACAGGTCTGTCTGCCTGTCTGCCTGTCTGCCTGTCTGCCTGTCTTCTCCTCCATGCCCATGTATGACAGACCTGGCTTCTACAGGTCTGTCTCTGTCTGTCTGTCTGTCTGTCTGTCTGTCTGTCTGTAACTCTCACTGCTTTTAAATCAGTGCGAAAAGAAACATGACATGAAAAAGTATTTTAGAATAACTGCTGTTAAAGCACATTGAATTGCCTTGCAGTTGAAATGTGCTACTGTGTATATATAATATATATATGTGTACTGTATATCAATAAACTTGCCTTATTGCCTTCCAGCTGCCCACAGACGCCCATCCACTGCGTGCCGCCCACTCTGCCGCGCCACCGCCCCGCCAGGCAGCCGCCGCGCCCGGGGGGCGACTGGGACCACCGTAGCTGTACCTCTCTGGCCCCTCCCACCATGGCGGCGGGGGGGGCGGGCTCTCAGCTCCTCCTGCCCGCCCCGGACACGCCCGGCGGCCACAGCATGCCGCAGCCCCCGTCCTCTGCGTTCCCCTGGCTGAGCGAGGTAGACGGCGAGTGCTTCTCCTTCTCCTTCCCCGACCCGGCCGCTCCGGAGCTCTGTCCCATGTCCAAGCTCAGGTAGGCTACTGTTTTCAAAATCACTTTCCATGAATTTCATGGACCTTGTTGAATACAAGACTGCACTAATCATGTTTAGAGCAAGAAACAAACGATTGCCAGGTAACATACAAAAAATGTTTGGTGACAGAGAGGGGGGTTACAATTAAAGACGAGAGCTTAATCTCAAAATGTGCATTTCAGTTCACAGAGTAAATTTATGGAATGGACTGAGTTTGGAGGTACAACAAAGTCCAAATATGAATCACTTCAAGAAGGCATATTAAAATGTCATATTTAAGAGGTATTTGGTTGAGGAGGGGCCATGTTGACCTACCATCCCTGTAGATAGTGTCTACAAGTAGGGTTGGTTTTATTTTATCTCTGTTATTACTGCGGTTATTTTTATTGTTCTATTTTTATGTTTTCTTTTTAACATGCAGTGGAGATGTTTAGCCTAAACATCAAAAAAAAAAAAAAAAGTGAATACATTTTGAAAAAATGAGTTTTTAAGTTTTACACTTCATCCTATTCCTTTTCGGACATTGTTGTTGTTGTTGTTTTTCTTCTGTTTTGTTTTCTATTTGTCTTTTTTTAAATAATGTTCGAAATAAAACTCATTCATTCATTCAGACCCGGGACCAACGGCCTGCTGTCCCGGCGCCCGCTGCCGCCGCGCCTCACCCTGGACCCCCTGCTTTCGGCCGACGGCCAGCAGAACAACGGCCCCGCCCCCGGCGGACCCCTGAGCGCACGGGGGTTGTTGTGTGGCGCGGCGGAGAGGATCTTCTCCTTCAGCGTTCCCTCTCGTACGACGCAGTCAGCTCCCGGTAATCCCATTAACACCAGCAACACCTGTAACACCACCAGCAGCATCAGCTCCAGCAACATCAACACAGTCGTGGGTTCCGGCAGCACCAGCACCGGCAACTTGATCGGCAACTCGATCGGCATCAACGGCGGGCGAGCCGTCCCTCACGGAGGAACCAACGGCAGCAGCAACAACATGAACACGGGGGCGTCGCCGCTAGTGGCCAATCAGCAGCAGCACTCGCCCAACGATTCGGGAATCTCATTGGCCGAGGGGGACCTTCTGGGCGTGGTTCTGGGGGACAATGGGGACAACACGGGTTCTGGAGGACGGCAGCACGACTGAGGGTTCTGTTTGACACTGACATTCAAATGTATTCTTCAGATTAAACTGTTACCCAACCTGGGGTCTCTGGGCTTCCCCTGGGCCCCCCTTGGGCCCCCCTTGGGCCCAAAGTCCAGCATTTAAACATGTTGCACAAAATCATAACTTGCTTTCATCCACTGTCTGCCTGTAGTGTGTGTCTCTACTAAAATCATTCCGATTTTTTTTACAGTTAGTGTTAAAGGAAGGGTAAGTGATTTTCTTTGGTTAAAATAAGTGTTAAATAGCTCTATGTTCTGATAGTACTCATTGCTATAGAGTGTTTGTTCAGTAACAGGAGTCTCCATGTCTCACCAGCTCTTTAGGAAACAGAAAATGCATTTTCAGGTCGGGATACCAATTGTATCCAATCAGGATAGAGAACTCGGAAAGGATACAGATTATACAAATGAAATTGGAAATTATGACACAAAGAAATGAGCAGAAAAAAATTGGAACTTGGAACACTATACAAATGAAGCTGGTAAATGGGTACTCTCTCCTGATTGGCTGAGATTTTGTCACCTACCTGAAAATGTATTTTCTGTTTATTAAAGAGCTGGAGAGACGGGGAGACTCCTGTTACTGAACAAACACTATCACAATATAGAGCTTTAACCTTTTAAAGGAGGAGTTCACCCAAAAAATTACTTATTTTCTATCAATTACACACCCCATGAAGCCTAGATTTCATGGATTTATTTTTGTTTTTGTGGCATTCCTAAGACAATAATTTGATGACCGTGTGTATTTCCGGTAGGAGACACAAATAATCTACTTTGTGTCTCCTACCGGATACATTAGCCGGTAGGAGACGGGAATCAAATTATTAGCTTAAGAATGCGCCAAAAACTAAAAATAATCCATGGATTCAAGGCTTCATAGGGCGTGCAATTGATAAAAAGTAATGTTTTGGGTGAACTCCTCCTTTAACATAAAGCTTTTTGTTTTAACCAAAAAATATCACTTACCCTGCCTTTAAGTATGTAGCAGCGTTGGCGATATTAACACATTACATGTAGTTTCATGAGTCATATAATGCAGTTATTTTACACTTTGGCGATCATTAGTTACAATGACAATCAGAGCATTTCTTTCATAAACTGTCTGCCGTTCAACCATTTAGATTAGCGTTTGATTTGTCTACATACCGCCAAGAGATGGCACTGTTTCACCATGACATTGACAATAACAACTTATTAAAGTATCATAAAATAGAACATTTTGATGTGTCATTATGTGTCCTACCCATAGAGTTATAATATATCTAGAGGGCGGATTGCCCCGCCCCCAGCTATTCATTTCTATTAAAGTGCTCAGTGGTGTTTTGAAGCACCCGGAATTGATTGATTGATTGATGTACTTTATTTAGTAAGACATGAGCACATCAGTACATGGAAGTACAAATTCACAATACAAGGTCTACTAAACTGGAAGACTCATTAAGCACTAAGCTTGTTTAAGATGAGATCCCCATGCACACAAATCATGATGACATATAAGAGACAGACAGATATACACACTACTATACAGAAAGTCATACAATCAGCTTACAGGTTACTGGTATGAAGAGTGAAACAAAAATGTACAAAAGAAAAAAGAAAAGGGGGGGGGGGGTAGGTTAAGACTTGGACAGGGGCCATTTTCGAATTGCAGCCTCCTGAAGGTGTATCTTTAGGGCAGTTTTGAAGGTGAGTAGGGTTTTACACTCCTTTACTCCTTTTGGTAGGGCATTCCACATTTTTGATGAATAGCATGAGAAAGAGTTAATTCCCTTTGTTGAGCCAAATCTGGGTTGCACATGATTTGTGGAGCTGCCTCTGGTGTTATGATCGTGGACTTCATTAACATTTAGGAAGTATTTAGACAAATACAGGGGGATGAGGATCCCAATGTTGTGGTGTATCTTGAAGACCAGGCCCATAGCAAGTTGCTGTACTCTGTCCTCAACCCTAAGCCATCCAATCCTAGCAAAATGAGCAGGGGTTAGATGGGTTTTGTAGTTGAGGCCAAGAAGTAGCCTTACTAGTTTGTTTTGGGATGTTTGGAGCCTTGTTTTTAAGGCCTTGGAGGTGTTGTGATACCATGAAGTGCATGCATAATCATAATAACCTTGTATGAGGGCCCCTGCAAGAATCTTCAGGAAGTAAGAATAGGAACCAATATGGAACCAATATGAACCAATGGAATGGATCCATGGGGCGTGACGCGTCGTGAGCATGCGCACAAAACGGGAGACGCACGCGCAGTAGCATTTAAGTGCATTCTCAGATTTGACCACCAGGCTTGGCCGCTTCACTGTTCTACCGTAGTTCTGGGGGCTTGGTCCTACCAAAACTTTGTGCTCCTGGACCTGCAGACTTCACATCCTGAACACTAACTATCATCAGCAGAAGCACATAATTATAGTACATATACGTATATACTTTACTAGCTCTGGTCCATAGCGTTAGAAGAAGGAGTTCTCCTTAACGCTATGGTACTTTCGAGCCTTTCCCCTCGCACCGCGGTAGCGCAGCCTCTCGTCTGTAGTAAAAAATAAGAAATACACTTTCTCTACTCACCAAAACAAAGACGGTTTTATGGAGTTGAAAGCCTTCTCTACTAAGTGGGAACACTCTGAGCCCCCCACCTCACGTCTAAAATACACTTTTTGGCCGAGCAGAAGGAAAACATGTTTTTGGTTACTCCACAGTGCCCTCTACAGATCTGGTCAATGGAATTTTCCCATTGACCAGATTCTTCCTTCCGGTGAAATATTTTCTTTTCTGGCCAAAAGGTGTATTTTAGACGTGAGGTGGGGGCTCAGAGTGTTCCCACTAAGTAGAGTAGGCTTTCAACTCTATAAAACCCTCTTTGTTTTGGTGAGTAGCAAAAGTGTATTTTTTATTTTTACTAAAGACGAGAGGCTGCACTACCGCGGTGCGAGGGGAAAGAATGTAAAGTACCATAGCGTTAAGGAGGACTCCTTCTAACGCTATGGACCAGAGCTAATATTTTACCAATAAACTTCCTGAAAACCTGCATTGAAAGTGTGGTCTGTACCTGTACTCCATATCCTTCATGATAGATTTTAAGATTTTATTAAGATTTCATATTCTGCTATGGCGCAGCCTGCCATCGACGAGAAAGACCCGATTTGTGTTCTTTATTTTTTTTACACAGAGCCAAAGATATCGTGATCCGAACATTTACTGCTCCATTCACTCCCTGGTTAACTTATTAATTATTATTATTATTATTATTTTTTGCCGAAACATGCTATTTTTAAGTGCGTATAACAAGCGAACGGGAGGTCGCGATGACATTTCTTTTTTTTTGCGGAAGCACAGTGAAACCCTCCGTGATTAGCAACCATCAGGGGATCGATCATACTGGAGATAAATATTCTGTGACTACTTGAAAAGGTAAGAACATTTAAAAAATCTCTGGCAGTCTGGGCCTTGTTTAGTAGTATATACTCTGGCAGTTAAAGAGTTTAATGGTGTAGCTCCTAGCTATCTATGTGATATGGTTGAACAGTATGTGCCAGTGCGTACCATTAGATCATCTGGTCAGGGTCTACTGGAGATTCATACGGCTACTTTGGTGACCAAAGGAGATGGGTTGCTATAAAGGCCAACTCAGGTTAACCAGATCATTAACCAGTTTTAAATCCCTCTTAACTCATCCAGTTTTTTCCCCAAAGGCTCTAGTGCCAATGGCATTAGTTTTTTTATCGTTTTATAAAAGACCATACCCGTGGGGGGATATGCGCACATGATCTGGCAACCCGGGAGCCAGCGAACACAAAATCACTAATAAACAGCTGAGATTTCGTGTAATCGGAAAACGGGCTTCGCTGTTAGGTGCACATGGTAATGGTCAATGGCTGTGTGCAAATTCAGAGCAATTGCTCCAGCCACTGAGGAGAACCGGGCAGAACCAATTTTGGCCTCACCACTACACCACTACACCACGCACCACTACAGAGGTTTGTCAAATTATAGGAGGATTGCGCTGTTCTCTGTCCCCCAAGTGATCAGGTTCACTTTCCATTCACCCGGATCCGGAAATAACGTCATCCGAACATTTCCGCCTCCGTCCACTTCCTGTTTAATCTTTTAATTAAAACGGCTTTATCTTGAGTTGACTGTTTTTGCCCTGGATTTCGCGAGGCATGTTATTTTCAACATGCTGCTAGAACAGAAGGGGTCGATCGCGTGTGTAATGTTTGTTCTTTGGGCGATGCACACGGATACCGTGTGTGTGTCTGTGTTAATGAGCAAGCGTCCTTGAGCAAGTGTCCTTGAGCAAGGCACTGAAGCCCTAACTGCTGCAGATAAGAAGGTTTGTTAATAGTTACAATTATACTGTGTACTTTACACATTCTATTGTAAATGCAACCCTCATTGTACATGTAAGGATTAATCCTGTCAATCAGTGTGATTGACAGGAGAGATGATCTGAGGAGCAGAGTTTGTACCATTACCTGATAGATGTTTTATACATCTACCTCCCCTTGTGGTCTCCTGATAGATGTTTTATACATCTACCTCCCCTTGTGGTCTCCTGATAGATGTTTTATACATCTACCTCCCCTTGTGGTCTCCTGATAGATGTTTTATACATCTACCTCCCCTTGTGGTCTCCTGATAGATGTTTTATACATCTACCTCCCCTTGTGGTCTCCTGATAGATGTTTCTTCCGGCCAGTTTTGAAAGAAACCAGTGATACACGTCCTTTAATGGATGATGTCAGGGAATTCCACATTTTGGTGGCATAGTAGAATGAGAATTTTCCAATATTTGTTCTATATCTGGGTGGTACCATATCATGGTGGCTCCCTCTAGTGTTGTGGCTGTGAGTGTCACTCACTCTGGATACGTAGTTTGAAAGGGATGAGGGTATTGAGGGCTCTGTCTCTTTGACAGGAGAGATGATCAGAGGAGCAGAGTTTGTACCATTATGGTGCGTATCTGGACTGAAGTATGGATAGAGTTTCTCAGTGAAGGTGCAGCCAGTGAAAGAGTAGAGATGAACTCTGGTCTCTACATCATAAAAGGAGACCAGACCCTCCTCATAATCCACAAACACTCCCACTGTCTGGAGCTCCTCTCTTACAGGGAGGAGGACATCAGGGCCAGGACCAACAAGAGCCTTGTACTCATTTCCATTCCTCAACACTATAGTCCAGTAACCTTTATCAGGGCCCAGATAGATTTGTCCCTTTCTGTTGATGGTCTCTCTGGCCACTCCTACATCCCAGTCAATCTTCCCTCCAACCTGAACCTCATAGTAAAACCTTCCTGAGGAGAAGCTTTGTTTTCCTAAGACAGAGATGCATGTAGAGAATCTCTCTGTGTTGTCGGGGAGATTCTTGCTTACGTTTCCATCACTCACTTGTTATCAGGGTCCAGAGTTACATCCACCTCATATTGCTGGATCCTCCTCATCTCAGCATCACACGGCTTGTTCTCCATCGCTTGACTGAGTGTCTTCTCCAGCTGTCTAGAACTGTCCCAGTGACGTCTAAGAACCCTAAAAGTGACGTCTAAGAACCCAAAGTGACGTCTAAGAACCCAAACAGTGACTCTAAAGGACTCTGTGCTCTAATGGCTTCAATAGGAAGATGTAAAGCCTGCTCCTCTGTCGCTAATGTCCTCACACTATACGTCCAGTTTAACCACCCCAGAGCTGCCTTCCCCTTGAATCTGGTTCTATTTTAACAGCATTTCTCACTAATATGGCAATGGATTAACTAAGAACCTGTGTCAGTGTCCTAACAATGGATTAACTAATAGAAATGTCAACTTCCTGATGATTTTACTATTTGAAGATCCGGATCGGTGGATCCAGTCTGGGTTTTCTTTAGCCCTGGTCCAGAGCGTTAGTGAGTTCTCTCTAACGCCCTGCCAGGCCCTTGGCTCTGTGCATGTAAGGAATTCCACTGCTCTGCGAGGGCTCCAACTGTAGTGAAAATAAACAAAACCACTTCGCTACTCACCGAAACAAAGGCTGTTTTGTGTTGTTGAAAGTCTATTCCTCGGAGGTGGGAAGCCTCTCAGGACCCCACCTTCTAAAATACACTTTTTGGCCACGAGACGGAAATTATTTGTATTTACTCCACTGCGCCCTCTACAGATCTGGAGGATTTGAACGTACCATCAACCAAATCTGTAGGGGGCGCAGTGGAGTAAATACAAATAATGTCCGTCTCGCGGACACATTTTATTTTCTGCGTTGCGTTGCTTACCGGCCTACCTACGACCGACAGACCTCCGCCGCGGAGGCGAACAGCGTTTTCCTATCGCCTCACAGTAGTGGGGGGGGCGGGGGGCCGGGTGGGGAGAGAGCCTGGCGCAGTCAGCGCACAGAAGTCAAGGCACAGACGGCTGTGTTGTTGACGGACAACGGATGCACACTTATGAGAGACAACAAAAATTTAACCTGGTGAAACAGTTGCGTGCATTAGCGCAAGATGAGGATAAAGGAAACATTCAGTCTAAATGTCCAGTTTGCTAATTCACAACTACTACTACTACTACTTTTGTATTTGAAACTTTACATTTCTCTAAATATTATAAACTTTCACGACAGCCTAGGTACAAATATCATTTATGAAAAGGCTACTATAGGCTACAGTGAAGTCCGGACTGAATGACTGAAACGGCTATAGTCCTTGGGAAACCATAAACCTACGTAGGCCTACATCTAAATGAGTTGCCATATTTACATGTCCTTACTAATTACAAATTCCTTACATTACAAATCCTTATAAGCTATATATTTCTGGGATGCATAGTAGCTGAAACTCCACAAGATATTCCTCTATTTAGTGAGAGCATTGCTCCTCCCAGCCCCACCCGTCCCCCCGCTACTGCGAGGCGATAGGAAAACACAGTTCATGCCGCGGAGACACAAGGGGGCTATTGCCTCCTTCCATGCCCACCAGGGGAAGCTCTGCACCGGGTAGTGGAGCCTGGCGGCTCCTGGTCCATGGCCGGGCGTAGGCAGGAACCACTTTGCGCATGTCAAAAGTTATATTCCGAATGAATGCTTTGGGTCATGTAAACGAGGAATACTTGTATTCAAGTCCCATGTAAACAGGTGAGTGGAACAGATTATGAATCTCTATTCGGAATGAGTTAATTCTGAATGAATACAGATGTCCATGTAACCGCAGCCAGTGTGAGCTTGTAAATCAGCTAATTTCTAACAGCCTGAGTATAAAATAGGGTTAAAGTGGTTGAAACTTGTTTGACGCTGCATGCATTCATTCATTCATTCATGCATTCAGCTGGGGACCCCCTTGAAGCCCGACAAGGACCCCTGGTGTAAAGGTCAAAGGTCAGAACAGACGACGTGCTGAGAATATAAACTTTATTCATATGAAAGTCTCTGGACATGTAGACATACATGCATGTATGTCTACATGTAAATTCATACATGTATTAAAGTCTCTGGAGCTCAATGCATTGTTTTAGAAACAAGGTTCATTATTAAAGGTGTTTGCATAACGTAATACATCAATAAAGAATCCAATGATCACACACACACACACACACACACACACACTCTACTGGACAATATACATGACATTAGAGCGTAACACAGTTGTTAGTTCAGCAGATCAGAGCTCATTTTATTCTCCCGTCGCACGACAAGATGTTCTCATAGTGGTCTAACCCAGTGGTCAGTGGTCTAAACCAGTGGTCTAAACCAGCGGTGTGTCCAAAGTTTTATTTTGGGGGTTCCAGTAGTGGGGTAATGACTTCCGCACACACACACACACACACGCATATGCACACGCACACGCACATTCACATGCACACACAGTGTTTAAATATTTATAAATATATATTTTTTAATATTTGAACTTTAATCTTTCCATTTTCATACAACACATCTACCAATGGTAACACAAGTGGACATACATACAAATAAAGCTCATAATAATATCTGGCTGTGCCCCCCCCCCCCTACAAATGGAATTGAACCGTTGGTTGTACACTCTCAGAGTTACAGGTGTCCTTGAAATGAAAAGGTTTAAATGAGGGCTACAGGAGACCAGGTGTAGATCCAACAGACCAGGTGTAGGTCCAAGAGACCAGGTGTAGGTCCAAGAGACCAGGTGTAGGTCCAGGAGACCAGGTGTGGGTCCAGGAGACCAGGTGTAGGTCCAGGAGACCAGGTGTAGGTCCAGGAGACCAGGTGTAGGGACTACACCAGGTTGAGGAAGCCCAGGTTGAGGCTGGTGGGGATGTGGATGGAGTCCAGGGCTACAGGAGACCAGGTGTAGGTCCAGCTGACCGGGAACACCTTCTTCACATCCATCAGGAACAGAGGAGATCCCACCCGGTCCTTCAAGATCTCCTGAACGGTGGAGAAATGAAGAGATACAAGATTTAATTTAAAGGAGTAGTTGACCCAAAAAAAGATTATGTATCCGGTAGGAGACTCAACCAACTGGATATACACATGCTCATCAAATTATAGGCTCAGGAATGCTTCAAAATCTAAAACATCGTGATTGATAGAAAATAAGTCATTTTTTGGGTGAACTACTCCTTTAATAAAAGAAAGCACTTGTATGTCCGCCTGTTCATTAAAGAGGAAATTAATGTTACAGAGTCTAGTCACATCATTAAATGTAACGTTAACATAACCCTAACACACACACACACACACACACACAGGTGTGGACTCACCTGAATGTTACTGATGAATGAATGAGAAACTCTCTCCTCAAACTCCATGACTGGAGTGTACAGGGTCAGCATGCGCACGATCTGATAGGACAAACACATGCACCAATCAAAACACACTCTGATAGGACAAACACATCCACCAATCAGAACACAAAAACACACGAAGATCTACGGTTATGGCACTTGACGGGTGTATTTGCAAAACCGTAGATCCTCGTGTGTGGCACTCAATGTGTTAACTCTTTGCCTGCCATGGACGAGGGAACTCGTCAGATTCTGCCAATCTGCCATTGACGAGTTCTGACCAGTTTTGTGTTTTCAGTGGTTTTCCACCAGAGATGGCGCAGTTATCTACCCTATGAATGATGCTTTCACTGCCTGATGACGACAGACCTGGAATTGTGTGTGTGTGTGCGTGTGTGTGTGTGTGTGAGAGTGTGTAACCTGTGCGGTGGTGAGGACGGAGCAGATGGTTCCCACAGCCAGTGCGTCCTCCTGGGTGTTCTTCTTGGCCTGCAGCAGCTGAGCCGCCTGGATGAGACCTTCCAGAGTCTGCTTAGCTCCACAGTCTGAGAGCTGCTTCTCTGAGAGCCACTCCTCCAGCTGTAGCACGTTGTACCTGAACACAACAACGTTCAAACACTTAGGCCACATAAAATGTGGAATGTTGAAACATTCGAACAACACACATCTGGCACAAAACATTTTCAGATGGGGGTTAGGGGACAAATACTATAATAATACATTAATTTGGGGGTTCATGACATGAAAACACTTGAGAACCACTGGTTTAAATTATAACTACAGATATTTACAAGCAACTTTACAGAATAACAAGCCCAAAGTCACTTATAATAAAGCGGACATGGCAACACTGGGTGTATGTAAACAAAGTGACCGTGTGTTTCCGACAGGAAGTAGAACGGAAGTGCTTCTACGCATGTGTGACTGGTCTATCTGGCAGTGCGCCACAGCCCCACCTAGCCACCTGGCATGCACACTACAGTGTTTTCAATCACCGTCTAAATGCAAAATAAGAGGTGAGAACGCAACGGCACTTTGTTGTTTTCTCTAGATACCGTTGTCGTCTAAATGTGGCCTAAAACACTACTCCAGCTGTAACCAGTGGTGTGAAGTAACATTTACTCAAGTACTGTACAAACACATTGAGTTTTTGAAAAAGCACTTTTTCACAGCACCAGGAGATGTAATTTTTTGATTTTTTTTCTTCAAGATTTAGAGGTGTGGAATGAAGGTGAGGTGTGCACAGCAGCACATGTCCTTGTCCTTATTATTGTCCATAACATTTCATTTTAGTCTTTATTTTTCTCATTTTGTTT
This sequence comes from Gymnoscopelus braueri, assembly GCF_963280865.1. Classification (NCBI taxonomy): domain Eukaryota; kingdom Metazoa; phylum Chordata; class Actinopteri; order Myctophiformes; family Myctophidae; genus Gymnoscopelus; species Gymnoscopelus braueri. Next base: position 5,592,330 of record NC_137610.1, read on the forward strand.
TGGTATCTCAGCTATCTCAGCTCCCACCTTGGTAGAGGTTTGGATTGTGTATGGACCTTGCCATGATGTAACTCCAAAGGTGGGCATTATAATTGCTCCATTGACTAGAAATTGACCATTCAAAATATGCTCCTCATTGACTTGTCAAGTCAGTTAACCCTTGCATATACGTTAGAAAAAACATTAATAAAGTAAAGGCTCAGTACTTGATCTGCAGGCCGGTGTTCCAGCAGCACATGTCTTTGCGCAGCAGCAGGTGGTTGAGGCTGACGGAGCCGATGAGGTAGAACATCTGGCGGGTCAGCTGGTGGACCAGGTCGCTCTGCAGGCCGTGGTTCTGCAGGGTCAGGAGGAACACGTTCAGCTGCTCCAGGAGGCTCTCCATGGTCAGGTCCTGCTCCCCCTGGGCGGACGAGGAGCTCCTCTTCCTCTGGGCGGCAGAGTGGAGGTGAGGCTTGGATCCCATCAGGCCCTGGACCGCATCGTGCTCCAACATACCTGACACTGTGAGACAGGAACATATTCATTAATTAATGAATACCTGGCAGTTAATGTGTTAATAAAGTATTCAATCAATCAAAAACAACACTTAAAACAATTAATAGAAAAAACGCAAAGTCAGAGACTTATTTCCATTGTGGTCCTCACATAAAACAGACATACTGTACATAAATAATGCAGTCATGAAAATTGTAAAAAAAAAATAAAAAAAAGTTAAAACAATTAAAACTCATCCACTGCCAGAGTATATAAATACATAAGGCCCAGACTGGCAGCGATTTTTCGATTTTCTTACCTTTTCAAGTAGTCACAGAATATTTATCCCCAGTATGATCGATCCCCTGATGGTTGCTAATCACAAAGGGTTTCACTGTGCTTCCGTGAGCCAAAACAAAATGTCATTGCGACCTCCCCTTCGCTTGTTATACGCCGTTGAAAATAGCATGTCTCGCCAAAAATACATAGTAAAACACAGGAGCCGAGATACAGAATATTTCCCAAATACTTTAACCAGGAAGTGAATGGAGCAGTAAATATTCGGATCACGTTATCTAGTGGTTCTGTGTAATAAAAATTATAATTAAAAAAAAAATCGTCATAAGTCGTCCTTGGTAGTGAATGACATCCATTGGTTAGTGCTGAACGTTGATGTGGTTTTACGCAGTGGTGGAAAGTAACTAAGTACATTTACTTAACGTATTTTCCGCACTATAAGGCGCATCTGAGTATAAGGCGCACCTTCAATAAATGTATTATTTTCATATATAGGGCGCACCGCATTATAAGGCGCATCCGCACTATAAGGCGCACTGACGGTGCGGCTTATAGTGCGGAAACCAAGGGAACCAATATTGATACATATATAAGGCGCATCGGATTATAAGGCGCATCCGCACTATAAGGCGCACTGACGGTGCGCCTTATAGTGCGGAAAATACGGTAAGTCCTGTACTTAAAGGAGAATTTTGGACTAAGGTTTTCTTACCTTTTCTATGACGTTATGATATCTTAAGATGAATGGTACAGTAGAAAAATGTCATAACTCCATCCCAGGTCCGCCACAGCTTAAAACGTGCGCGGATAGGCCTTGCGTTAGATCGCATATTTTAATAGCTTCTTTTTTTTTTTTGATCTGACGTTCATAGTGACAGAACACTATGCAACCAAAAAAAAAGAACCTAAGTCTCGCTAGACGAGATTTCAATCTCGAGATTTCAATCTCGTCTAGCGAGACTTAGGTTATTTTTTAGTTTTTTTTGACAGTGTTCTGTCACTATGAACGTCAGATCTCACAAAAAAAAGATATTAGAATATGCGATCTAATGCAAGGCCTATCCGCGCACGTTTTAAGCTGTGGCGGACCTGGGATGGAGTTATGCATTTTTTCTATTGTACCATTCATCCTAAGATATCATAACATCATAGAAAAGGTAAGAAAACCTTAGTCCAAAATTCTCCTTTAAGTACAATTTTGAGGTATTTGTACTTTACTTGAGTATTTCCAATTTTCAGTACTTTTACTTCTACTCCACTACATCTCAGAGGCAAATAATGTACTTGTAGTCCACTACATTTATTTGAAAACTTTAGTAACTAGTTACTTTTCAGATATAAATTATGATATAATGAAACATACATTAACAACTTTAAACCTATGTTATGCATAGGCTATTTGAAAATGTGTGAGCGTTGTGTTGTGAGCTTGTAGATCTGCTATTTTCAAATATTTAATACTTTCACTTTTGGTACTTTAAGTACATTTTGATGCCAATACTTTTGTACGTTTACTCAAGTAAATTTTGAATTCTGGACTTTTACTTGTAACAGAGTATTTTTATATTGCAGTATTGATACTTTTACTTAAGTAAAGAATTTGAGTACTTTTTCCACCACTGGTTTTACGTAAGCAGAGCGGCGCTCATGTTCCTAACACCGACGAGGACTTGTAGATCTATACTCACCGATGAGGACTTGTAGATCGGCCTCCATGCAGGTGCACAGCTGCTGGTAGAGGCGAGCGGCCAGGTCAGAAAACACCTGCTCATATTCTGAGAGCTCAAAGTTCAGCAGACAGTGTTCGTTCTGCCGGGCCGTGTTCTCCCTGCTGAACACCTGGGGGGCAAGGACAGCTCCATTAAAGGGATAGTTCACCCCCAAAAAAAACTTTATACTTAATAGTGTATAGTTATTATAAAGTGCTACCATCTTTTTTTTCTACCTAGGCTATTAGTCATCCCATGGAGACTCAAATTCATGGATTTTCAAGTTTTTGGCACATTCCTAAGTCAATAATTTGATGACCGGCGGACCGGTAGGCAGCGGTTCCAGTAGGAGGCACAAAGGAGACTCTTTGTGTCTCCTACCGGAACCGTAGCCTGGTAAACCCTCCCTCCGGAAAATCTAATTTCCATTTGATTTCAGGAAGGAGTCTGGCCTGAAGGCTTGTATGGGCGTTTCTAGTGCATTACCAAAAAAACGAGCCTATCAGCGTCGTCGCTCATCGTTCTGTGATTGACAGCGAAAGTTGGCCAATCAGGTGGCGAGTTCGAGTGAGCCCGAATGGCACCGAGTGCAGCCTGAATGCAGCCGACAAAACACAAACGGCAGCCACCTTTTCTGTGCGCTATTTTCTCCGCTGTTTTTTACTTCAAAAAGCTCTCAAACTTCTATTTTGAGGCACGGAATTTACTTATAAGATATCGTTTGGATAGAATTTAGTTGTTTAAAGGAGAAATCCGGACATTTTAAGTGTTATCTTTGATGTGTAGTTACTCACTCACCGAGTTATGAAGTGGCGTTGAGTTTTTCCAGCGATTCCCCTGTCTGTGAGTCTGGTCGACCCCCACCATTGGCATAGTGGGAGGCGCGTGTCTTAGTGAAAATCGCCTAATTCCACAGCTCCAAACTTCTTTTTTTTTCCACAAATCCTCCTCATGGTGTCTCCTGATACTTTCACATGCACTGTTTATCACTCACGAGCTGGCGTTCATGGTCAGCGACGTGAATGTTTTCCTCTCGCGTGAAATCTCGCGTCTCGCGAGATTTCCCGAGGAGCGCAGTGAGCCGAGGACGGGAAATCTCGCGAGACGCGAGATTTCACGCGAGAGGAAAACATTATTATATATACTATGCCAATACTGGGGGTCGACCAGACTCACAGACAGGGGAATCGCTGGAAAAACTCAACGCCACTTCATAACTCGGTGAGTGAGTAACTACACATCAAAGATAACACTTAAAATGTCCGGATTTCTCCTTTAACTTCATATATGTGGTCAATTAATCATGACAGAGCCTATTTAAAAAAAAAAATTTAGAGAACAGGCAGGGGCGGGCAGTGACACGCATGTATCCGAATAAGGCAACCTATTTTGGGCATTGGCCGTCTCAAAAGTCCCGTTGCGTCACATTAGTCTGGAGCTGGTAGAAATGCACTGGCTGAAGTGGGAAACAGCTGATTGGCTGAAGGGGTTGTCAGTCAACGGTATTACTCCCGCCCAACTCCAGCCCACAGCCAAAATTGCAGAATGGGCGATCATGCCAGACTCACTCCTGAAATAAATTACAAATGAGATTTCCGGAGGGAGGCTTTACCAGAATTTACCAAATTATTGTCTTAGGAATGAGACAAAATAAAAAAAATATCCATGAATTCAAGTCTCCATGGGGTGACTAATAGATTTTAATAAAGAGTCATTTCGGGGGTGAACTATCCCTTTAAGAGGTGTGTGTGTGTGTGTGTGTGTGTGTGTGTGTGTGTGTGTGTGTGTGTGTGTGTGTGTGTGTGTGTGTGTGTGTGTGTGTGTGTGTGTGTGTGTGTGTGTGTGTGTGGGGGGGGGGGGGGGGGGGGGTCAACTATCCAAAGTAAGTGGGAGCCAATAATCCAATATTTGACAAATTGAAGTTAATAGGAGAACAATCTTAACAAGAGCAAAACTTGTATATATTTAACACATTCATTAGGCAGCACTGTCATAGAATATTTAATTATTGGCTCAGGAATGAGACAAAAAACTAAAACAATCTCCATGAATTCAAAGTGGTCTTTTGGGTGAGGTATTCCTTTAAAGAGTCATCAGTAAAATGACCTACTAGGCTGGCTGCTGATCACGTGATCAAAACAATGAAGTCTGTAATACATTACATTGTTGTGCAGATTTCATAGTTCACAGGGTTAAAGCAGTTATTATCCCCATATCTGTACTGTTTGATACCATATGGTTAAAAACACACCATTCCTACCTTTTTTCCACTGTACTGTTTGATACCATATGGTTAAAAACAGAGCATTCCTACCTCTTTTCCACTGTACTGTTTGATACAATGGAGGAACCTGCAGGTGTTGGCCAGCCAGAACGACATTGTCTCAAAGTCATCTCCTTTTCTCTACAAAACATGTAAACAACCTTTATTCAACACTGGTCACGTTCACACCACGTAAAGTCATGTCATGTACATGCCAACTACATGTAATGAACATGTGAATATCATGTACATGTCAACTACTGTACATGTAATGAGCATGTGAATATCATGTACATGTCAACTACATGTAATGAACATGTGAATATCATGTACATGTCAACTACTGTACATGTAATGAGCATGTGAATATCATGTACATGTCAACTACATGTAATGAACATGTGAATATCATGTACATGTCAACTACATGTAATGAACATGTGAATATCATGTACATGTCAACTACATGTAATGAACATGTGAATATCATGTACATGTCAACTACATGTAATGAACATGTGAATATCATGTCATGTACATGCCAACTACATGTAATGAACATGTGAATATCATGTCATGTACATGCCAACTACATGTAATGAACATGTAAAGTCATGTCATGTACATGCCAACTACATGTAATGAACATGTAAAGTCATGTCATGTACATGCCAACTACATGTAATGAACATGTGAATAGCATGTCATGTACATGCCAACTACATGTAATGAACATGTGAATATCATGTCATGTACATGGCAACTACATGTAATGAACATGTTAAGTCATGTCATGTACATGCCAACTACATGTAATGAACATGTGAATATCATGTCATGTACATGCCAACTACATGTAATGAACATGTAAAGTCATGTCATGTACATGCCAACTACATGTAATGAACATGTTAAGTCATGTCATGTACATGCCAACTACATGTAATGAACATGTGAATATCATGTCATGTACATGGCAACTACATGTAATGAACATGTGAATATCATGTCATGTACATGGCAACTACATGTAATGAACATGTAAAGTCATGTCATGTACATGCCAACTACATGTAATGAACATGTAAAGTCATGTCATGTACATGCCAACTACATGTAATGAACATGTTAAGTCATGTCATGTACATGCCAACTTAACTTACTTTACTTTATTTGTTTATTTAGACAGGACAGAGCATATTAATGAACGTCACATGAACGTAAATACACCGGATTTAGCAAAGATGCTAATTTTCATCCGCAGTCCTCACACAAAACATAAAAACAGAAAAACAATAACATCAGAAAACAGACAACTACATGTAATGAACATGTGAATATCATGTACATGTCAACTACTTCTACTCCACTACCTCTGAGATGTAGTGGAGTAGAATTAAAGGTACTGAAAATTGGAAATACTACAGTAAAGTAAAACAAATACCTCAAAATTGTACGTAAGTACAGTACTTGAGTACATGTACTTAGTTACTTTCCACCACTGATGTAAAGTCATGTAGTGAACATGTCAAAGTGGGCGTGTACCTTGATGACGTGTTTGATGCCGCTGACGGTGGCGTTGAGCAGGGCGCTGACGCGCTGCGGGTCGTCCGTGCGGTCCACGTAGCGGAGGCACATGAACAGGGTGTACGCCGGGAGGCCTGGGATCACACTGACCGCCACGCCGCGCGGCCTCAGGTCTGCCAGGTTCCACACGTGCGAGTGCGCGCACACACACACACACACACACACACACACACACACACACACACACACACACACACACACACACACACACACACACACACACACACACACACACACACACACACACACACACACACACACACACACACACACACAATATCATGAACTCTATGACCTCACCAGCACCACACTACATGACATCATACACAGCCAGTGGTGGAAAAACTTAAGTAAAGTATCAATGCTAATATCAAGTACTCATTATGCAGAATGTGCATAAGTTCTCAAATGTATAAAATGTATACAAATCTGTGTAAATCTGATCTGTGTATATCTGTGTGGAGTTTGCATGTTCTCCCCGTGTCTCCTAGGGTAGGTACCCTCACAAAAACATGCAGTAATCCTGGTCACTATACTGCCTCCCCCTGGTCAGCCGGGGCGCCTGATGGAGGGGAAAGGAACTGGTTGGAATAACGTGTTCCTTCCACACGCTACGTCTAACCAGGGAACCTCCCTGGTTACTTTTTTTTTTACTGGTTACCACCCACGGACACTTTTTTTGTTACATCCGCGGGAGCCACGTTGTGGCTTCTGCTGCTCTCCATAGATCGTCAAAACAGGTATAAAAAAAAAAACACTGGCACCAGCAGGATAAAGCGAATGCATAGTACCTGGCGGTGAATGCATTGATCAATGGATGGTCAGTACGTACCGATGACCAGATGCTTGACCAGGCGTTTCTCGTCTCCTGCTCTGAACTCCAACATGCCTTTGAAGTCCTTCTCCTTCCGGGTGATGTTAACCGGACTGATGTCTGTGGAGCTGGAGGTCTGGGGACGAGCTGTGAGACAAAACACAGGATGACCTCTGACCTCTAGGGTCTATGAGCTGAGACCAACCAAGTTGACCTCTAGGGTCTATGAGCTGAGACCAACCAATGACCTCTGACCTCTAGGGTCTATGAGCTGAGACCACCAAGGACACAAGGTTATAAAACCAACCAATGATTGATTATTAATGTTATCCTTTTAGCACAATATTTGACTTTTTGACTACCTATACTATTAACAACTCTGCTAAATAAGTATGCAATCAATTATCTATGAGCTGCGACAACCAAGGACAAGAGGTCACACTGATCTATAGAACATGTGGACGGCAGGTTTACCTTCCAGCTCATCTACTCTCTTGCGATAGATCTTCAGCTGTTTGTACAGCTTGCGTACGTTTTTCTCCTGCTTCTCCCTCTGCTCCATGAGAACCTGGAAGACAAAACCATCATTCATCATTATTATTAGGCAAGGCAGTTGTATTTGTAGAGCACAATTCAACAACAAGGAAGACAATAGATCAGGTTCATACTATCAGTCAGGCTAAAACCTTGCATATCTTAACGTAATGTTTTTTTTCCTAAAGTCATGCCATACAAGACTAAAATAGTAAAATTAAGCCAATCTACAAGCTCACAAACACGTCACATTGCGAGAGCTTGGTGAAGAGATATCCCAGGCAGATCAAGGGTTTAAAACAGGCTCCACCTTTGCATGTTCTCCCCGTGTCTCCTAGGGTAGTTAATACCCTCACAAAAACATGTAGTAATCCTGGTCACTATACCACCTCCCCCATGACAGCCGGGGCGCCTGATGGAGGGGAAGGGAACTGGTTGGAATAACGTGTTCCTTCCACGCGCTACGTCCAACCAGGGAAACTCCCCCCTGTCAGGTGACAAGAAGGTCAGTTGGCTCTCATGCCTGAAGGAAGCATGAGCTCGGCCCTGGCCTCCCTACTGTGGGGGACTGGTGTAGTACTGGTGTAGGGCTGGTGTAGCGCCCAGGATCACTTAGGAAATTGGCACCGGGTGAAAAAATGGGTTACAAAAAAATCGCGGGATAAAAAATTAAAAAACAAAAACAAAAACAAAAACAGGCTCCACCCACCAGGTTGTCATTGGCCAGGGAGATAAAGGGTTAAAACAGGCTCCACCCACCAGGTTGTCATTGGCCAGGGAGATAAAGGGTTAAAACAGGCTCCACCCACCAGGTTGTCATTGGCCAGGCAGGTGATCTCGTGACGCATGCCGGCGTCGACACGTGCCTCCTGTGACATCATCAGGCTCTGAGCCAATAGCTGCTGCTGCCGCTCGTTTTCCTCCTTCATCCTCCTCATGTCCTCCAGCAGGTCCTCGGTCTCCTCCCTGTGGGACGCCCCCTGCTCCTGGAGCTGCTCCTCAAGGACCCTGGGGGGGGGGGGTTACTCATTACTGTCATTTAAGATTAATCACCCAATGACCACCTACCCGTACATTATCCCGCTTATTACACAGCTACTAAATAAATACATTGACCCAAACGTAACAACAAAATGAAGTATTTCCTTGCTTCCGGTAACAGGAAGACTCGCCCCAAAACACGCTCGGCCCCCATTCTACCGCCGGATTTGCCTGTAATACCGCCGGATTTGACCCAGGGCGACTGTGTTTGGGGGAGAGAACGTTTTGGTATTCTTGCTGTTGGTGCGCCACGATACACAAGGAAGTCTAGTGGATCAAATAGAATCACTTTTTGGTTACTGCATTGTCTATTTCTCAGTTCAAATGTTTTAAAAAACATTCTTGAGAGCAAACGTTTAGTTGTAAATGACATGGTGTGTTTGTTTACATGGCTGTCATGTTGGATACAGCATAAAATCAAGCAGCGCAGGTTGATATGAGCAGGTGCTCTGAGTCTTTGATTAGACAGGTTGATATGAGCAGGTGCTCTGAGTCTTTGATTAGACAGGTTGATATGAGCAGGTGCTCTGAGTCTTTGATTAGACAGGTTGATATGAGCAGGTGCTCTGAGTCTTTGATTAGACAGGTTGATATGAGCAGGTGTTCTGAGTCTTTGATTAGACAGGTTGATATGAGCAGGTGCTCTGAGTCTTTGATTAGACAGGTTGATATGAGCAGGTGCTCTGAGTCTTTGATTAGACAGGTTGATATGAGCAGGTGCTCTGAGTCTTTGATTAGACAGGTTGATATGAGCAGGTGTTGTTGCAATGTATGTTGCTATATCAGTGCGTCAAGGACCCCCCAAAACTATGTATTTGGCCGCGGACACCCATCTCCAAATATTTAGTGCCACGGAGCAACGATTTGAGTTACAAATGTTCCCTTTAAAAATAAATATATTCAAAGATTTGCACACATTTTCACGATTTTTCAAAAACAATTGCAGATCTACAAGCTTGTAGATCTGCTATTTTTGAATAGCCAAAGTATTAAAAAATGGTTATATCTGAAATCTAAAATGACACAGATTGAATGGGTTAAAGGACGTGTATCACTGGTTTCTTTCAAACAGAGACCACAAGGGGAGGTCAATGAAAGGAGGTTCATTCACTGCCAAACTTTGTATACTTTGTACTTCATAGTGTTTGTATTTGTTGATGTTCATGTATTATTGTGTTATTTTATTATGCTATGTTGATAAATAGAATACATAGGACCACAATGGAAACAAGTCCCCAGGACTGTGTTGTGTTATCCTTTTATCCTTAATGTCTGACTGTACCTCATGATGTGTTTATATTTATGAATAATAAAGTATTCAATCAATCAAACCTGTTGGTCTCCTTGAGGCCTTCATAAGCCAGCCACAGCTCTCCATCTTCATTCAGTGTGTGTAGATCTGTAGATCTGAGGAATGAAACAATAATCACTTGCACTATGCACAAGATTACAACATGCTATATTACATAAAGAGACACAGGGAGCTTTTTTATGTTGTGCAGCGTCTTATGCCTTATGACTAATGTTAGGTATTGGCATCACTTATTATTTTTGAAAAACATTTTAAAATAGTGAAAATAGCCGATTGAAGCTCACAATGTGTCGTCTATTTTCACTATTTTCTTAATGTTTTCAAAATAAAAAAAAATGCCTAAGAAGAGGCATAAGATGTCGCGCAAAATAGGGCCCAATGAGTCTAAACTTGTGTACTTGGCCCATGAGGCCAGGTGAAGGCTGTTGTCTGGCCGACTGGGAGTGATATAAAGATGGCTGACCTGTCACAGTCTTGTAAACGTAGATAGATACCAAGATGGCTGACCTGTCAACGTATTGTAAACGTAGATAGATATAAAGATGGCTGACCTGTCAAAGTCTTGTAAAGATGTGATGTCATGATGATCCAACCTCAGTCCTTCTCCCAACACCAGGTCCTGAAAACATTAAAATGATAACAAACTAGAAAAAGTGCTCCTCGGAACAAAGGTCTCCGCCAGGTCAGGTACGTTATTGTGGCCTCCTGGTGGCGCTATAATAGGCCAATGTGAAAAGGGTGCCATTTATTCTTAGGCCTTTCACGGCAATCGAACACTGCATTCATGATTTGATGCATTTTGTTCCAAAAATGTGTTTAGCTAAGTTAGACCTGCTGGTGGTGCTATAACAGGCCAATGTGAAAAGGGTGGCATTTGTTCCTCGGCCTAGTGGGAATGTGCGTGTGAAATTTCACGGAAATCGCAAGCTGCGTGCATACTGTAGTTTGAGGCATTTTGTTCAAAACGGACCAATCCTGCAAACTTTGGAAGCTAACCTTAGCCAATCAGGATGGAATATGGGAAATTTGACAGATCCGTGTTGATCACATGACTATAGAGATACTGTGTACCGATTTGCATGGATACAATCTGTAGGACTAATATAAAAAAATGGGTTTTGCACAAATCGGGCTCCTGGTGGTGCTATAACAGGCCCATGTGAAATATTTGGGGCAGAGGTTCTGAATTGGCATCCAGGGAGTGTGTGTGCACAGTTTCGCAGCGACTGGGCCGACGTGCCTGAGATTAGCTGGTCGCACACAGACAGGACACACGGACACACGGACGGACGGACAGGGGGTAAAACATACTCTCTCGCCATGCCTTTCGGCCTGGCGGAGACAATTATTATTAGTCAGTGTAGCAGCTCCACACGGAACACCATAAACTGTATTTATCCTATATAAAGGGACATTCACACCAAAAGCACCACAAGTAAGACGCGCGAACGCGGTAAGCGAACGCAAAAAAATAAAAAAAATAATGAAAAAAAATATTTTAAAAAAAGTAACCAATACATTTTTTTTTTTTTTTTTTTTTTAAATCTGCGTTAAAAGGAGCATCTTAGAAAAATACAAATTCACAAAAAAAAAACTTGGAATGTTTTTGAACAATTCAACAAAGTGTTTGAAGTGCCTGTTTCACCCACTTCCGGGGGGCGGAGCCAAAATCCGAGCCCGAAGTATTTGTTCGTAGACCCCCACTTAGGGGGGGTAGAAAAAGTTTGGGAGCGATTCGGGCACTTTTCATTTAACATGGGGTTTCAATGGGGAGTTTTTAGGAGCCTTCTCCGGGGCGTGGCTTCCGGGGGAAGGGGCGGGCTTAAACGCAACCTTGACAGGTGTGTTCAGTTTTCAAAGACCTTTCATTTGATGTATGGTACGTCTAAATTGGACATTTACTTATCTCAGAGGAGCTGCACACAGGCAGTGCACACAGAGACACAGAGACACAGAGACACAACCCAAGCAGGGTTACATAGTAAGCTCCACTTGGTCGGAGGCGCGGCTTCGCCGCGCCTCCTCCCGCGTTCGCAATAATTATAACGATAATTATGTGAGCGTGTCAAAAGATTGTTGAATATTTAGGGATATGAGCAACCACGCTTGTTTCACGCACATGACTTGGCTAAATACCATTTTTTACACTTTTCAAAAAAGAAAATTGACACAGAATCAAATGTTTTATGGTCATGATTCAGCAGGATCCTGGATAACTTGGTTCCAGGCTTAAAATAACTAATATAAATATTTTCAGAAGTCTATCTATGGGGGAAATGATTGGCTTTCTATCTGAGGAACCACAACATGGCCGCCACTGCTACGCTCTGTGGCGCTTTGCTGTGAACGGCTCTGAACTCACCTTGTGTTTGAGCGCCTCCTGGTGGACCATGTGGGATCGTAGGAGCAGCACCTCCTCTTTCCTCATCTCCAGCTCCTCGCTGGAGGAGTTGAGCTGCTCCAGGAGCACGCTGTAGGGCAGGGAGCCCGGGCTGGGGGGCGTAGCGGCGGAGGAGGACAGAGACTCTCTCAGCTCCTTCAGGTCTCGTTTCAGACGCCTGTTGTCTGAGTCCAGATCCTGACTCTGAAGAGAATAATATTATATTATAATATTAATATTAATATTAATAGATGTTAGGAAGGTTTTAGTCTCGACACATTCATCTCTGCATCATCTGTAATCAAGGTCTACTCTCAACCAGTGTTGATTTTGTCGGCTAAAACTATGACAAAAAATGTTGGTCGACTCCTTTTTTTCACTGACGAAAATGAAATAAAAAACGAAATAATAACTAGGCTACGATTACTAAAACTATGACAAAATATACTGACAATTTTGTCAACAAATAAAAACTAGACTAAAATGTTTGGGAGGGACTAGTGGAGAAGAGATCCAGTAGAACTAAGACAAGTCATCGTGGGTGCGCGCGGGTGTCACAGACCGAAAATAGCAGATCTACAAGCTCACTTGTGAGCTTGTAGATCTGCTATTTTCGGTATGCAGCTAAGTGAAAATCTGCCATTTCAATGCCATCACGACCCGCCAAAAATACATCTTAGTCGACTAAAATCTGATGGTATTTTGTCAACTAAAAGTAAAAGTGAAACATTCAAATCTGACTTAAACTAAAAATAATTTTATTCAAAAGACTGACTAAAACTAAATCAAAATTTGCTGTCAATCAACAAATCAACAAATGTCAACATGTTTTTAAAAAAAAAACTGTTTTAAGTCAAGTGGACGGCAGCGCGCACACCACAACTATAACCACTTTCAGAGCCATTATATGAACGAAACGCTGACAGCCAATCAAAATCCATCAGAAGGACATCTGGCACGCAATTTGTCTCATCCTCGGAAAATGTTGTAATTATGAGGAGACAATTATGAATAGCTAGGGCTAACTGGTAGGCTAGCTGGTATTACCTCAGGTAGGTTACAACCATCTCGCCTTAAATAATCTGACTGATTATCTATAAATCCTATTCAATAGGATTTGAAATACACTGCATGCATATTTCAGCACCACAGATCTCTTTCTCTCTCTGAAAGAGATCTGTGCTCTGACACAACTGGGCAGCTTTTAACATCCCAGAGGCAAATATTTACTTTTACTCCACTACAATTATTTGAAAACTTTAGTTACTTTGTAGATTTTGATTATTATAACAAAACCACTTCAACCCTATATACATTTAGACCTGTTGCGGCTGATAATAGTCCCAATGACTACCGTAATCAGCCGGTAGGCTAAGCCTGGGAAATGTAAAAACTCAGTACCAAACAAATGCTCAAGTTTAAAAGTGTTTACTGTGCAGTGTCACCAAATTATTACAATTTACAATAAATAAATATGTAATAAATATGTGCACCAAATAACTTAAACAGTGAGCAATTAACAATAATACAAACAAAAATATAGCTCTCCCAGCTCACCCCACCTCCATGGTCAAATCAGCCCTAGAGTGAGCAGGTGAGAGCCATTACTTTGTTAATCTCTCAAGAACAGATTCTGCTCTGCGTTTGAATCTGTCGGGGGGGTTCGTCATATCGCGTATGCACTGGCCTACAAGTGGGCGTGCCTTCAGATCAGGAAGCAGGCCGCGCTTTACCCAATCAAATGTAGTGGGCGGGATTTACGTGTCTGTCGATCCTTCCCCACTCGAAACAAACCGAAACTAATTTAACAATAGCGTCCGCGGAGCAGACAAAACCACGGAAAGATATTCACATTTTAACTTGCTCTTTCATTTTTTTAGAAACAAGTGGGCTTATAACCAAAACGATCCATGTTCTCTGGGAGAAGTGGTGTTAGTGTTCCGTGTAGAAATATTGTTAGTGGGAATGAAAACATAGTCGCGCCACCGGAAGTGATGCGCTGAAGGCAGACCAAAACATAGATATAGAAACCTAGATACCTCATTGGCCTCTGCAATTCGTTGGAGCGACCTGTTTCGTATGGTGGCCGCCATACGTGCTGGGATTGGCCAGTGCCCGTCCCCCCCCGGAAATGGGGGGAACGGGCACCGGCCAATCAAAGCGTGTCTTTTCCAGGACTTGTCAGAATCTAGTTGTCCCGCCCCCACCTGCCTCTCATTGGCCTACTGAACGCCCCCTTCTGTGACGCACGCGGAAATTTCCAGCTGCCCCCCAAGGAAGCTTGGGAAGCAGAAGCGTGCCCGCCATACAGACGCTTCAGAGCCAGAGGAGGCGTCTACCTTTATATGTCTATGGACCAAAACCCCTGTTTCCTTGCGCACGGGTGCTACGTCAACTTCCTCCCAGAGCCAACTGAGATAGTCAAAAACAGCAGAGGGCGCTGTCTTTCCTTTTCATTTGGCGCTGGGTTCCCAGATTGTTACTTTGTAGACACTGAGGCCACCCACAGCGAAACTCCCACCTAGGTGCCTTCATCAATCACATAACCCACTTTAGTGCACACTTGGCTCCTACACGACCATTTGATAAAAGACGATCTAAATACTTGTAGATCTGCTATTTTCAAAAGATTACATATACATTTGAAAAATTGTGAAATGGGACATTCTGCATAATGAGTACTTTCTACTTTTGGTACTTTAAGTACATTTTTATACCAATACCTTTTTGTACTTTTACTCAAGTAAATTTTGAATTCCAGACTTTTAATTGTAACAGAGCATTTCTACATTGCAGTATTGATACTTTTACTTAAGTAAAACATTTGAGTACCTTTTCCACCACTGTACTCACTACATGAGACAATAGAATACCGTTATACATAATGTAATGGACAATACCTTCAGAACCTCCAGGTCCAGTTCTGCTCTGATAGATGACGTCTGATCCTCCCCCTCCTGTTTAAAAAAACAAACATCATGTATTATGTTTATGGTCACTGTATTCAACATATAACATTCTGTTTAGAGCATCCACTTCAAATCATTAGCAGCATCAACATAGAAATACAGATACATTATGCCATAAACTGTCAGGTTAAGTCAAGTGATCACCTGTCTGTTGTCAAATAAAAACATTCATAATACATACAGTACAATAATACATCTTAACCCATTAAGTACGGGAAAGCATTCTAATTTTTTTAACACAAAATTTTATCCCACGATTTTTGCAACCCCATTGTTTTTCACCCAGTGCCAATTGTCTAAGTGATCCTGGGCGCTAAACTCCCTCTGCCAGCCTAGGGAGAGCCCAGAGCCGAGCTCATGCCTCCTTCAATGCATGAAGAGCTAACAAGCCTTCTTATCACTTGACAGGGGGGAGTTTCCCGAGACATGGGTAACTGCAGGCAAGATGGCGCTGGTACAGGGGCGTGTTCACACCAATGGGCGTGTTGGTTACCCATACTTGATCCCACCTAGGGTACAGGCACTGATGACACGGAGGAGACGACATGCCCCCAGTGCCCACAGCCTCCCCGGCGGGAATTGAACCCAGGACCTTCCAGCTGTGAGCGCTACCGACTGCACCACCATGCCGTCTCTCTGCATTCTATGTATGTGTTTAACTTGTTTATTGTAGGTCACTCTGGATAAAGAGTGTCAGATAAATGAATGCATTGGGACCAGTTCAGCTATTACATACATTATGTGCATCATTTTCTATGCAAAATAAATAATAAAATGCCTCCTTTTAAGATCAAAATTCAAATGCAATTTCTGAGCTCAGTTGACCTAATGTCTTTCCATCTATAACACACACACACAAATGTTTTACTTAGGTAAAAGTATCAATACTGCAATGTAGAAATGCTCTGTTACGATTAAAAGTCTGGAATTAAAAATTTACTTGAGTAAAAGTACAAAAAGGTATTGGTATAAAAATTTACTTAAAGGGGTAGTTCACCCCCCAAATAACTTTTTTTCTATTGATTACTCACCCCATGGAGCCTTGAATTCATGGATATTTTTTTGTTTTTGTCGCATTCCTTCCTTTATTATTTGATTATAATAAATTTAGCCCCATTGATTCCGGTAGGAGACACAAATGCATTTGTGTCTCCTACCGGAATCAATGGGGACACATTTATTATAATCAAATTATTGGCTTAGGAATGTGACAAAAACAAAAAAATATCTATGAATTCAAGGCTCCAGATGGTCAGTAATCAATAGAAAAAAAGTTATTTTGTGGGTGAACTACCCCTTTAAGTACCAAAAGTAGAAAACACACACACACACACACACACACACACACACACACACACACACACACACACACACACACACACACACACACACACACACACACACACACACACACACACACACACACACACACACACACACACACACACACACACACACACACACACACACACACACACACACACACACACACAACCTTGTGGTGCTGGGATCCTTCTCTTCGGTCCAGTTGACGCTGTAGAGATTGTTTCTCCTGTTCCACTTCTTTCACTCTCTTCTGGAACTTCAACAGAACCGACACGTCTCCGTCCTAACAACACAAAACAACAACACAACATTAACACAACATAACTGACACGTCTTCGTCCTAACACCACAACACACAACATTAACAACACACAACACAACATTAACAACACACAACAACACCACGACATAACTGACACGTCTCCGTCCTAACAACACACAACACAACATTAACACAACATAACTGACACGTCTCTGTCCTAACACACAACACAACATTGACACAACATAACTGACACGTCTCTGTCCTAACATACAACACACAACATTAACACAACATAACCGACACGTCTCCGTCCTAACACACAACACACAACATTAACACAACAGAACCGACACGTCTCCGTCCTAACAACACACAACACAACATTAACACAACATAACTCACACGTCCCCGTCCTAACAACAACCACCATACTGATACAATACTTCCTAACAGCAAAACCACATGACAACAACGTGAGACCATATTCTGCCCGAGGGCTCAAGTACATGAGAGAGAGAGAGAGATAAAGCGAGAGAGAGATAAAGCGAGAGAGAGATAAAGAGAGAGATAAAGAGAGAGATAAAGAGAGAGAGATAAAGAGAGAGAGATATTTCAATTTCAGCCTGGACCCAACCCGGCCACCCGGCCAATTATGGTAATATGGCCCGATTCAGGCTTCACCTAACTCGGGTCGGGCCTTAATTTCCAGGCCTGTTGAAAACTCTAAACAGAGACCGGGGGAAGATTTATGTTACATTTTTACATGTCCTCATCACACTCGACTGTGACAAGTCTATGGTTACAGTAGAAGCAGAGGAAACATAGAAACAGGCTATGGTCACAGTAGAAGCAGAGGAAACATAGAAACCAGTGAAGTTGCTCTTTAAAAAAAAGGGGTGGAGTTGTTCACCTGTTTGTTTATGGAAGAGGAGGAGTCTTCTCCTTCAGCGTAGCCGGAGCTGTGAGTGATGTCACTGGAGAACGAGTCACTCCTCCCTGTATTCTGCTCATTAACATACCATTAACATATTAAACACTGTGTTAGCATTGATTAGCATGTGTTAGCATGTGTTAGCATGTCACTGGAGAAGAAGTTGCTTCTCCCCGCATTCTGCTCATTAACTATGTGACCAAATTTGACTGGGAGCCAGCGGCGGACTGGCCATTTGGTGTACCGGGCATTTGGCCAGTGGGCCACTGGGCCACCCCCAAAAAAAGCAGGGGCCTCAGTGCGGCTGCAGAGTTCATGTTTCAGGGCTGGGCTGAAACAGTGAAACGCCCCCCCCCCCCCGTTGACAAAACGGCCCAGGGGGTGGTGGGCCGGTCCGGACCAAAATGCCAGGGCTGAATTTTGGTCCCAGTCCGGCCCTGCTGGGAGACAGTCATCTGTGCACAAAGATGCTACGCACACCAGGTCCTTGTAGTGGTGCTGGCTCACGGCAGAATAATCTCAAGGTAAATTGTCAAAAGACAAAAAGTGGCCGCACACACTGTTATAGCAAAAGTGCAAAAAAATATTTAGGACGCAGAGTAAAAAAGACCAACGTTTCGGCAAACAAATGCCTTCTTCAGGGTATCGCCTGAATACCCTGAAGAAGGCATTTGTTTGCCTTTTGACAATTTACCTTGGGAGACAGTCATCTAGCATTTTTTCATTTTAATTTTTTCATGTCATATGAAAGCAGGGAATCATGGCAAAATAATGATATATTGGTTAATAAGATTGAGTGAATAGTTTTGAAACTACAGCTTATATGAAGTTAAAAGTCTTCAGTAGAGAAAACACCATTTGAATGGATCTCATTCAGAGATACTATACCAAAGATTGTTAATATAGAAAGATACACATTCTCCATTGGAGCCACTAGAGGCGAAGTAGTACACAAATCCTACAAATGGTCTCCTAAGTAGGCGTGGTTGTCTTCTCCCCCGACCATCCCACCACCCTCCCCTCCCCTCTCCCTGGCTGACAACGTCATGTGGATGTGTATTTGTGTATTTTCTTCATTAAAGAAAATAAATGCTTTACATGTTTGAAAGTGCACTGTTATTGGCAAAGATGATTTTAAAGAAACCCCAAAAAAAATCCCACCACAAACTCACACGTATTATTCAGTCTTATCTTCTGCTAGATATGCTCCTAATTCTGCTCAACATTGTAACAGGTCCTTTTATTTATAAGGTATATATTTTACCACTAGACTATAATGTGTTTAGCATGAATGTTTAGCAAAATGTCATGATTCCCAAATCATACCCATCAACCAAGACAGTTAATAATGGAAAATGATATTATTGAGCATTGGAACACACATTTTATTTAATTTTTGAAATGTCCATAATGATTTCACGTAGGCCTACCACATTCACATATAGAATCTCAGTTTATTAGTTTTTAGAACATCTTATGGGGACAGAGCATAGAGTTCAAATCTATACAATATAATATAAGGGACAGACAGAGCCCTCTATGTCTCGTCCGTCAGACTGCAGATGGACTCTTCAGATATCTTCCCAGATCTCGCGAGAGTGTGTTGCTAGGATAGAGAAAGGTGGATAACAAAGTAGATTTTCTCCTAATTTGTGTCACAAAAAAAAAAGCCATTTTAGTATGAAAATCGTGCATATTTTGTGTCTTGTGACGATCGGGTCCAATATTTAGTTCAGTGACCATGGAGCTAAAGAATGGTTCAGAAGCTGTGTTCACGTTGACTCTTCCATTGGAATCAAATAGACTCCAACTTCCTTCCTGTCTCCTAAAAAGGTGTCCACCTACGTCACGCAGAAAATAGGAGAAACGGGAAGTAAACCGGAGAATGCGCCTCTTGCTATTTTCCTCTTGGACTATACTGGGCTATCAATCCCATCATGCATAGCGGGGGATGCACTTCTTTTGTTTCCAAGAATCTCTTTGTTCTGTATGCTCTCTGAGAGACCAGGATTTTGCCACTGCCCCCTGCTGGAACTGGCTGGTTCCAGTGTTGAGGAGGACTAACAAAGATACATTTTCACAACAGTTTTAACAAAATATGATTGTTTATACATCTTTATTTGAGATTTGCATTAGACACAAGCCAACAGACTAGTGATACCTTTCAAAACGATCGGGTAGAAATAGCGGATTTTACCGTTTTCGCGATGTTTGGATGGAAACAGAGGATCTGGTTGGCAATGCTAGCAAATGCTAGCTCTAACCTGGGGTGCTGCTTCCATTCCGACATCTCACTACTCCGACTAGTGGCTTCCGCGTGCGGTTAGGGTTAGGGAATGGTTTGGGTTGGACTTCAGTGCTAAGCCTTTTTAGAAAGGGCATCCTTTCAAAAAAAGGCAGAGCAAGGAATTTTTGCTCTCGCCATCTTGTTTTTGAAAGAAAGTCTTTTTGGGACCTTTAAGGTCCTTATCATTTTATATTCTGTTTAACTAAGTATTTAATCTAATTTCCAAATTTTAGCCCTAAGTTCTTTTTGGCTGATTCGCCTTTCCTAGAGCTTTTTTTTTTAAGAAAAAGGGGGGGGGGGATTCCCAATTAGGGTTAACAATTTTCCCTTTCTTTAAAGTTTTTTTTTGTTGTTGTTGTTTACAAACTATAAAATAAAATTGCCAGTGAACTTTGTGAGGAATGTTCACTGGGGACTGTGCATGGCAGGTACGTCCAGTCATCCTGAGTCCCACCTTAGTCGGACCGCATACCAAAAATCATCCATAGTCTCATTATAAGAATGGTACCGGACTAGGACTCAATAAAAGATTTAAGAATACAAATATAGTTATGGACCCAACCGCGATGGAGGGGCGCAGTCTCAAGCGAACTTGAGCCACGAGAGGCACCACCGAGCACCACCGAGTTGCCGTGCCGAACGTTGCGAAGTTCGCTTTGAGCCTACTCAGCCCCGTCCGAATTATGTACCGATAGGCACAGAATAGTAAATGATGTTTGTGGGGACTGCGTTTGCCCCAACTGAACCTCCCAGTGACTACTGGTCAATCCTAGTGTCTTTGTTGGGACTGACACAGTTCTCCATTTCTGCTACAAGGGTTAGGGTTAGAGTAATGAGGACCTTAAAACATTTAATTTTAAGGTCCTTATTATTTTACATTTGTTCATCTAAGTCTTCCTAGGTCCATTGTTTGATTATGTGTGTCTTAACCCACTTAGTCCTTTTGAAGGTTTGAGTGGGCATTTGGGTTGACTACCCTCACACCTATTTGGGTCTTAAGCTATGGGTCAGGAAGAAGCCCCTTGTCTTCCCCTAGGGTCGTTGATGCTTCTGTGATTGTCCTTAATCTAGTATCCCGGTCAGGTGTTACTCCTCCTTTCTCTGAGTGGGTCCTTGTTCTTTTAGTTCTCTCTGAGTACCTGGTGGTCTCTTTGTGTTTCTGTGAGTTTGTTTGATTGAATTAAGAAGGGTTGGTTTGTGTGTTTCTAGTGTTTGTCATATTAAGTCCCTCTGGAAAAATTGTACCTAATCTGTTTATCCATTGTCTTTCGTTATATTGCCTTTGTCCTAGTGTCCAATTTGGGTTATGTTCTAGGCCAGAGACTTTTAGGGAATTTATGCCATGTGTCATAAAGTGTTGAACAATTATTAAATTGGTCTTCTTGGCATTATTTATATTATATCTATGCTGGTTTAATCTGGTGGCGATTGTGTTTTGTGTTTCACCCACATATTGAAGGTTACATTTGGTGCAGGTGATTAAGTAAATACAGTTTTTAGTGTTAGCTTGTATTTTTTGTTTAATGCCAAACACCCTTTTGTTGTGTCTGTTGGTCACCATTTGGGTGCTTTTAAAGTAATGTGGTCTCCTGTTAGTTGGTCTATTCGTTCCTTTAAGAGTACTGTGGACTAGATAATCTTTGAGGTTCTTGTTTTTTCTGTAGGCTGAAATGATTTTACACCCATTTAAAAGAGTGTTTCCTCTGTTTTGGAAATTTATTTTTATCCTGGTGTTAGCTAATTTGCTTTGTGAGGAGTATGTAGTGACAAGGGCCAGCTTTGGACCTTGGTATTTTTCCTTTACTTCCAGAAAGGTGTCTTGGGCCTTTCGTAGGAAGGTCCTTGTGTACCCTCTTTTTCGTAGGGCGCAGAATAAGATCTTGCAGGCTGTCTTAAAATCCTGTGCAAATTCTGTGGAATCGTAGTAGCTGTGATTTAACAATCCCTGTGTAACAGTGTGGTGGGTGGAATGACGTTTTATGTAAGAGAGCGTGAGTGTCAGTTTCCTTAAAGTAGACTGGGGTGCTGCTTCCATTCCGACATTTCACTACTCCGACTAGTGGCTTCCGCGTGTGGTTAGGGTTAGGGTTAGGTATAGGGTTAGTAACCGTCGGAAAGGCGACATGTCGGAAAGCCGACATGCACCCCTCTAACCTTATATTTTACTACATGTTTATGCATTTATTTCATATTTACATGTTGATTTAAGCTCTGACATTTATGTCAGACATTCTCTAGTCTAGTAGGTGAAGAGTCTAACTAGGCCATTATCTCATTTTGGAAAAAATTATAATAATAATAATCTCGCACCAGCGAGATGACTGTCCTCCAGTTAAAAATGGTCACATATCATGAACATATCAACATATCAAACACTGTTAGCATGGTGCTGTCACTGGAGAACGAGACACTCCTCCCTGCGTTCTGCTCATTAACATATCAGACTAGCATGGTGGCCAAAGTGTCCTTGAGCAAGGCACTGAATCCCACAAATGCATGCGTTTGTGTGTGTTAAAATGTACTGTATCTGAGAACCCAGACGAAATATGACCGACGTGGCTGTTAGGTTTGGCCTCCGCATTCCAGTGATGGCCACCACCAGGTTCAGTCCCCCCCCACCTAATGAAGAGGTCCCAGGTTCAGGTTGAGTCCCCCCCCCTCCCCCATGTGCCCCCTCAAGGCGTCTTACCTTGCTGAGGTTCATCTCCTCCTGCAGCTCCTGATGTTCTCTCATCAGACTCTGGTAGCGGCTGTGAGTCTCTGTTAGATCCTTCTCTACGTGTTTGCTGTGTTCCACGCTGGCCTCCATGTCTTAAAACAACAACATCCATCATTCACATGAACACTAAGTGATATCTATTTTATAGGGACGGCCATTAGCGGAGTGTGAGTCCGCCCCGGCAGCCAGAGGCCCTGGTTGTCCCAGGTTTGATTCCAGGCCAGGCCAGCTATGTGTGGATGTGTGTCCCTGAGCAAGACTCTATATAGACGTCATCTGCATGGTGATGTTAGTGATTACGATAGAGGGCGCTCTTCCGCCACCTGTCAGGGTTGAGGAATCCTAGGACTCCCGAAAAAGAATATCTAAAAAAGAATCCAGCCTGTACGGTCCAACGTTATCAGATTTATAAAAAATACATTCATCTCTGATTTATAAGAACGGAAGATCACGGTTACAATAGTTTTTTTTCTCGGATGAATAAAGAGACCCTTGTCTTTACTCTCAGACATCTGATGTTTACATCGTTATGGATGAATCCTCCAGACATCTGATGTTTACAACGTAAAAACGCTGGCAGTGGCTGATTAATTAACTCTCTTACTGCCAAGAACGACTTTATGACGAGACATCGTCATAACGCCCTAGCTGCCAAGAACGACTAACAACGTTTTTTTTTTATTATTATTTTTGGCCGAGACATGCTATTTTCAAAGGTGTATAAAAGCCAACGGGAGGTCACAATGACATTTTTTTTCTCTTCTCACAGTGAAACCCTCAGTGATTAGCAACCATCAGGTCATACTGGAGATAAATATTCTGTGACTACTTGAAAAGGTAAGAAAATCGAAACATCGCTGGCAGTGGATGCACGCAGCCAGAAATGACAAAACAAATACCCCAAGGACTATTTTATGACAAACTACACTATGTTACCCGTTATCTTGTGTTTCTGCTCCTGGACCAGCTTGTCCAGATCAGCCTTCTGACCCTTCAGCACCAGGATCTCCTCATTCAGCTGGTCTACAACCTGCAAGGTCAAAAAGGTCACATTTACACCCATAACTACAACCTGCGAGGTAAAAAGTCAAATTTACACCCATAACTACAACCTGCAAGGTCAGAAATACACCCTGAAGGTCAAACATACACCCATACGAAGCGAATGTGACCACGCCCTTACTTTTTTTTCTCAAATACTTTCAAGTTTTTTGAAAAATAGCAGATGTATAAGCTCGCAGCGTAGCACGAAGTGACGCACTGCAAGTTTGTCGATCTGCTATTTTTTTTATAGATACATAGATACAACATATAAAGTGGTTCAAATGACTGTGATGCTGTATTGACTCATTTAGCTGGGGACCCCCTGGGGACCCCCTGGAACCCCCCCCGCCAAGGACCCCCTACTTTGAGAACCAACAGTGTACCTGCTGAGCGTGCTCAGAGTAAGCGACGGCCACCTGCTCCACGTCCTGCTTCTCCCTCTTGGCCTCCTCCGCCTCGTGACGGAGGAAGGTGACCTCGTTGAGCAGCGAGGGCAGCCTGTCCTCCAGCGTGGCCCGGGCCTCCCGCTCCGCCGCGCGGAGCCGCTCCATCTCGCGGAGCAGAGCGTCTTTCTGGACGCCCTGGTGCCTCTCGGCCACCGCCAGCCTCTCGCCCAGATGGACGTTCTCCTTATGCTGCCGAGAGAGAGAGAGAGAGGAGACAAGAATCATGTTTTATTGTCACAACACAGTTACAGGTAGAAGCAGGGGTGATGCCACTTTGATGATGCAGAGGGCCACTATATTTCCACACTCACTCCAGAGGGACACATTGCATAGTTAGCATAGCATATTTAGCATAGCATATTTTTTTTTTTGGTAAGTCAATGCCGTACTTCGCCATTCATAAAATGTCATAAAAGTTGCAAAAATAGCAGATCTACAAGCTCAAAACGCATCGAAGAGCGACGCGGTTTGAGCTTGTAGATCTGCTATTTTTGCTATTTTTGAATTGGAATCCTGAAAAGTAACATTTTTGTTTAATTTTGAATACATTTAGTTGTACTTATGTTAACTTAAATACAAATACATTGGACATAAAAAAGATAGAATGTTAATAGTAGTCATTAACTCTTTCACTGCCACACTTATTTCAGACTGTGTTGTCCCAGTGCCAGGAAAAAGGTGCATTTTTCCTCCGTTTGTTTTTTAACATTGAAGTGAATGTAGCAGCATATTTTTTTTTAAATATTTTCGTCTTTCCGTCATTGGCCATGATAGCCATAGAGCCATCGGACGGGAATTCCCGTTTTTGGCAGTTAAAGAGTTAAGCTACTAATATAGAAGTAATCAAAGCGGGTTAAAATCTGTATCATGTGAATTAAAGGAGGTCCTAAAATACAAGTGGTGCATTCACTGTAGTGCCAGTCAGTATCATGTAGCTTATAGAAAGTCAAACATCAAGTCCTACATCACATTTACATCACAGGTTTACAGGGCTAAAGCAGAGGGTGAAAAAATATAAAAAGAAAGATATCTAAGATATTTACATATACAGTATAAACATAGCATAAAAAGAGGGTCTGAAGATTAGGCTGATGGTAGGTGTGGCGCTCCACCTCCCAGGGGTCTAGCGCTTTGTTCTGGGCTGATAATACTGACGACAAGCCTCTCCGACAGGAGCCAAGGTCAGGAGCCAAGGTCAGGTGTAGAAAGTATCAGCACAGAGCACCAGAAAGTAATCCACATGAAGGCAAAACATTGGTAGCTAGTACAAAGTTTTTCTTTAAGCTGTTAGTTAAAAAGAGCAGAGTTGTTGCAGACCTGTAGTTTGTGTTCCAGTTAATGTGGAACAAGCTTTAGTCTGTATGCTGTTGAAGGAACGAGACTCTATCATGTGACACTGAGGCAACTCCCCAGGGACCAGACAATGACATAATGTGAAAACAATGGCCGTTTATTACAGCTATAGACACCATTCATAACACACACACAGAGAGGTCAACACCGATCGCACATCTTCCTGGAAGAAAGTAGAGTTGAATCTCTCTCTCTCTCTCTCTGAGAGTATAACATGGAGTGTATAGAGGCTTCAGTCTGCTCTCTCTCTCTCTGAGAGAGAGTCTCTCTCTCTCTCTCTCTCTCTCTCTCTCTCTCTCTCTCTCTCTCTCTCTCTCTCTCTCTCTCTCTCTCTCTCTCTCTCTCTCTCTCTCTCTCTCTCTCTCTCTCTCTCTCTCTCTCTCTCTCTCTCTCTCTCTCTCTCTCTCTCTCTCTCTCTCTCTCTCTCTCTCTCTCTCTCTCTCTCTCTCTCTCTCTCTCTCTCTCTCTCTCTCTCTCTCTCTCTCTCACATGGAGTGTATAGAGGCTTCAGTCTGTTCTCGTTCTCTCGCCGTTAAGTGACTGCCTGATCTGTTCCATCATCGGATGGAAACCATGACTACGCTGTCTGGGAGATGGGTTGTAAAAAAAAAAAGAAGAAAAAAAAGCCCAAATAAATCTAAAAAATGACACAGATGCGTTTAGACCCGGTCTAAATGGGTTAAAGGGATATTTCACTTTCCAACATGTTTGGGATCATTTTAACGTTTACTCAGGCCTTGGTGTTTCACCTCCGGACAGTTTTAAGTTGCTTCATTCAGTATTTAGATATTTGATATTCATTTTATCAGACACGCCCCCTTCCTATACAAACCCATTAACCCATAACTTCAAACCCCATTTCTAACATGATAGATTCGTCAAAAACACCCGTCCTTGGTTCTGGTGACTCATCCTGCCCTCCTAATACGTGAGTGGGTTTCGATTACGTGTTTTTTCGATTTACTTTTACATTTATATATTTTTCTTATACATTTTTATCGCACGATTTTGTAACCCCCATTTTTTACACCCAGTGCCAATTGTCTATGTAATCCTGGGCACTACCTTCCCTCTTCCAACCTAGGGAGGCCAGGGCCGAGCTCATGCCTCCTTCAATGCATGAGAGCCAACTGACCTTCTCGTCACCTGACAGGGGGGAGTTTCCCTGGTTGGACGTAGCGCGTGGAAGGAACACGTTATTCCAACCAGTTCCCTTCCCCTCCATCAGGCGCCCCGGCTGACCAGGGGGAGGCGGTATAGTGACCAAGATTACTGCATGTTTTTGTGAGGGTACCTACCCTAGGAGACACGGGGAGAACATGCAAACTCCACACAGAAAGGCCCTTTCGCCAACCCCACCTAGGGTATGGGCACTGATGACGCGGAGGAGAGGACACGCCCCCAGCACCCACAGCGTCCCCTGCGGGAATCGAACCCAGGATTGTGAGGCGACAGCGCTACCGACTGCGCCACTGTGCCCCTCTTTTTTTTCATTTATTTTATTTAATTATTTTATTGTATTGAATTCTTTCGAGCTTTTGAGTTATTTCCAAAACAAACATTAAAAATAAATGAAAAAAGTAATTGGAAATAGAAGGACAATATCAGTCACCAGAACCAAGGACGGGTGTTTTTGATGAATCTATCATGCTTAAAATGGAGTTTGAAGTTACAATTGGTTTGTATAGGAAGGGGGCGTGTCTGATAAAATGAATATCAAATATCTAAAGTAAATACTGAATCAAGCAACTTAAAAACTGTTTGGGAGGCTCACAAAAGTTTCAGTAGACAATAAAATGACCCAAAAATGTTTGGAAAGTGAAATATCCCTTTAAATACAACATAGCTATAGAAGTAAAGGTCGTACCTGCTTGTCTATCTTGCGCTGCAGCTGCATGATCTTGTTCTCCATTCCCACGTTGAGCGTCTTGAAGTGTTCCACGGAGCGAGCCTCCACCTTGAGCCTCTTCAGCTCCCGTAGGGCTCTCCAGCGCCTCACGCAGGACTGCAGCAGAACCACAGACCCCACGTAGCGGCCGCAACGCCGCCGGGCCAGCCAGCCTCTAACGTACCTCTGGATGACC
Organism: Gymnoscopelus braueri; assembly: GCF_963280865.1. NCBI lineage: Eukaryota > Metazoa > Chordata > Actinopteri > Myctophiformes > Myctophidae > Gymnoscopelus > Gymnoscopelus braueri. The sequence continues at coordinate 5,620,168 of NC_137610.1, forward strand.
ACCGCCTTGTTCTCGTACAACAGCTGGACACAACGTATTAGGGACGGGACGATAATCGTTATTATCGTTTATCATGATTAAAAAAAAAACGCTCACAAAAATCGTAACGTTGAGATTTTAATTTATGGTGAAATTGTCCTCCTACAGTAGAATGAATGATCTTTTGTTGGGCTGCAAATTCAGTATAACTTAAACCCTCTATACTTGATAAAACGGAACTGTAAAGACTCAAGAGCCTGTTTGGTACGCTCTTATCTCACTCTACACAAATCTATTTGCCAAAAATAGCGGCTCTACAAACTCTGTGAGCTTGTAGAGCCGCTATTTTTGGCGGATAGATTGTCCCCAGAATAGGGATGATGGGGGTTCAAGAGGCATAACATTTAGCCATTTAAAGTTTTAAGCATATTTTGATTATCGCGATACTATCGTTAATCGCAATTATTTGTAATAATAATAATAATAATAATAACAATAACCTTATAGTAGTGTTGTCTCACTCTATTAATAATAATAATAATAATAATAATAATACCTTATAGTTGTGTTGTCTGACTCTATTAATAACAATAACAATAATCATAATAATCATAATAATCATAATAATAATAATAATAATAATGATAATAATAATAACATTATAGTAGTGTTGTCTGACTCTATTGATAACAATAATAATAATAATAATAATAATAATAGTAATATTAATAATAACCTTATAGTAGTGTTGTTTAGCTCTGTAGGTGCGGAAGCAGCACTGGATGCTAATGGCAGCTGAGCGCTGTCTGCGATAGCGTTTCCGTGCCAACCACATACGAACCATCTGCTGGATGAGTACGGAGGCGTTGGTACGCCGCATAAACCGAGCCAAGCTGCAAAAGGAACAACAACACTTAACTGTTAGAGATGAATGAGCAAGTGAAAACATGCTTCCTTATTAATGTCACTGTAGTGCAGAATGAGTAAGGGAAAACATGCTTCCTTATTAATGTCATTCTAGTGTAGAATGAATAAGGGAAAACATGCTTCCTTATTAATATCATTCTAGTGTAGAATGAGTAAGGGAAAACATGCTTCCTTATTAATGTCATTCTAGTGTAGAATGAGTAAGGGAAAACATGCTTCCTTATTAATGTCACCGTAGTGTAGAATGAGTAAGGGAAAACATACGCTCCCTTATTAACTCTTTTACTGCCAAAGACGACTTCTACGACTTTTTCGTTTTCAGTGGTTTTCCAACAGATGGCACTGTTCTCTAACTAACCCATTAATGTCTTCTAAATCCTAACTGTTTTTAGTTTTTTTTAAGGGGACCCCAAAATGTATATGTATTTGGCCAAGGACTCCCATCTCAAAATATGTTGTTCCAGGGACTCCCCCAGAAGCAAAGATTTGAGTTACAAATGTTCGCTTGAAAATATAATTGAAAGATTTGCACAAATCTTCACGATTTCTCAAAAATAACAGATCTACAAGCTGCTGCGCTATGAGCTTGTAGATCTGCTATTTTTGAATAGCCAAAGTGTAAAATAATGAATTTAGCTCAAATCTAAAAATGACACAGATGCTTCCCCGGGTCTTAATGGGCTAACACACGAGTGACCATTTTCATCCTCCAGTCACACAGATCCAGGAGATCACGTGGGGAATCGTCTGTATCTTTTTTTCTATGACATTACCATCTGGCCTGGTGACCTCTCACGTATCTCTGGACGGTGACCGCTGCCCTCCTCATCCTCAGGTACTTCTTGCGGTCCAGCCAGCAGCGGATGGTCTTCTGGATGCGGACGCAGGCGGCGCGCAGAGCGTCAGAACGCAGCTTCTCCAGATAGGCCACCTGGCCCGCCCGGAAGAAGATCTTATTCTTACCAAACTGGTACTTCTCCTCATCCTGGGGACACGGACAGCGATAGGAGTGGCAACACTTAATGGGACTTCATTGATTTCTAGATAGCATGTTATGTAGACATAATGCCAAGTTCATTTGTAGATCTGGCATCCTATAGTGTGTATAGTTTATTATAGATTATTTTGATATTCTACCGTTTAGATTAGATTAGATTAGATGTCTTTATTATCCACAAGAGAAAATAGCTTTGCTCGGGTCAATGCATACATTCAAGACAAGTGTGTGTGTGTGTGTGTGTGTGTGTATGTATATATATATATATATATATATATATATATATATATATATATATATATATATATATATATATATATATATATGTGTGTGTGTGTGTGTGTGTGTGTGTGTGTGTGTGTGTGTGTGTGTGTGTGTGTGTGTGTGTGTGTGTGTGTGTGTGTGTGTGTGTGTGTGTGTGTGTGTGTGTGTGTGTGTGTGTGTGTGTGTGTGTGTGTGTGTGTGTGTGTGTGTGTGTGTGTGTGTGTGTGTGTGTGTGTGTGAGAGTCCATGGAGTGATTAGCACAGAGTCTAGCTCATCCAGCTGCCTGTGTGTGCGTGTGCGTGTGTGTGTGTGTGTGTGTATGGGGGGGAGGGGGGGGGGGGGCATTAGCAAGCAAGTCCAGTTGGACCAGGTGAGGTGGATCAGGTGTTAGGGGGTTTGTCTTTAATAAGGAGCCTAATGGCAGAGGGGATGAAACTGCCCTTTGCCTTCCTGAATAGAGAGGCACCATATCTCCTAGCCGAGGGCAGGACCTGAACGCAGGTGCTGAGGTTAAGACTGATGGACTGAGGTTCTTGGTTTACCTATGATCCTATATTACTATTTATATGCATTTAATGTATTACCTTGTGTTGTCCTTGCTTACTGTAAATCGTTTTGGATTAAGGGCGTCTGCTAATTGCCTAAATTGTCAATTTTATAAAAAAGAAAACTGATAATCGATTTCAATATCAATTAATTGTGGGAACATTTTGAAAATCTTGTAAAAATAGCAAAAAACAGCAGATCTACAAGCTTACAACATGTTGTGATGACGTGTTGTGAGCTTGTAGATCTGCTGTTTTTGCTATTTTTGTGCGACTGTTGTACGCACGCACGCACACCCACACGCACACACACACATATACATATACATATACATATATATATATATCACAGGGAAATTGGCATTCCAGGGAAATTGAAAAAGGAGCGCTCGCTTTTAGGCGCAGGGCTTCGGTGCGAGGCAGGGCTTTTCGAGACAGGTTTTTTTACGCGAGGAGGAGGAGGCGCGAGGCGGGGCTTTGATACGAGGCGGCGCGAGGAGGAGGAGGAGGCGCGAGGCGGGGCTCTGATACGAGGCGGCGCGAGGAGGAGGAGGCGCGAAGCGGGGCTTTGATACGAGGCGGCGCGAGGAGGAGGAGGAGGCACGAGGCGGGGCCTTGCATGCACATGCACACGCACACACGCATGTGCGTGCGTGTGGCTTGCATTCATTGCCCTCTAGTGTTGGTTCTACAGACTTGCCTGGGTGGGTGGTAAAAACAAGCGCTCCTTTTTCAATTTCCCTGGAATGCCAATTTCCCTGTAACATATATACTATATGCGCCCTCTGCAATCTGATCTATAGTCATAACAGAGATCTCACCTTCAAGCAGTTTGCCAGCACGTTCCTGCAGGTCTGCTTCCTGTCTGGGAGAACGTCCTTCCATTTCACCAACACCCTGTACCGGTTGAAGAACTCCTGATAGGTCCATCTGGAAGGAAAGAAAAATAGTTTTAGTGCAAATATCACTGCGTAGATATTAGTCTGGAATCTCTGTGTGGAACTTGCATTTTCGAGGGGAAAATAAAAAAAATGCCTCTGGTGATAAACCCACCGCATATCTGTATACTGGGCTCTGATTGGTCCCTCACAACTTCAGAGGGAGAGAAATAAAATCTCTATTGAGAGGGGCCAGACCTAATCTGCCAAGGGCATTTTTTTTTTGTTGCAATGGCAGATTCGTCTGGAACCAGGCTAGGATAGTTCACCCCCAAAATGACTTTTTTTCTATTGTTTAGTCACCCCATGGAGACTTGAATTCCTGGATATTTTTTATTTTTTGTCTCATTCCAAAGACAATAATTTGATGACCGGCAGCGGTTCCGGTAGGAGACACAAAGAGTCTCCTTTGTGTCTCCTACCGGAACCGCTGCCTACCGGTCCGCTGGTCATCAAATTATTGGCTTAGGAATCTAAGCGGTTCTGGGTGGTTCTAAGTGTTGATGGTGGGTACATGGTTCTAGGTGGTTCTAAGTGGTGTTAACATGGTTCTAAGTGTTGTTGGTGGATACATGGTTCAAGGTGGTTCTAAGTGGTGTTAACATGGTTCTAAGTGGTTCTAAGTGTGGTACCTGGAAGGGAAGCCAGCTGCAGAGATGCGTATGGTCTCCAGGATGCCACAGGCTCTGAGCTGCTGCACCACTCTAACTGGATTCAATCTGGAACACCACAACACAACACACCATTACACACCATAACACACCTGTTATCAATGTACTGTCCTTTTAAGTGAAAGGAAAGAACACATTTTCTTTTTACTAGGGTGGTCACCCTAGTAACCGCTAGGGTGCTCACCGTAGTAACCGCTAGGGTGGTCACCCTACTAACCGCTAGGGTGGTCACCCTACTAACCGCTAGGGTGGTCACCCTACTAACCGCTAGGTGGTCACCCTAGCGGTTATTAGGGTTATTAGGGTGACCACCCCAGCGGACCACCCCAGCGGTCACTAGGGTGCTCACCCTAGCGGTCACTAGGGTGAGCACCCTAGCGGTCACAGAAGCAGAGAGATGAGGTGAACATAGACTCACATGAAGGGTTAGGGTTAGGGTAGAAGCAGAGATGAGGCGAACATAGACTCACATGAAGGGTTAGAGTTAGGTTAGAAGTAGTCTCGCGTGGCCAGACTGTTGCCTCCCACAATTTTCTAATGTTTCCGGTCATACAGTCTGGGACTCGGAAGCTCTGATCATGATTAGAATATAAACCGGATGTGAAGCCTCCTCCCCACTTCCGTTTCGTCTTTACAGTCTCGCAAATGTATCCTAGTATTAATACAAATCATCTAAGTATATTTAGCTTGCTAATGGAAATGGAAATAAAATAATAAAATGTAAAGATATTTTAAAATATATTTTCGTGAACGGAAGTGCCAGCTTCCTCTCTCGGATTTCGGGACTGGAAAAGTTACTATATTACTTGTTTAAAAAGTAATGTAGTTACTTTACTTATTACTCCCTGCCAAAAGTAATTAGTTACATATTACTTAAGTTACTTTTTTTTTCTCGCCCCCAGTAATTGCATCCCTTCTCCCCAAAAGTCTGACTTTGCATTTTCAACATTAGCAGTTTTTTTTCTCTTTTCTGCAGCCTACATTGTAAAATCCTCATTGTTGATTTAACTCTGAAAAGTGTTCTGTACACATGACAGGTCCATTTGGTTCCATTTGTACACTCATTTTAATTATATTAACACTAAGACTTTTACTGTGTATGAATTCATAACTTACAGACTAAATGAAAACCATTTGACTATGAATTGAATACTAAGGCCCTCAATGGAAACAAGACCGCAAGGACTTTTTTGGAAGTATTTTAAATGTATTTAATGTATTTTTTTGAACAACTTCTGTTGTTTATTAAAGCTCCAAACAGTGCTAGGCCAATAAGGCTACATGTGCCAGTGCATTTCAATTCCAAAAATATAGAAAAACTAACATTTCTATATCACTGACTGGCCATCAAAACTGAAAGCATCAAGAGGACTCAGTCAGGAGCTCAGGACACAAAACACATTCAAACTGAAAATAATCAAATCAAAAGTGTGTGCATACAGCAGCAACCAGTTAAACAACAAAACCTCTTCATAAACTGCTATATTTCTTTGTAAACAAAATGTATTCTAATAAAATACAAAAATAAAAAGGCTCCCATAGCAACACATATCATCGTGGGTTTCTGACAGAATGTAGGAGAAAATGCAAGTTAAAAAAAAATCTATCATTCTGTATGACTGCTGAAAATTTCAAAGAAAGTCAAAAGTGTGCTAACAGCCTACAGCTAGGCCTATGTACTAGGCCTACAATTAATTGGGCATTGGACAATATGTTGGTGGACCCACTTACAGCCAGCCTCTCAAAAACCTTTTATCTAACAGCAACCAGTTAAACAACAAAACCTCTTCATAATATATATATATATATATATATATATATATATATATAATAGCCGACCTACAAGCTTACGGCGCGTCTTCATCGGTTAACAAGTCGCTTATAATAAGCAGACATGGCAACACTGTTTGATCCGGTTTAAGGCCCCTTGCTGATAATTCACACATAGACAAGTGCGCAACGTTTCCGTATCCGCTCTAGACCGGATCAGCAAGCAGCTGACCAAAAACAACACAGGATCAAATAAACACACTCAAACCCAGAGTACCACCAAGGCTCGTAAAAAAAAGTAATAAATTACTTTTTGAAAAAAAGTAAAGGTAATATTATTACTCAAAACATGAAAGTAATTAGTTACGTTACTAGTTACTGGGAAAAGGTAATAATATTACTTTAAGTTACATATTACTTTAGTTACTTTCCAACACTGTTCGGGAGTTGTAGTTTCAGACTCTATATAGCATTCAGAGATTGTGGAATAGTTGTCTGGCTACGCGAGACTAGGTTAGAAGCAGAGATGAGGCGAACATAGACTCACATGAAGGGATAGGGTTAGGGTAGAAGCAGAGAGATGAGGTGAATATAGACTCACATGAAGGCAGCTTTGTCATCGTTGGGTTTGATGCAGCGGATGTAGTGAGGAGTGGTGCTGTTCAGGATCTCCATCAGCATGTGGAGAGACTGCTTGAACTGGATGGAGATTGATTTGATTGAATACTTTATTAACAGTTTGCAAAAAAGTCACAGTGGCACAGATGAGTAAATCTTAATTTCCCATTAAGACCGGGAACGCATCTGTGTCACTTTTAGATTTATTTGGGCTATTCAAAAATAGCAGATATACAAGCTCATCAACCATCTACGAGCTTGTAGATCTGCAATTTTAGAAAAATCGTGAAAATGTGTGTGTGCAAATCTTTGAATGTATTTTTAAAGCAAACATTTGTAACTCAAATCTTTGCTTCTGAGGGATTCTACAAATGTCTTCTAAATCCTAAAGCCCCTTACACACCGGGGGCGAATTTTTCATGCGAATAATACGTTTTTTTTTAAAACCTTATAAAGTCAATGCAAGCTTACATGGAGCGAAAAAGCGAAAAGAAAAAGCGTCTTTTAATTATTCGGAACGAGTCCGAATTTTGCGTATATTCGCATATTCGCCGGTGTGTAATGATGACCTTAACAGTTGTTTTGAAAAAACGTTTGTTGCTATAATATCAGTGATTCTCAAACATTATTTTTTTTTTTTCTCAAAAATGTTCTCAAACTAATCTAGATCGACATCTGACGCCGATACAGCAGTAACGGGGGGAAAAAATTGTCTCTATAAGGACTGACAGATAGAGATCTCCATATATGGTCATATCAGTTGGATCACTGGTGCAACGTAGCTGTGAGGTGGATGTGCGATGCGAGGTCGCCGCTACGTCACGCTAGATGTTGAACTTCTAGTCATCACTATGGAGTGTTTGTTCAGTAACAGGGGTCTCTCTGTCTTACATGGAGACAGACATGTGTCCTCACCTGCAGTCCAACAGTCTTCTTATGGGCTCTCTGAGCGGGACCAGACCGAGACGCCTTGGATGGTGATGGTGATGATGATGATGATGATGATGGTGATGATGATGTTGATGATGGTGATGATGATAATAATGGTGAAGGAGTGCTGCTGGTCTTGGCCTGGTCCTCCAGAAGCACCAACAGGAAGTCCCACTACAACCATTGATTCACATGTTTATTTGTTATGCATGTACAAATGCATACATGGATTAACCCTTTAAGACCAGCCTGGCATTGGCCAGACTGATAACGTGGAACGGAACGTGAGAGTGAATCCACGTTATCAGTCTGGCCAATGCATCTGTGTCATTTTAACATTTATTTGGCTATTCAAAAATAGCAGATATACAAGCTATGAGCTTGTAGATCTGCTATTTATTTTTGATTGTTATTTTTTATTATTCTTTTATTATAGCCGATCACAGAGAATATTCCATGATTTTTCAAAGGTCAGTAAAATGGCTAGTTTTCGCTGGCAGTGGGGTGACACTATTACACTATTACTCTGGCAGTTAAAGAGTTAACATGAATCCAACACAACGCTACACAACGATAGTGATGTCAAACACATCTATGAAACATATGAACAAGTTTAATCAGCAACACAATGTTATAATATACAATATGCAGTGGGGGTCCCTGCTTCATCTCTCTCTCATCTATACAATATGTAGTGGGGGTCCCTGCTTCATCTCTCATCTATACAATATGTAGTGGGGGTCCCTGCTTCATCTCTCATCTATACAATATGTAGTGGGGGGTCCCTGCTTCATCTCTCATCTATACAATATGTAGTGGGGGTCCCTGCTTCATCTCTCATCTATACAATATGTAGTGGGGGGTCCCTGCTTCATCTCTCAGCTGAGGGGGTCCTTGGACTGGAAAATGTTGAAGACCCCTGTTCTATAGTAACCGTATCTATAATAGTTTTACCTGACGACATGTTTGTGAACATTCTACCCATGTCTGCTCGGAGTTATATATTATTAATATTATAGTTATAATTAATATTCACCTGGCTGGTCTTCAGCAGGTTGATGTGCTGCTCATTATATATATTATTAATTATATCATTACTATTAATATGTACCTGGCTGGTCTTCAGCAGGTTGATGTGCTCCTCGTTCACGGTGTCTTTGTTTTTATCTAGGAATCCATCACACTGGTACTCCACCTTACAGCATATCATTAACATAACATTAACATATCATTAACATATCATTAATACAATGGTACTCCACCTGACAGCATAGCATTAACATATCATCACATATCTTTGATCACATGATGTGCCTAATGTGTGGAGTCATACAGACTTCACACAGACACCCCCCCCTTCAAGTGAAATAGGTTGAGAATTAGAGATGTCCAATAATATCGCTCCCCCAATATTATCGGACGATATTAACATAAACATTTAATATAGCTAAATACCAGTATCGGTTTTCTGTCGTAGAATTAACACATTATGCCTCTTTTTTTTATATAAACCTAGGCATAACGTGTTAATTCCACAACAGGAGATATGTGAAGTTGTTACCTGTTAACACGAGAGTAGAAACAATGTAATCTAAATTAGAGCACCACAGTACAGTACAATAGGTTACCTTATCAGATGTAATTAGAGTAGAAACAATGTAATCTATCTAGAGCAGTAATCTATACCTTGTCAGCAAAGTGTTGTATGATGAAGGCTGTGTTGGACATCCTGGGTTTGTCAAAGTGAGCAGCGTTCTGCTTCAGCAGCGTGTTGTAGAGTTTCTGAGCCCAGGACACATCACTGCCTTTAGGCATCTGAGGAACAATCATTACATCATTCATTATAACCTTATCCTCATTTCCTCAGCCAACACAGCATGTTTAATATGTACATATCACCCTATCTATCCCATCACCTCAACCCATCCAGAATGCTGAATATGTACATATCACCCTATCTATCCCATCACCTCAACCCATCCAGAATGCTGAATATGTACATATCACCCTATCTATCATCACCTCAACCCATCCTGTGTCACACCTGGTCTTCCAACACCAACATGTTCACGTCTCCCCCATTTTGTATTCCCTTCACTTTTATTTCGTAGTTTTGCTATTATTTTCCCCCTCACTTTCCTTAAATGACGACGTCACCCATTGTTTTCCATATCTTCATATAATTGGTCCTCATTAATGCTCATAAGAAAGCATGTCTGTCTACTCACTCTGTGTCTCAGAGGAGGGCTGTGAACAGTACAGAAACCTGCCTACCAGTACTATCGGTAGGCGTGCAGGTTTCAAACGATCTTTTTTTGCATTTAAACAAATTTTCTCCCCAATGTAGTAGTGAGCTCAAACAGCTACTATAACATGCCACCCGAGCACCCAAGATTGACTATTAAGTGTAGAAGGTTTAAGTGGATAAATATTTTTTTTTTACTTAAATTTTTATCCCACAATTTTGTAACCCCTATTTTTTCACCCTAGTGCCAATGCCTAAGCGTGTAATCCTGGGCACTACCTTCCCTCTGCCAACCTAGGGAGGCCAGGGCCGAGCTCATGCCTGCCTGAGAGCCGTCTGACCTTCTTATCACCTGACAGGGGAGAGTTTCCCTGGTTGGACGTAGCGCGTGGAAGGAACACGTTATTCCAACCAGTTCCCTTCCCCTCCATCAGGCGCCCCGGCTGGCCAGGGGGAGGCAGTATAGTGACCAGGATTACTGCATGTTTTTTGTGAGGGTACCTACCCTAGGAGACACGGGGAGAACATGCAAACTCCACACAGAAAGGCCCTTTCGCCAACCCCACCTAGGGTGTGGGCACTGATGACGCGGAGGAGAGAACACGCCCCCAGCGCCCACAGCGTCCCCTGCGGGAATCGAACCCAGGACCTTCTAGCTGTGAGGCGACAGCGCTACCGACTGCGCCACCGTGCCCCGGTTTAAGTGGATAAATAAAGTTGTTACTTACTTTACACTCCTCATCCAGCAGGTCCAGGATTCCCATCCGGTCTTCTATCAGACCGATACACAGCTGGTTGTCATAGAAATCTATCAATGTCCAGTTAATGTTCTCTGACATGTACTCCTCCTGCTCCAGCTTGAACACGTGCTGTAGTACACAACAACACACACAACAACAACACAACACATTAATGTCCAGTACTCCTCCTGTTCCAGCTTGAACACATGCTGCAGTACACAACACAACAACACACACAGCACAACACAACAACACACAACACAATACAACAACACAATCTATTAATGTCCAGTACTCCTCCTGCTCCAGCTTGAACACCTGCTGTAGTACCTCTTATCTCCATATTCTAACTTTGTGTTTTTTTTCGTAGATTATCACCCTACTTGATCACACTGCAGCGTCACACAAAAGTATCAAAATAGCAGATCTGCTACTTTTGCTATTTTTTTGTTTGAATCCTGAAAAGTAACATATTTAGACATATGCTATTATACTTCATTAACCACTTAAACCCTACACTTCAGTATATGGGGAATCAACCATTTTTATTTCTATTAAATTTATGACCAATTCAAGGAAACGGTCATCATCACAACAGTTTAACTGAATGCATCCTTGGAGTATTCACCCCATGTCATGTGACCTTAATAGACACTTAGCATAAGTACAAACTATTAGGCTTTAAAATGAACAAACAGGGTCTGATTTTCAGGTTCACACCGGAGCGGTAGTAACAGACTTTGACCACTTGGGGTCGCACTTTGTCCTTGTGGTTTTCCCCTCCATTATTCAGTGTTTATAAGATTTCAGCTCATTTAAAAATCATCAAACATGATCTCCTTGTTACCGGGCAGACTCAGACTTCCCTTCTCTGATCTTTGTCTGCGTTTTAAGTGTAGCAGGCACAATCTGCTGTACTACTACGACCTGTAAGGGTCCATTTGGTTCCATTTGTACACTCTCAGAGTTACAGACCTGTAAGGGTCCATTTGGTTCCATTTGTACACTCTCAGAGTTACAGACCTGTAAGGGTCCATTTGGTTCCATGTGTACACTCTCAGAGTTACAGACCTGTAAGGGTCCATTTGGTTCTGTGTTTTCTCAAAATAATAATAATATTTATTTAGATTTTTTTGGGGGAAATTAAAACATTTAAATAAAATACAAATATTCAATAAAATAAATGAAAAAACAGAAGGACAATATCAGTCACCAGAACCAAGGACTGGTGTTTTAGATGAATCTAACATGATCAAAATGGAGTTTGAAATTACAATGGGTTTGTATAGGAAGGGGGCGTGTCTGATTAAAATGAATATCAAATATCTAAATACTGAATCAAGCAACTTAAAAACTGTCTGGATTGAAACACAAAAAGCCTGAGTAGACGATAAAATGACGCCAAACATGTTGGAAAGTGAAATATCCCTTTAAACTGGTACGGCGGACCGGGTAAACCGGGAAATCCACCTAAAAGTCTCCAAGCTATTTGAGTCTGTACTCGTTTATTCTGAGTTCCTCTGTCAGGTTATGGGTGTAACGCTTTCTGTCCTTTAATACACATTATGTCTGTTTACAATGCAGATACACTGTACTAGGTACTGAATCTAACTCAAGAGGTTGGTTGTCAAACATACTCGTCACAGGTCACCCCTGTATATAACTTTACATATAACCCCCTGCAATTATCATATTCAAAGGTTTGCGCAAATTTTAACGATTTTTCCAAAAAGAAATATATATTTTTGAATAGCCAAAGTATAAAAGGTTAAAGTGGATACAATTATTGTGATGCTATATTAACACATTTTGCTGGGGACCCCCTGGAACTCCCCCAAGGACCCCTGGGGTTCCCGGACCCCACTTTGAGAACCAACGGTATAGAGGGTCTATGAGTGATGAATTCCAAATATGATGTATTGTGCAGCACTCCTGGCCTTGCCACACAGCACCCTAGGGTGCCCCAGCACCCTGGTCTAACTGTTTGATATAAAAGCCCATCATGAATACTGAACCTGGTTGAACTGCTGTTGGAGCTTCTCGTTAGCATAGTTGATGCAAAACTGTTCAAAGCTGTTGATGTCGAAAGTTTCAAACCTGAGGGAAAGGGGGAAAAGGGAAAGACACATGAGACTAAAGAGTGACCACTAGTGGACACTAGTGGACAGTGACATCAGTGTGGAACATAAAAGGCAAGTCAAATAAACTCACCAAAGGGTGCAACAGTTAATGGAACTAATACATTTTATCAATTATAAAAACAATTATAATAAGAGATTTTAATAAAAACTAATTGGGGGGCCGTGACGTCCCAGGTTTGTGCGGTTTCCCCCGTATTGCCCGTTCACATAGAGACGCGAGGCGCAGCGTTTTCAACGTTTTCCTCTCTGGAAGGAGGTTTCACTTTTTTTGCACTTTCAACCCCCGAAAATGCCGTTGCCGTCTAAACGGACACAACGGCACATCTGATATTTGATTTTGCCGTTTTCTCTACAGACCGTTCTCTACAGACTGATATCTTTAATCCATGCCACCCTCCACTCACCCATAAATGTCCAGATGCCACCCTCCACTCACCCATAAATGTCCAGATGCCACCCTCCACTCACCCATAAATATCCAGATGCCACCCTCACTCACCCATAAATGTCCAGATGCCACCCTCCACTCACCCATAAATGTCCAAATGCCACCCTCCACTCACCCATAAATGTCCAGATGCCACCCTCCACTCACCCATAAATATCCAGATGCCACCCTCACTCACCCATAAATGTCCAGATGCCACCCTCCACTCACCCATAAATGTCCAGATGCCACCCTCCACTCACCCATAAATGTCCAGATGCCACCCTCTACTCACCCATAAATGTCCAGATGCCACCCTCCACTCACCCATAAATGTCCAGATGCCACCCTCTACTCACCCATAAATGTCCAGATGCCACCCTCCACTCACCCATAAATGTCCAAATGCCACCCTCTACTCACCCATAAATGTCCAGATGCCACCCTCCACTCACCCATAAATGTCCAGATGCCACCCTCCACTCACCCATAAATGTCCAGATGCCACCCTCTACTCACCCATAAATGTCCAGATGCCACCCTCCACTCACCCATAAATGTCCAGATGCCACCCTCTACTCACCCATAAATGTCCAGATGCCACCCTCCACTCACCCATAAATGTCCAGATGCCACCCTCCACTCACCCATAAATATCCAGATGCCACCCTCACTCACCCATAAATGTCCAGATGCCACCCTCCACTCACCCATAAATGTCCAGATGCCACCCTCCACTCACCCATAAATGTCCAGATGCCACCCTCTACTCACACATAAATGTCCAGATGCCACCCTCCACTCACCCATAAATGTCCAAATGCCACCCTCTACTCACCCATAAATGTCCAGATGCCACCCTCCACTCACCCATAAATGTCCAGATGCCACCCTCCACTCACCCATAAATGTCCAGATGCCACCCTCCACTCACCCATAAATGTCCAGATGCCACCCTCTACTCACACATAAATGTCCAGATGCCACCCTCCACTCACCCATAAATGTCCAGATGCCACCCTCTACTCACCCATAAATGTCCAGATGCCACCCTCCACTCACCCATAAATGTCCAAATGCCACCCTCTACTCACCCATAAATGTCCAGATGCCACCCTCCACTCACCCATAAATGTCCAGATGCCACCCTCCACTCACCCATAAATGTCCAGATGCCACCCTCTACTCACCCATAAATGTCCAGATGCCACCCTCCACTCACCCATAAATGTCCAGATGCCACCCTCTACTCACCCATAAATGTCCAGATGCCACCCTCCACTCACCCATAAATGTCCAAATGCCACCCTCTACTCACCCATAAATGTCCAGATGCCACCCTCCACTCACCCATAAATGTCCAGATGCCACCCTCCACTCACCCATAAATGTCCAGATGCCACCCTCTACTCACCCATAAATGTCCAGATGCCACCCTCTACTCACCCATAAATGTCCAGATGCCACCCTCCACTCACCCATAAATGTCCAGATGCCACCCTCTACTCACCCATAAATGTCCAGATGCCACCCTCCACTCACCCATAAATGTCCAAATGCCACCCTCTACTCACCCATAAATGTCCAGATGCCACCCTCTACTCACCCATAAATGTTCAGGATGCCACCCTGCACTAGTGTTTTGAATACAATTCCATTTACTTTTAGTCATATTTTAGTCACCTGAAATGTTTTAGTTTATGTCTAGTTTTAGTCGACTAAATATCATAAGATTATAGTCGACTAAATCTACAGTTGATTTAGTAGACTAAAATGTATTTTGGCGGTGCCTTGATGGCGTCGTAATGGCTGATTTTACACTTGGTTGCATGCTAAAAATAGCAGATCTACAAGCTCACAACGCGTTGTGCTGCGACGCGTTGTGAGCTTGTAGATCTGCTATTCTCAGAGCGCAACACCTGATTACAGCCAAACATAAAATGACATGATATTTTAGTTCAACTGGATCTCTTCTCCACTAGTCTTAGTTCTACTGGATCTCTTCTCCACTAGTCTTAGTTCTACTGGATCTCTTCTCCACTAGTCTTAGTTCTACTGGATCTCTTCTCCACTAGTCTTAGTTCAACTGGATCTCTTCTCCACTAGTCTTAGTTCTACTGGATCTCTTCTCCACTAGTCTTAGTTCTACTGGATCTCTTCTCCACTAGTCTTAGTTCAACTGGATCTCTTCTCCACTAGTCTTAGTTCTACTGGATCTCTTCTCCACTAGTCTTAGTTCTACTGGATCTCTTCTCCACTAGTCTTAGTTCAACTGGATCTCTTCTCCACTAGTCTTAGTTCTACTGGATCTCTTCTCCACTAGTCTTAGTTCTACTGGATCTCTTCTCCACTAGTCCCTCACTAACATTTTTGTCTAGTTTTTATTTGTTGACGAAATTGACGATATATTTAGTCTTACTTTTAGTCATCATAGCTTAGTTTTATTTAGTTTTTGTCCGTGAAAAAAAGGTAGTCGACAGACATTTTTCATCATAGTTTTAGTCTACGAAATCAACCCCACCCTCCACTCACCCATAAATGTCCAGGATGCCGATGAAGGAGTGTGTCTTGGCGTTGGC
Source organism: Gymnoscopelus braueri (assembly GCF_963280865.1). Taxonomy (NCBI): domain Eukaryota; kingdom Metazoa; phylum Chordata; class Actinopteri; order Myctophiformes; family Myctophidae; genus Gymnoscopelus; species Gymnoscopelus braueri. The sequence goes on from NC_137610.1 coordinate 5,635,940, forward strand.
CATCAGGGCGTGGTTCACCCGGTCCACCACCAGGCTGAACAGTCTGGAGTAGAGCGCCTTGGCCAGAGCGTCGCGGCCGGCCACCGCGTCCGCTCTGGACACCGGCTTCACGTACGTCTCCGTGGCCGTCTGCAGCTTCCTGTGACACAGCCAGTGGGACATGTCCCCCCGGGGGACCCCCGTCAGCTCACTGAACACCGTCAGGTGGTCGTCCTCTGTCTGGAGGAGACAACAATAAAACCATCAGGTCAAAGGTCATAGAACACCGTCAGGTCAAAGGTCACAGAACACCGTCAGGTGGATGTCCTCTGGAGGAGACAACAATCAAGAATCATCTTTATTGTCACATTACTGGTTTACAGATGTAAATAAGTGGGTGAAAGTTTTTGCACAAACAAATTTTTCTGTAACTTTGAAAAATAATGGAATATTCTTACACGCACAGGGGGTCTCGTAGAATCCGAAAAAAATGTCCATACCATTGTTATGGCCAGCTGAATAGGGCTTGTTTTCACCAAAAACAACAGAAATCAGAGAAAAGGGGACTTTTATAAATCCTATTCACCTGTTTCCTAGGCTGTGTGTTTTCCACTTCCTGTCGATTTGATCCAATGAAATCCAATGAAACTGGTCAGATGACCAATGGTATCCAATGAAATCGACAGGAAGTGGAAAACACACAGCCTAAGAAAACTCAAAATCTCGTCATTCTCGTCAATGGTGGCAGAATCTGATGAGAAAGCTCATCGGTGGCATGTAAAGAGTTATTGACCCTTAATTAGGGCTGGGAAATATATGGATACGTTGCCCATGTACAATTTGTCGTCACTGTCAGGTAGAAACCTTGCATGTCCAAAACCTTCACTTTTCAGGAAATGGGGAAAAGAACCCTGTGTTCCTTTGGATCCAATGTAGTTTTTATTTAGTCACAATCTCTTGTCCCCAACTGCCTCATAGCATTGCCATGATGATCTGGAATATCAGAGCTGCTTGTATACATGTGTTGTAAATACCTTGTTCTTTCTTTCCATCTTTATATCTATACCTTTCCTGAAAAATGTCTCTAATGTGTGTGTGCCCACTTCACTACAGACATAGTGAAGTGGTCCTTACAGAGATGCTGCTCTTGTCAGCCGACTGCTCCACAACCTCCACGTTGCTCAGATGGAGAACGGCTGCCAGGGTCTGGAACAGAGCCATCTGGTCCACAACACTGATTCCTGACATAAAGAAGAAAAAAAAAAGATTGGACTTTAGTATCAATATTGTAGATGGTATATTGTAAATATGTATCTGATGTGTCCTATGTGGGTCAGGTGTGTTACAAGTGACATGTGTTTTAATAATAATATCAATCAATGAATCAATCAATATGTAGCCTACCTAACAGTGATAAAGCGTTCCTGGTCTCCAGCAGCTGTTTAGCATCGTCCACTCCGTCTATGACACAGCTCTGACCCTGGTTGGTGCACAGGAAGGCCTCAGCACCACCTGGAGATTATCAATCATAGAAAACAACCCGAACATATTAATCATAAATATACAGTAGTCCAATCTGACGCCCTGTCTTGTGTCTCATGTGTCTCTCCTCTCACTGCACCTGGTTTCTCTCTCTCTTGACCAGTGGTTCTCAAACTTTAAAAAGTACCCCCCCCCATTAATTCTGTGTACAAAAGGAACCAAATGGACCCGTTAACCATTTGGTTCCATGTGTACACTCTCAGAGTTACAGACCTGTAAGGGTCCATTTAGATAGAACCCTCTCAAGGAACCCTGAGAGTGCCTGGACCACACTTTGAGAACCACTCTACACTCTGATCATATGAAATCAATTAATCTGATAAAACACAACAAATTCACATTTTACAATGTGAGAATTTACAGTTCATAGACATAAAGGCTTTCAGCAGGTTGTGTTATTGTGTGTGCAATGTGATTAGTGAACAATTAGTAACTAAAACAATATTAGAAACATTCTGAGGGCATTCAGTTGAGCTGAGCCCTCAGCAGGGGTGATGTTAATGTAGGGAGGAATGTCGAGGGTCACATACTCAACCGGAAGGCCTTGAACTCAGGCAGATGTGAGGAGGCACACAGCTGGTAGAAGATGTGGTAGTTACGCTCTCTGTTGGCCTGAAACCAGAGAGAAGTAATGGGTCTGAGATGGACTCAGCGTTTAGGAACCTCTACGGTCATAAATGCTATCAGCAGAGAGTTGACCTTTGACCTACTGTAACCACATGTCAATCACACCGTGACACAGCAGATGCTAGCATACATTCCATTAAGTCACGTGACTCTCTGGCATGGAGGCATTCTGCTCACTTCAAAGATAAAGTCATCAGTGGAACTGAATGATCTCTGCAGCTCATTATACTATCTCTGTCAGGCACAAACCTTGGATCTCCATATGTTAACTGTTTATGTTTTTGGTAAATGTATGCCCTACCTGTAGTGAAAATAGCTCACAACGTGTCGCAAAACTTTGTGAGCTTGTAGATCTGCTATTTTTTTGTCAGGCAGAAACCAAATATCTCTGTTTTTGAACTTTTTTGTCAATTTGTTTTACAAATATTGAACCAATTGAGCTGTATTTGGGTAAAGTGATGATAATATAAGGACACATTCAAGTATCTGATAATGTATTAAGTCACCAACTTTGATGAGACAGTGTTGTGTTTTTTTTTTCCCCCTGAAATAATAATATTTTGGACATAGTTGGTTTCTGCCCGACAGCAGAGTATAAATATAAAAAAGTTGATCAAATAGATAATAATTGGAGTCAGGGTATGTGTGTAATATTTGTGACTTCATAGAACTCATGACCCAGGCACTGGACATGGTTCTATTGGGTCACATGGCTTCAACAAGCCTTTTAACATAAGCTACAGTAAAGTCACATCTTGTAAGACAAACATTATCTTCCAACCATGTTTCCTACTGACCGTTTATACAATTCTCTCTCAAAAAATAATAATATAGGAGCTCTACAAGCAAACAATGCTTTTCAGACTGGCAGCCCAAATGTGATGTGTGTCCCATCAAGATTATACAGATCTATCCAGATTGGATAGATCTGAATTGCAAAAAAGACAAAACAAAAAGCTCACATGGAATCAGATTTGAATCCCATTCCATGAAACCAATCTGCATTGGAAATGAGATTAGATTTAGATATTTTTTTTGCCAATTTCGAAAGATTGTGAAAATCTGACAAATCTTTTAAGTCTGATTTTTGTGTGTGTCCATCCGTCTGTGTACAGGTAATCTCCCTTCTCTAAAACACCCTGGACAACGCTCCACACGTCCTAGACTCTTCTCCCTTCTCTAAAACACCCTGGACAACGTTCCACAAGTCCTAGTCTCTTCTCTCTTCTCTAAAACACCCTGGACAACGCTCCACACGTCCTAGACTCTTCTCCCTTCCCTAAAACACCCTGGACAACGCTCCACACGTCCTAGACTCTTCTCCCTTCTCTAAAACACCCTGGACAACGTTCCACAAGTCCTAGTCTCTTCTCTCTTCTCTAAAACACCCTGGACAACGCTCCACACGTCCTAGACTCTTCTCCCTTCCCTAAAACACCCTGGACAACGCTCCACACGTCCTAGACTCCCTTCTCCCTTCCCTAAAACACCCTGGACAACGCTCCACACATCCTAGACTCTTCTCCCTTCCCTAAAACACCCTGGACAACGCTCCTCACGTCCTAGACTCTTCTCCCTTCTCTAAAATACCCTGGACAACGCTCCACACGTCCTAGACTCCCTTCTCCCTTCCCTAAAACACCCTGGACAACGCTCCACACGTCCTAGACTCTTCTGCCTTCCCTAAAACACCCTGGACAACGCTCCACACGTCCTAGACTCTTCTCCCTTCTCTGAAACACCCTGGAAAACGCTCCACACGTCCTAGACTCTTCTCTCTTCTCCCTTCTCTAAAACACCCTGGACAACGCTCCACACGTCCTAGACTCTTCTCCCTTCTCTAAAACACCCTGGACAACGCTCCACACGTCCTAGACTCTTCTCCCTTCTCTAAAACACCCTGGACAACGCTCCACACGTCCTAGACTCTTCTCTCTTCTCTAAAACCCCCTGGACAACGCTCCACACGTCCTAGACTCTTCTCCCTTCTCTAAAACACCCTGGACAACGCTCCACACGTCCTAGACTCTTCTCTCTTCTCTAAAACACCCTGGACAACGCTCCACACGTCCTAGAGTCAGACTCTTCTCTCTTCTCTAAAACACCCTGGACAACGCTCCACACGTCCTAGAGTCAGACTCTTCTCTCTTCTCTAAAACACCCCGGACAACACTCCACTCTGACCTGGAACACCACCCTGGACTTCTCCAGAAGGTACGTCCTCATGTTGGCTCCGATGATGTGGTGTTTCTTATCGAAGCCGATCTGGATGTATTTCCCAAACCTGCTGCTGTTGTCGTTCCTCGTGGTCTTGGCGTTCCCGATGGCCTACGGAGAGAGGAGGATTCTGGGTAAAACATTTGTTGTTTTCTTAAATGCCTGATTTATATATGGTTAGGGTTACGGTTAGGCAGTGGTGTAAAGTAAGTACATTCACTTAAGTACTGTACTTAAGTACAATTTTGAGGTATTTTTACTTTACCGGGTATTTCCAATACTTTTACTTCTACTCCACTACATCTCAGAGGCAATATTGTACTTTTATTCCACTACAATTATTTGAAAACTTTAGCTACTAGTTACTTTGAAGATTTGTATTATTATTACAAAACATTCATTAACCACTTCAGCCCTATATATATATATATATATATATATTTCGGCCATTTGAAAATAGCAGATTTTTTCCACCACTGCGGTTAGGGCATCGTGTCTCACACCGGAAAATAATTAACAGATTGGGTCCAATATTTAGTTCAGTGACCATGGATGGAGCTAGAGAATGGTTCAGAAGCTGTGTTCACGTTCACTCTTCCATTGGAATCAATAGACTCCAACCTGCTTCCGCTCTCCTAAAAAGCCGGGCGCCTACTTCACGCAGATACGGGAAGCAAACCGGACATGGTGGGTCTGTCTTTTAGTTTTTGTCTTGGACAGTATAGGACACATGTGTGTACGTTTCAAACGAATAAATCCATGGTCAAATAAACTATAAATAAACAACAAAATTAACACTGCACAGCGGTGTTAATTTTGTTGACTAAGACCAAGGGACAGGTACATTTTTAAAGAAGGGTACCCCTGGAGAAAATGTATGTGCCCTGATCTACAATGCCATGACCCTCCCTTGACTAAAAAAAAAAATCAATGGTCCTCCCCAAGTGATTAAAAAAAAAAGATTAACCCTCCCCGCCTAGGAGTGTCACGATATATTGTCCCACGATATAGCCTATCGTGACATTAAAATGTGACGATAGGTATTGTCATGATGTCATACTGTATCGTAATATATTTTTAATTATTTTTTTGATAAAGAAAAAAAACTTTTTTTTTTGCCGGTGAAAGTTATAGGAGTTCTTACTGTATGGTGTATGCTATGAAATGTAAGCTTATCATAATCACAGTTATTATTAATCATGTCTACCATATTCAAGGTATTTTGGAGAGAAATGTAACTTTCAGTTTAAAGCACTGCAGAGGGGAGGTGTTGACGCTCGTTAATGTGCCATGCATCAAAGCAATTATGCCTCTGCACTCTCAAATAGGCCTACATCTAATCTAAGATTGTTTACACGGTATTATACTGTATCTGGTATTACAGATTTTTTTGGAGCTGTTGGAAATAACTAGGCTGCACTTGGTTGGTGAAGTCCAGATGACAAAAATATGAGGTTTGTGGAATGTATAGTTATGCAGTGTTATATTATATTATCTTTGTTATATTAGTGTCTATCTGTCCTCTGAAACAATGGGTGTATAGTTAGGGAGAACTTCACTTCTCCCTTAAGCTTGCACAAATGTATTTATTTGTGTGTACAAAGCACTTTGTAATTGTTTTTTTAAAGTGCTTTATAAAGCTATTTTAAACTAAAGATGATGGCCAATGTTGATGATACATGAGAAAAGAACATTAATAATGTATCATATCGATATCATATGGCCAACATCATGTATCGTATCGTGAAATTACATCTCGACACCCCTAACCCCCCCCCCATCAAATACAACAACATGACATTTAAAACTGATTCTGTCCGATGTTTTGCTTTCCACATTGATTAGAACATTACTGTATACGTCTTGCTAAATGCACAGTGTAGTATCTGTAGTAGTGGTAGCAGAATGGATAGTGTTCTCAACTTACATGTGGGAAATCCATTGAATCCTGGTCAGATTGAAGATCTGAAGTTGAGTATGTGGTAACCAGTAGTTTTACAACATTTGTCACTCTGCCCTTTTAATTAGTGACTACACTGTTGCCTACATAAAACAAATTAGGCTATCAATTATGCAGGGCTGCCAACACTTCTGGATCCTGCAGGATCTCCTGACAATCTCCTGGATTTTTTCAGATTTTTTAAGATTCTGCCAGGTATCAGGGTGAAATAATACTATAATAATATAATATAAATAATAATAACCCTTTATTACACATATCCTGAACCCAAACCTGAAAATGGAAGAAATAGAAAAGACCACAACTTTTGAAGGACACAACCAGAGACAAATAAAACCCAAGGAATTGGAATGGTTATTATTAAGATTCAAGCACATCTTGACGCTTATTAGGCTACAGGACAAAAACAGCACCTAAAAAACTGAGCCGAAATGATCACATATATTTCAGTTTTTACTAAATACTTTCTCTTATCTACCTGCATTTTCTTAATCCTTGAAGTGTGTTTTTTTAAATTCTGCCATGATGTACCAGACTGAAATAATGTACCAGACTGAAATAATGTCCCACTGGTTCTTTTTTTTTTTTTTTTTATCCCAGGATCTTTGTAACCCATTTTTTTTTCACCCGGTGCCAATTTTCTAAGTGATCCTGGGCGCTACACCAGCCCTACACCAGCGCTACACCAGTCCCCCACAGCCTAGGGAGGCCAGGGCCGAGCTCATGCTTCCTTCAATGCATGAGAGCCAACTGACCTTCTTGTCACCTGACAGGGGGGAGTTTCCCCTGTAGGACGTAGCGCGTGGAAGGAACACGTTATTCCAACCAGTTCCCTTCCCCTCCATCAGGCGCCCCGGCTGTCATGGGGGAGGCGGTATAGCGACCAGGATTACTACATGTTTTTGTTAGGGTATTAACTACCCTAGGAGACACGGAGAGAACATGCAAACTCCACACAGAGTAGGCCCTTTCGCCAACCCCACCACAAACAAGCATTTGTGGAATGTCTTAGATTATTTTTTTGTTGTTTTTAAGCTGGAGGAGGCGGAGGAGGATTTCCCCCCGGGACGAAAAAAGGTCAAAAACTAAAATGTATGGAATGCCCTTCCACAGGTCTTGAGAGCTGCAGCCTCTGGACATTTTTAAGAACCACTTATGGAATGTCTTAGATTTGTTTGTGTGTGTTTTTGTTGTTTTTAATCATTTGAATGTTTCATGCTGTGTTTTTATTTCTGTTGTATGTCAAGCACTTTGTGAGTTCTCTCTGTGAGAAATGTTATATACTGTACAAATATAATGTACATACTTACTTACTTCACCACACCACACGTTCATAAGAGTTGTTGAACATGTTTCACCAGGCAGGTCATGTCATTTGTTAATGAGGTAATCAAACGTGCATTTTAAGCCTAGCCTGCTCTTAAACTAACAGTGTCTGCCTCCTGGACCAAACCTCGAAGATGGTTTCAACAGGAGAGCAGCCTGATAGTTGAAAGTTCTCTCTAGGTTGAGATTCTAGGAGCCACAAAGTAAGCCTTCATAGCCTACTAGGAATGCAGGGACGCACACGTGTGCACTCACAATCACACACACACGCAATCTTTAAATACACACTCCAAGGATTATGAGAAAATAGTTGTCAAGAAAACTATCAACAAGTATTTAGTAAAAAGACAAATAATAATCTGAACATTGTTGGCTCAGTTTTTATTTTGTTTTGCCCTAAAATAGAGTCAAGACTATTTAGTAAAAACAGAAATATATGATATGAACATTTTCAGCTCAGTTTTTTTGGTGCTGTTTTTGTCCTGTAGCCTATATGAATCTTAATAATAACCACTTTATTCCTTGGGTCCAAATTGTATGGGAATTATTTGATCTTGTCTCTGGATGTTTCCTTCAAAAGTTATGGGCGTGTGGCTCCTGGATTCTGACAGTCCAATGTTGGCAGCCCTGCAATTATGGCCTGATGATTCTGGTTTTACTTATGGATCTAGGCTGGCATCATTGGATCAAATCGACAGGAAGTGATGCCCACAACGCTCTAGGAAACTTGTGGATACACAACTGTCCATATAGGTCCAAATTAATCACATGGACAGAATTACTTCAAATGATTATGAATATCCAGTTATAAATTGGTCACAGGTAACACTTGAAAGACGATATCTCTGTGTTGGAAATTGGGATAATGCATCTCTCCAATATGCCTAATGCCTGTTGAAGTTTTGCTTAAAGGGATATTTCACTTTCAAAAATACTTTTGGTCATTTTATCGTCTACTCAGGCCTTTGTGAACCCCCAAGACAGTTTTTAAGTTGCTTGATTCAGTATTTAGATATTTGATATTCATTTTAACAGACACGCCCCCTTCCTATACAAACCCATTGTAACTTCAAACTTCACTTTAACCATGTTAGATTCATCAAAAACACCCGTCCTTGGTTCTGGTGACTCACCCTGCCCTCCTAATGCGTGAGGGGGCTGTGTTTTTCCGATATTTTTTTTAATTCTTTTTATTTAATTTTTTTATTGTTTTTTTTTTTTTTCATTTTCCAAAAAATATATAAAAAATAACTGAAAAAAAGTAATTGAAAAAACACGGCCCCCTCGCGTATTAGGGGGGTGGTATGAGTCACCAGAACCAAGGACGGGTGTTTTTGATGAATCTAACATGGTTAAAATGGAGTTTGAAGTTACAATGGGTTTGTATAGGAAGGGGGCGTGTCTGACTAAATGAATATCAAATATCTAAATACTGAATCGAGCAACTTAAAAACTGTCTGGGGGGTTCACAACGGCCTGAGTAGACGATAAAATGACCAAAAGTTTTTTTGAAAGTGAAATAACCCTTTAATTGTTCAACCACCACTGTTAAGACGCTGAATAGATTTGCCTGGGTCGTTCACTTGCTGTGCGTTGATGGCTTGTTAACAACCGTCATTGATTCTAAATAGACCAAGTTGTTACTTGATTTGAATTCTTTGTATCCTTTGAAATAGAGAGGGGTCATTGACCACTGTTCTGCTGTACTAAAAAGGTATATAAAAACGGACTATTTTATCAATTCAAAATTGCATAAAGGATAAAGGATAATTCCTTTTAACAGGTCGTTCATGAAAGTCCTTGCGGTCTTGTTTCCAATGAGAACCTGTGAGCAATTAGGGGTTAAGAGTCTTGCTCAGGGACAAATTTCATTTCATCGACACATATGCTGGCCTGGCATGGAATCGAACCTGGGGCAACCAGGGCCTCTGGCTCCCTAGGTGGGCTCACTAACCACTCAGCTATGGCCGCCGTCAGCATGACCCTCCCTTGGATTCAAAGTCAAATTGCTGACCCTCCCTTGGACTAAAATTAGAAAGGCATGACCTTCTCATATTTTCCTCCTTCTGTAAATTTCGACTGGTCCCTAAGTCTAAAAGACTAAGATTCTGATATTTAGTCGACTAAGACTAAACTATTTCAGAAGACTAAAATAGGACTAGAACTAAATGGTGTGTTATTCAAAGGACTAAGACTAAATCAGAATTTGCGGTCAAAATGAACACTGTTGCACAGAGCCAGTCTGAAGCCTGAGCTTGTGTTGCTACCATGCTTCTGATGCACATTGTGACTAGCCTGCAGCGGCGGACTGGCCATTTTTTAAATATTTTCGCTCCTGTTTTAGGATTATTACGGTCATTTCAGGGTCGCGTGGCCCAATTATTAGTTACGTTAATGTTTGGGCTGAGATGCTTTCCAGCAGGGGCCTCAGTGCGGCTTACAGAGTTCATGTGCAGGGCTGGGCTGAGACAGTGAAACGCTCCCCCCCCAACCCCCCCCGTTGACAAAACGGCCCGGGGGGTGGTGGGCCGGTCCGAACCAAAATGACAGGGCTGAATTTTGGTCCCAGTCTGGCCCTGCTAGCCTGGGACCAGACGAATCTGCCAGTGCAAAAAAAAAAAATGCCCTCTGCGATTTCCTGCTCCTGAAGTCTGGGGTGACCAATCAGGGCCCAGTATTCAAATATGGGAGACTGTAATTGGTAGTTGGTTGTAGGTCTAACCAATTGCGTCCAGAGCTATCGTTTTGATCCCGCCCCTTGGGAAAAAAAACTTCCTCATAGAAGCACCAGACTCATATCCACGCAGTGATATAATCTGGCTACACGAGGCTACATTGTGACCACATATACCCTAAGTGGTTCTCACAGATGTCTTTCATGTCAAGGAACTCCAAATTAATATGTATTTAGCCGTGCAGCCTCATCTGAAAATGTAAAAAATCTTTTGAAAATAGCAGATCTACAAGCTTGTAGATCTGCTATTTTCAAATGGCTGAAATATATATAGGGCTGAAGTAAATGGTAAAAATGGTAAATGGTGCATTTGTATAGCGCTTTTATCCAAAGCGCTTTACATAGATTGTGCATTACATTCACCCATTCACACACACATTCATACACCGATGGCGGAGGAAACCATGCAAGGCACCAACCTGCTCATCGGGAGCAATTAGGGGTTCAGCGTCTTGCTCAAGGACACTTCGACACTAACTCTGGGGGAGCCCCCCAGCCCGGGATCGAACTGGGAACCTTGCGGTTTCCAGTTCACTCTACCCTGGCAACTCTACCCCTGAGCCACTGCCGCCCCAACAAGTAGTTAATGTATGTTTTGTAATAAAATAAAATAAATCTCAACTAGTAACTAAAGTTTTCAAATAATTGTAGTGGAGTAAAAGTATAATATTTGCCTCTGAGATGTAGTGGAGTAGAAGTAAAAGTACTGAAAATTATACAGTATACTTGAGTAAATGTACTTAGTTACTTTACACCACTGTCACTGCCTACCTCCATGATGGGATTGGACGCCAACACTCTCTGCTCGATGTTGGACTCAGTGGACGTCCCGCTGACCGTAGCGAAGTAGCGCATGGCGTACTTGGCGGAGACCGTTTTCCCAGCGCCCGACTCCCCGCTCACTATGATGGACTGGTTTCTGTCATCACTGTGAGGAGAATGACACACAGTCATATTATACCAGCTTTGTGCCCAAAGCTAAAACCCTTGAAAAGAACTGAATGAAGAAGGTGCTGGAGCAACTCGGATGATTGAAGCCAGTGTTGATTTTGACAGCAAATTTATATTCGGTTTTAGTCATAGTCTTTTGAATAAAATTCCATTTAGTTTTAGTCATATTTTATTCATCTGACATGTTGTAGTTTTAGTCTAGTTTTAGTCGACTAAATATCATAAGATTATAGTCGACTAAATCTACAGTTGATTTAGTCGACTAAAATGTATGTTGGCGGTGCCGTGATGGCGTCGTAATGGCTGATATTACACTTGGCTGCATGCTGAAAATAGCAGATGTACAAGCTCACAACGTGTCGCAGCGCGATGCGTTGCGAGCTTGCAGATCTGCTACACCAAATGTCTGATCCTGCGGTTCCTCTCGTACTGAGTGGGATTACTATTGCAACAACACATCATCAGTAGGGTAAAACTAACCTCTCTCACGACGGTCTAAACCCAGCTCACGTTCCCTATTAGTCGGTGAACAATCCAACGCTTGGTGAATTCTGCGTCGCTATGAACGCTTGGCCGCCACAAGCCAGTTATCCCTGTGGTAACTTTTCTATATACGGCCAAGGCATGGATGAGTATGTAATGACAACTAATTAAAAGATTCATGAAAAACATATATATATGCAGAGACCTGGCCATGCGCCTGTAGGCCTCCTCGGTCACAGCGAAGATGTGAGGGTCCATGTCACTCATGTTCTGACCGCTGTAGGCCGTGATGAGGCCGACGTCATAGATGGGCAGACTCTCATAAGGGTTGATGGCCACCAGGACGATGCCTGAAAATATAGACAAACAGAATATTATCATCTGACTTGAGCTACAGAATTAGGGACGATATTCGTTTACCGTGATAAAAGAAACGCTTCACAATAATGATATCGCAGAGATTTTAATTTAACTCATTCCCTGCCAAGAACGACTAAAACGACTTTTAATAAAAAAAATAAAAAAAAATCTTTTTTTTTCTTTTTTTCTTTTTTTCTTATTTATTTATTTATTTTTTAACCCAAAGACCAAGGAGATATGATTTTTTGAAGATCTAGACTCCCATCCACTTCCTTGTTAACTTAAAACTTAAACATTTTGTATCTCGGCTCCTGAGTACTTTTTTTTTTCAATGAAAAATCTCTGGCAGTGGGCAAACGCAAAAAAAAAAAAGTTCTGGCAGTGAATGAGTTAAGGTGACATTGTCCTCGTCATACACTGGGATCAATTCACCTTTACCGAGCTGCATATCCTCTACCACTGTCTTAAACCCTCCAGAATTGGTAAAAACGCACCTGTAAAGAAAGTATTGATAGCCTACAGTCTCTTTTTCACTCTCTAAATCTCTTTGCCAAAAATAGCCGATCTGTGAGCTTGTAGATCGGCTATTTTTGGCAAATGTTCCACCCCAGACATATGGATGCTGGGGTTCAAGTGCTTAAAGGGATAGTTCACCCGCAAAATCACTTTTTTCCTATGGAGTAGTCACCCCATGGAGACTTGAATTCATGGATATGTTGTAGTTTTTGTCTCATTCCTAAGATAATATATTTGATGAACGGCAGCGGTTCTGGTAGGAGACACTAAAGCCAGATTCCAAACCCGAAAATCTCGGCCACTCGCTCACTCCCACTCGGTCACTCCGACTCCAAACCGGATGTGCTAAATTCCAATTACTCAGTTGCTTCTTGGAGGAGGCGAGTGGAGTCGAGTGGAGGAGCCGAGGCGGCTCTCTACTTCCGCATTTAGCGAGTGTACATCAAGTGTAGGCTCGACCACTCTACACAGCTCCTCCGCGGCAGACTTCCGCATCACGTGTAGACGTTTTTTTTTGTTTTTTCCCTTCTGCCGTGACGTATACATGGTCCTCCTCCACATGTGGCCACACAAACACTGCTTGAAACCGAAACCATGCCCCGAAAACACCGGCTCCACCCCCCCTCGCCCCCGCCGATCACTCGTTGCCCGTCTCTCTCACACACACACACACACACACACACACACACACACACACACACACACACACACACACACACACACACACACACACACACACACACACACACACACACACACACACACACACACACACACACACACACACACACACACACACACACACACACACACACACACACACACACACACACACACACACACACACACAGTAAATTAACTGAAAAGACGCAACAAGCCACTGGCTTTATTGCTTTGTATGATATAAAGTATAATACAATTATATACATTGTAATATATTGTGCACACTTATACTGTCTCAAAAGCTGATAGTTCATTTCTCTCCGTGCATGCCACAATGCAGTGCATGGACTACTATAAATTACTGTGACAAAGATTATGTTTAAAATAATGTATTGTATTTATATATAGACTGAATATAGGGTGACTATATTCTGAATTCCCCAAAAAGAGGACACTTTACGCTATTTAACTATAGCCGTACTCATTCAATTCTGAACCGATTCTTAAATTTTAAAATACTCTATTAGCTGTGAAGGGTCTTCTTTCATGTCTATCAGTCATGATTTATTTCGCTATCAAACAATATCAAGCAAAATCACAAAATCGTCTGAGTTTTTTTCTTTTTTCTTCGTCCCAGAAGTGGGAGGGATATCACCCAAACTCTCTAAACCCCGGACATTTGAAGGATTTTATGAAACCCCCCCAGACAGCCCCCCAAAAGAGGACATGTCCGGGGAAAAGAGGACGTATGGCTACCCTGCATGAATGATGTAATTCAGAGTCAGACATACTCTGTAATATACGGTGGCTGTTATAAGCAGCAGTGCCGTGCGGGACTGCTGCGGGGGGTGGGGGGTCTGGGGACTGTAAGAGCAAAAAGAGGGACGGGTCAGGATTTAATTCATAAATGTTTAATCATCCTGGCGCTTCGTTCACTATTTCAGGAATAAATGGCTTTGCACAAAATGTTAACTATAAAGATAACAATGTGGCCATCCACATTGATGAATTGTTTATTCTTATATTCTGTATTATTCTATACCTGCATATTATTCTATGCATGTATATTTTCATCCACGGCTCTGGTCCAGCTGTTTGAGACGTCATAAGTGATCGCGGAATTTTCTGTCGCTTTGAAATGACGGACCCAGTGCAGTCCGATCCTTTGACGGCAACCACTCGACCACTCGTCCTCACAAATAATCCTCGGCTCCTCGCAGGGGCGGGGCTTAGGCGCGAGTGGAGGAAGCGAGGAGAGTGAGCGAGTGACCGAGCTTTGGGGAATGGAATCTGGCTAAAGAGTCTCCTTTGTATCTCCTACCGGAACCACTGCCTACCGGTCCGCTGGTCATCATATTATTGTCTTAGGAATGAGACAAAAACTAAAACATACCCATGAATTCAAGTCTCCATGGGGTGACTACTCCATAGGAAAAAAGTACTTTTTTGGGTGAACTATCCCTTTAACAACAAAAGTGTAATTTTAAGAGTTTTAAGCATATTTTGATTATCGCGATGATATCGTAATTCGCAATTATTTTGGTCACAATAATCCTCCCATCCCTATTATGAATATATAATCTAGAGCCCGGCCGATGTACTGTTACGGCAATCATGGAATCATGTGATGTTTTACCACTTTAAACCCGACGTCCTTATTTTGGGGGTTAGGGTCATAGATGAACATTTTCTAAATGTTACATCTCAACGCAACGCGTTGTAAGCTTGTAGATCGGCTATTTTTAAAAACATTTTGAATAGGATTCACTTCATTGTATAATTAATTGTATTAATTGATATGTTTTTTTGACAGAAGACCCTCCATAGTGTTTGTGTTGGATGCTTCCCTCCAGAAGTCTCACAAGACAAGATTTCACCCGCGACGTCATCCACGTCAGTTTGTTAACTCATTGAGTGCCATTCACGTGTTTCACGTGTTTTAACGCTATGGTGCAACGTGCCAATCACGTGTTTCACGTGTTTTTGAAAAAAAAATTAAAAACAAAATATATATATATATATTGTTCAGAACCCAAGATATCATTTTCTGAAGATTTGCAGCTCCATCCACTCCTTGTTTAACTTATAACTGAAAAAGGCTGTATCTCGCTTCCTAAGCACTTTTTTTTTACTTTGAAAAAAAAAAAGAAATCTAAATCGTAATGGCCAGAAATAGACAGAAATAATTTGGGCACTCAATGAGTTAACACTACGGCGGCCCATTCTGGACAAAAACATTGTGGAGTGTTTTCCATCGATATGAACTTCAGACCCCCCCTCCCCGTCCCCCCCCAAAAATAAGCTGTTAAAATACGCGATCTAGCGCATGGCCCATAGGCTCTACTGTACCACTCCTCCAAGAAAAATCTAGGGCGGAATTCTCCTTTAAACACTCTTATTTTTTTCTTTTTTTATGGAAATTATTAGATTTTCTGGTTTTATTTATGGTTCCATGTATCTGTTTTATGTAGGAAACAAAAAAAAGGGATATTTACTCACGGACCATAAAGATTGGTCAGCGACCCAAACATGGGTCCCGACCCACTGCTTGGGAAACAAAATGTGTCCATCACAAACAGTAGACCGTGTGACTTTAAGAGACCTGATGCTCTCTGTATCATCACAACCATATAGATTAGCATTACTGCCAGGACCGAACCTCTTATCTCCTGTGTGTGTGTGTGTGCGTGTGCGTGTGCGTGTGCGTGTGCGTGTGTGTGTGTGTGTAGCCGTGGTTAAGTGCAGTGGTGTAAAGTAACTAAGTACATTTACTCAAGTACTGAACTTGAGTACACTTTTGAGGAATTTTTACTTTGCTGGAGTATTTCCATTTTTTTGTAAAACTTTAGTTACTAGTTACTTTGTAGATTTGGATTATTATTACAAAACATGCATTCACCAGATAAGCCCTATGCACACTTAGGCTATTTGAAAATAGCCGATCTACAAGCTCACAGCGCAATATTTGAATGCGAATACTTTTGTACTTTTACTCAAGTAATTTTTTTAATACCGGACCTTTATTTGTAACAGTAGTATTTCTACATCGCAGTATTGATACTTCTACTTAAGTAAAAACTATTTGAGTACTTCTACCACCACTGGTTAAGTGTGTGTGTGTGTGTGTGTGTGTGTGTGTGTGTGTGTGTGTGTGTGTGTGTGTGTGTGTGTGTGTGTGTGTGTGTGTGTGTGTGTGTGTGTGTGTGTGTGTTTTATAAATATTGAACCATAGGTTATTTTAACCCTTTCCTGTAAAGTATAACACAGGTCTGGTTCTTACCAGGGTTCTAGCTGACAGAGACATTGTGTCATAGAGCATTATGAACAGGATCAAAGTCTAACTGTAACTATGATAGTGAGTCAGAGGAACTACTGTCTGCTGTGACGCTGATATCTGTTAGCCTTATGCACCTTATGTACAGTGGGTCCCCGGCCCACACTTTGGGAACCCCTGCCTTATGTAGAGGTACTGCATATGGTGGCTATCAGGAGGAAAGCTTGTATGTCCAAAACTGTGCATTTTCAGGAGAATTTAAAGAAACAAAAAAAAAGGGTAAAAAGTCTAAACACAGAGTTAAGAGGTTTCTACGGGACAGAAACAATATTAGATTTCAATCTGTTAGCTTCCTGTTATTTAACTTGCTTCTTTGTTTCCTTTCCTCTCTACTCACTCTCTCCCCACTCCCCCCTTCTCTCTCCCCCTCTTTCTCTCTCTCCCTCCCTCCCTCTCTCTCTCTCCCTCGCTCTCCCTGCCTCTCTCTCCCCCCTCCCCCCTCTCTCCCTTCCCCTCTCTCTCTCCCCCTCTCTCTCTCCACCTCTCTCTCCTCCTCTCTCTCCTAACTTCCTTCAGAGTGCACATGTTGGCGTCTTGTAGGAAAAAGTGATTTCATCCACTCTTTAATAACAATTGACCCTTTGTCAAGCCCTCTTCCACAACCATTGGTCGCTGTTGGATTAGGGCGGGGCTATATCTGAACCAAGGTAATTGATGTTAGAAGGTGTATAGGGTCGGGTTGGTCAACGGGCCGGTCGGGCACGGGGGGCAAAAACTGGATCCGGATGTTTGGTGAAATCATTGAGAGCCGTCTGGACCAGCTTATGAACAAGCACTATTTCTGAACCATTGCGTCCTTTGTCAATCCTTGAAATAATGTTTTTATTTATGTATTTTTTTGCACAATAAAAAACAGTACAAAAGGTAACATTATTAAAACAACGCAGTGTGTGTGTGTGTGTGTGTGTGTGTGTGTGTGTGTGTGTGTGTGTGTGTGTGTGTGTGTGTGTGTGTGTGTGTGTGTGTGTGTGTGTGTGTGTGTGTGTGTGTGTAGAAGTAAAGCTACGTTATATGGTAGAAGCAAGTGGAGAAGCTTGATTCATCAGGGTCCTTGAAATTAAAACGTTTGAGAACCACTGACAGTGTGATAAATTAAAAGAACGGTTCCCGATCCCAACCCTTAAAATCTTGTGACAATAAAGTAGATTCTTGGCCAGTGGTGGAAAAAGTATTCACATTTGTTACTTAAGTAAAAGTATCCATTCTGCAATGTAGAAATACTCTGTTACAAGTAAAAGTCCGGAATTCTAAATGTACTTGAGTAAAAGTACAAAAATATTGGTATAAAATGACCATGCTATATCTGCTATTTTTAAAATAGCAGATCTACAAGCTCACAATGCGTCACATCGCAACGCATTGTGAGCTTGAAGATCTGCTATTTTCAAATGGACGAAATGTATATAGGGCTGATGTATGTTTTATCATATGTATGTTTTGCAATAATAATAATCAAAATTAATCTACAAAGTAACTAGTAACTAAAGTTTTCAAATCAAATAATTGTAGTGGAGTAAAAGTACAATATTTGGCTCTGAGATGTAGTGGAGAAGAAGTGAAAGTAATGAAAATTGGAAATACTCCAGTAAAGTAAAAAAAAAGTACACAGTACCTGAGTTACTTTCCACCACTGTTCTTGGTGGTTGCGTTATGTTTTTACCGCAGTAGGTGTAGATCATCTTGGTGGTTACGTTATGTTTTTACAGCAGTAGGTGTAGGTGGTTACGTTGTGTTTTTACCATAGATATAGAAACCTAGATACCTCATTGGCCTCTGCAGTTCGTTGGAGCAACTTGTATCGCGGCCGCCATTTTCGCATAGGCAAACGGACACTCAAAGTGTCTACTGGCCAATCACAGCGCTCACAGCGCGTTGACTACTGGCCAATCACAGTGCGTCTTTTCTAAGACCTGTCAGAATCAGTTGTCCCGCCCCCACCTGCCTCTGATTGGCCTACCGAACGCCCCCTTCTGTGACACACACGGAAGCTTCCCTACAGCTTTCCTACGCTAAAATGGCGCCCAAGATACACATGCCTCAGAGCCGAAGGAGGCGTCTACCTATATATGTCTATGGTTTTTACCGCATTAGGTGTAGGTGGTTACGTTATGTTTTTACCGCAGTAGGTGTAGATCATCTTGGAGTCCAGGAAGCGGACGGTCAGGTTATGGAGGACAGCAGGCTCATGGAGGTAGCTCAGAGCCGTCAGGTCGTTCTCTCCTACCAGGATGTTGGGGTTCCTCAGCGGAGGCAGGCTGAGGGTTTTGGGGTCCAGCTTGACCTCCACTCCCTGGAATTGAAATATATTGGAAAAATACACAGGTGATTAAAAACAAGCCACTGGAAAATGTTTGTCTGTTGTGAAACAGTGTGAAAAGGCTGTGTTTTATAAACCAGTGGTTCTCAAACTTTTTCATGTCAAGAACCCCTAAATTAATGTGAATTTGTTCATATTCAGACATTTTCAAAGAATGTCAAGATGTTTTTGAAAATAGCTGAAATCTATAGGGCCATGGGGGTCCCCAGACCCCATTTTGAGAACCCCTGCATTAGACCACGGACCACCATAACTCTGAGAGTGTACAAATGTTTTGTTCACTCTCAGAGTTACAGACCTGTAAGGGTCCATTTGTTTCCATGTGTACACTCTCAAGAGTTACAGACCTGTAAGGGTCCATGTGGTTCCATGTGTACACTCTCAGAGTTACAGACCTGTAAGGGTCCATTTGTTTCCATGTGTACACTCAAGAGTTACAGACCCTTAAGGGTCCATTTGGTTCCATGTGTACACTCTCAGAGTTACAGACCCTTAAGGGTCCATTAGGTTCCTAACAATCCATCATTTATCTGGGGACCCCCTGGAACCCCCTCAAGGACCCCTGGGAGTCCCCGGACCCCACTTTGAGAACCAATGCCCTAAACTATTAGCACAATATTCTGAATTATGATGTTTAGCTACAGTATTATAACTCTAAACCTGGTGGACATACTGTACAACCAACCAGTTGAAGAAATGCATTGAGACTCTGGCTTTTATTAAATATCTTTTAGACCATTACGTTTTCATCGAAGATGCTTCTGAACATAATTTCATCAATAAAATAATCCAAAACCCTGAGGAAGACTACGTTGTCCAAACGTTGGTTTCTTTAAATGAATGTTTGTGTAGTGGAAAGCAGTGAGCTGGGATTGAACCCGAGGCTCCCACTCGCCAGTCCGACGTGTTACCAGTCATGCCAATAGGGCTGAGCCCGATTGGCAGGTCTGTTGCACGTGTTGTGAGCTTGTAGATCTGCTATTTTCAAATAGCCTGTGTATAAAATAGAGCTAAAGTGGTTAATGTAAGTTTCAGAATATCATAATGTATAACTGAAAAGTAACTAAAGTTTTCAAATAATTGTAGGGGAGTAAAACTACAATATTGGCCTCTGAGATGTAGTGGAGTAGAAGGAAAAGTATTGGAAATTAGAAATACTCAAGTAAAGTACAAATAACATTTAATAACTGTAAAAGTACAGTAATTTAAAAAATGTACTTAAGTTACTTTCCACCACTGTTCTAGAGTAATTGCTTTTTTTTAAAAGTATTAATAAGTACGTGATTTTTTTAAACTAGAGGTTCGGGCCCGTTGCGTATACCAGTGTGTAATTTAAATAAGTCTAGGACAGTGGTTCTCAAAGATCTCAAAGTCCCTCAGGGTTCCTTTAGGGGGTTCCAAATGGACCCTTACAGGTGGTGGTCATCACATTATTGTCTCAGGAATGCAACAAAAACAGACAAATCTCCATGAATTCAAGGCTTTCATGGGGTGTGTAATTGAAAGAAAATAAGTAATTTTTTGGGGTGAACTACTCCTTTAAGCTGCCCCTGGCTGCAGCCTGTTCATTTCCACACTATCTGCCTCATTTCCATAATACTGAACCTACACAACATGTTCAGACCTGACAGCTCACTGCTGCACACACTAACTATAAGAGCCATGCAACACAGTAGCTGTGTGTAAGGGCTGCAGTAGTTCATCAAACTAATCCATTTGATCCATTATGAAAAATAATCATTAATAATCACAGCGACTGAACACACAGTGTGTACAACACAGTGTACAACACAACACAGAGACATGGTTGGTGGACACAGATCACTAACAGAGGAAAACCAATGTCATCCGTCACACATTCTTCTGTTGAAATGGACATTTTCTGTTCATTTGACCTTTTCTCACATCATGGAACATCGTTGTTGTCAGGCAGAAACCTCTGATCTCCATATTCTAACTTTATGTGTTCTTTTAAATTAACGTCTACTTGATCACACTAGAGCGCCACACGATAACACCGTAAGTAGCATCTACAAGCTTGAAACATGGCGCGACGCGTTTCGAGCTTGTAGCTCTGCTACTTTTGAATTTGAATCCTGTAAAGTAACAGTTTTGGACATATGAGGTTTACACCCGACAGAGACCATATGATTCTGAACATACAGCATTAGTGTGTGTGTGTGTGTGTGTGTGTGTGTGTGTGTGTGTGTGTGTGTGTGTGTGTGTGTGTGTGTGTGTGTGTGTGTGTTCACCGTCCCATCCTCCAGCAGCACATGGAGGGTCTTGTCTCCAGGAGTATAGTTCCTGGTCAGCTCTGCAGGCTGCCACACATCCTGGTGGTGGGGAAGCCACACCCGGGCATGCTGGGAAGAGAACATCACCAATATAATAATAATGAGAAGAAGAATAATAAGAAGAATATGTTGTATTTATGCTGGGGACAGAACAGCAATATGAACATGGGGCTGGGAGGATCTGGAACCGGAGGAACCGCATACAACATTGAGGAACAAGGAATGGGTTCCATCACATTTTGGAACATTTTCCGGAACCGGTTGTTAATCACACTGTCAGATCTGGTTATGTGGACTTCATGTCTGATATATAATTATAATACCGGTGGTTCTCACACTATTTCATTTCAAGGACAGGTACGTGCACACATAGACATGAAAGGAGGCTTGAGACCCTGCCCTTTTACCCGTCGGTAAAAAAGTGCCCTCTCCTCTCCAAAAAATCTATTACCCCAAACAATTTATTTCAACTGCCCCTAGCGGCCTAACGGTAAGGCCGACGGAAATGGCAGTGGGTGTGTTGGATGCAGCTCAAAATGAACTTTATATTACCTCGGTTTGTCGCCGTCTGATCTTCCTAGCCCGTGTTATTAAAGACAAACGGGGGACAATGGCCAAAACTCAATCGAAAATCGTAAAAAAAAAAATGGCAAAAGTGGCCGTTTTCAATGTTTTGGCCATTATCTCTGGAACGGAAGGTCCAGAGATGCGCATTTATTTTTATTATTTATTTATTTATAAACTGACAATTTAATGACTCTAAATTGATAAAAAACTAGAAAAAGTGCTCCTCGGAGCACAGGTCTCCGCCAGGTCAGGTAGGTTATTGTGGGCCAGCAATGTTCGGAATTCTAGCCTGACACTCAGCCTGAATTTTCATTTCGTTTCACTCCATTATTCAGTCTGAAAGCCCGCTCAGCGCAGACGTTTTCTGAGGTGGGGGCGTGGCCAAAGTTGGACTCTTTGGCGATTGGTTCATACTGGATTATCCCGATCCCGATTCGTCGTACAGATTTTCAACCGAGAAACCCCCGTCTTCGACACCGTCACCAGACCCTGAATGCGAGGCAAGCGATACAGGGGGTGGAGCCAGGCTATCGAAATTCGCCAATCAGGATGGAATATGAAAAATCGGACAGCTCCGTCTTGATCACTTGACTATAGAGATAATGTGTACCGATTTGCATGATGTTTGGACAAACTTTGTATGAGTAATATAAAAAAGAAACAGCGCCTGGTGGCGCTATAATAGGGCAATGTTAAAAGGTTGGCATTTGTTCCTCAACGTAGTGCAATGTGCGTGCAAAGTTTCACCGCAATCGGATGCTATGTTCATGATTTTCGGCATTTTGTTCAAAACTCCTGCGAACTTTAGATGTCAATCTTAGCCAATCAGGATGGAATATGAAAAATCAAACAGATCCGTCTTGATCACATGACTATAGAGATCATGTGCACCGATTTGCGTGAAAGTTTGCTAAAATCTGAAGGAGTAATATAAAACTATGTGTTTTACATAAGTCGGCCTCCTGGTGGTGCTATAAAAGGCATATGTGAAAAATGCAGGGCAAAGGTTTTTCCTTGGCCTCTAGGAGTGCGAATACAAAGTTCTACACAGATCGGTGCAGACAGTTACAGGTAAGAACACGAATCAGCCTGTAATAGCGCCACCATGAGGCTGATTTGAAAAAAGTGGCATTTCTTCCTCTGCCTAGTGGGAATGTGTGTGCAAAATTTCACGGATATTGCACACTGTGTTCATGATTTGTAGATCAGCTATTTTCACAATATTTATCTGTGGATCAAGTCACATCTAATGCAACACACGCTTATCTAATTATTAATTAGGCTCCAGCTGTGCATGCTGCTGCCATGTTTTAATGAGAATTACAAGACTAAACTACTAAACCAGTCTAACCCTAAAATAAAACACTTTTTACTGCAATGCTTATTCAAACCATTAATTGAAAAAAAATTAAGAAAGTCTTGCTCAACAAAATGACGCAAAATATTCTTCCTGTTCAATAAACAGCTTCCTTCATGATTTACTAAACACTTCATTCTCTCTGTCAGATACTATTAGGCCTACTATTACACTTTTATTTATTAGTGACTTTTCAACTTTTCACCTGCCCTCACGAAGCCTTACTTGTGTTCTTTAATTAATAATTCACTGATGAACTATAAGCCTCTTCATTAAAACCTGTTTTGTCTTAACTTTATGAACAGTGTCTTTAATAAGATTTATTTATTTAGACTTTAAATGCTTTTACAACTTTCTGGAAACACAAAGAGAACCTTCAAGGAGTTTAGACACTATGTTAACCCTCTTCTCTCTCTCTTCTTTCTCTTATTTATTCTCCATGTAAATCACTTTTTCTTTAATTAGAACTCAAGGTCCAACAAAACAACATAATAACATATAATGTGCAATAATAATTCACTGTCAGAATCCCGTTCATTCATATAGCTCCATAATGATGTGGAACCTCTCCCTCCACTATAGCTCCAAGATGAGGTTCCACACCGTCGGGTTCAGGCAGCTGACGGGACCGGTGAATATTCTCCACTACTGACCTTTTTCCTCACATCGTATATAAAAAGTAAAGCTCAGCTCTCCTGCTCTCAGATGTTTCACATTTTAGCGGCCAAGAATCTTTTATTGAAGGGTTGAAACAAGCGTTTAAATCGCTTTTTCAGTCAGCCTGTGGCCATGTGTTCACAATGCAATCTCCCTGGAGCAGTACAGCATGCGGACGGGGGCTGACTGGCCACAGGCTGACTAAAAAAACGATTTAAACGCTTGTTTCAACCCGTCGGTTTGATTTTCTTGGCCGCTAAAATGTGAAACATCTGAGAGCAGGGGGTCTGAGCTTTACTTTATGGATACGATGTGAGGAGAAAGATCAGTATCATCATAATGGACAATATTCGCCGTTGCCGTCAGCTGCCTGAACCCGACGCTGTGGGACCGCATCTATAGGAGGAAGAGGTTCCAAACGGAGTTAGATCATTCACAACCTTCTGAATGAACAGGATTCAATACAATTCATGAATTAATTAATTAATTAATCAATCAGCTCCTACCTTAGAATAGAGCTCACAAGCTGCCATGGTGTTTATTAAACCCTCCAGAACAGAAGAGATCAGATCATACTTATATTCATGTTTTCTGTCAGAATGCTGAACAGAGAGATAAAGTTTCTGAGCAGGAAAGTTTGTCAGTCTGTCACTGCCGTCACCGTCCGACTCCTCCTTCTGCAGCGTGCGCATAGGGTAATTTTATTTCCCTTTTATTTTATTTGTAAGGCAGTGGTTCTCAACCTTTATCCACAAGTTTCCAAGGGAATTATGATGGGCATCACTTCCTGTAGGAATGTGAATTGAATGACTGACAACAGGAAGTGATGCCCATAATTCCCTCAATGCCCCACACTGGAAACTCGTGGATAGCCTGAGAACCCCCAAAAATAATCATATTTGAACTGGGACCCCCCCCCCCCCCAGCAGATCTACAAGCTGTTGTGAGCCTGTAGATCTGCTATTTTCACTGTTGTTGCCTCTTATATTTTTTGACAATTTGGACAATGTTTGACCAGTTTTTATTGTACAGTTTATTGATTACTTTTGATGCAATAATGTATAAGGTATTTTTTTTTGTTACTTCACTGTCATCTGGGGACCCCCAAAAAAATCATGTGGGGACCCCCTTGGGGGTCCCGACCCAAAGGTTGAGAACCACAAGGCACCTGAGAGTGTGCATAGGGTACTTTTATTTCCCTTTTATTTTATTAGTAAGGCATCTGAGCATGTACATAGGGTGCTTTTATTTCCCTTGTAATTTATTGTAAGGCTCCTAAGCTGGCACATAAGGTACCTTTGTTGCCCTTTTAGTTTATTGTTTTGATTTGTGGCCATGATTAAAAGAGACAGACAGACCTTTATTTGAGGATTAAAAAATGAAAACATCTTAACATTTAGATTTCATTGAAATGATTTTAAATTTTTTGTTAAACATTTGTATGTTTATTGATTTGTTTCCATTTATTAGAGTAGAAACTAGGCAGGTATATACTATATGCCCGTTGAGAACAACATCCGTTGGGAACGATGCCCCTCTGGTTAAGCAATAACCATTGTACCTGTTGTGTTATGCCTGTCTGTCTGTCCGTCCGTCCGTCTCTAACTGATGTTGCCTCCTCTCATAGTTTTGCATGTGATCTGTCCAAGTATTGTCATCAAATGGTTCTGCTTCCACTGGGCGACGCCCTCCTCTGATACCTTCAGGTCCACCTGTATCTTCTCCCAGACCTTCTTCTTTGGGTTGAGCCTCTGGTCCGGTTCCCCCGCCTCGTATCCTTCTACAAACACCCGGTCTCCTGGCCTGGAGCCCTCTGGCGGCTCCAGAGGTTCCACCCCTCCTTCCGCTGTGGAGCACAGCAGCATGGCTTCAGACTCCACCCCCCGCATCTTCTGAGGTTTCAGATTGCAGAGCAGGAGCACCATTCTGTCCCGCAAGGCCTCCTGGGAAACGTAGGCCACCAGCCCGCTGACTACGGTCCTGGACTCCGCCTCTCCCACGTCGATCTTCTCCAGGTACAGCGAGTCGGCGTCGGGATGCTTCTCTACGCTGATGATCTTGCCCACCCTGATGTCCAGGCGGGAGGGCACCAACTCATCATCTCCTCCACCTCCACCTCCTCCGGCTTTAGCGACGCCCTTTTTCCCAGATGCTGCTGCTGCCGTTTTCTTCGAGGGGCCGGGGTAGGCCGCAGCGGTCAGTTTGCGGAGCTCAGGAGACTCAAACTTCTTCCTGATCGGCTCCAGGAGTCTGTTGAGTGCGAGCTCCACCGAGGCCTTCAAGTCTCCCGGGTGGATCGACTCGTCCGCAAAGTCCCGCTCCACCTCCTCGAACGTGCCGTAGACTTTGTCTCCGCCCCGCTCGGCGTCTCTTTTGATGCAAAGCTCTCCGCGGAGCGGGAAGAGGACGTGTTTGACGAAGGACAGCACACCATTGTTCCGGACGTTGCCCGGCTCGCAGAAAGCCTTCTTCAGCTTCTTCCTCACATCCGCCTCGTCGTCCAGGAGATCGATCTTTGACTCGTCTTCGGAGGAGCTCATCTTGGCCCCCGTCAGTCCCGGCACCATGGGGTTCATCAGATGGACGCGCTTGGCGTAGCCCAGGGCGGGCAGGTGCTTCTCCGCAAACGTGAAGATCTTCCTCTGGTCGACTCCTCCGAACTGTGCGTCCACCTTGAGGTGCTCCTCGTCCAGAGCCTGCAGCGCGGGGTACAGCAGACCGCTCAGCAGAGGGTGCTCCACCTGTTTGACCACCTCGGCGCCGGCTTTCTTGGCGTCGTGCTCGGTGACCGCGGACGACAAACGGTACACGTCCAGCGTGTACTCTCGGCCCAGCTGGAAGTCCGTTCCCTTGACGAACGTCAGCTTGTCGAGCGGCACCCCGATGCTCTCCAACATGGCCTTGATGATCTCCTCGTAGTACTTCGCCCGTAGCTCCAGCAGCCCCCAGGGGGCCTTCATGTTGTCCAGGTAGGCGTGCAGGTCCGCCAGCAGAACGGTCACCTCGCACCCGGCCGCCAGGAAGTCGGCGATCTTGGACATCGGCACAAAGTAGGCGACGTGGGGTCTGCCCGTGGTGGCTGTTCCCCAGTACACCTTCAGCTCTCGCTCCTGGAGAACCTGCCTCAGTCTGTCCTCGCCCAGGACCTCCTGTAGGTTCCTGGTTACCAGGTGGAACTTCTCCTCTGGACCGAGGACCTTCTTCTCTGGACTCGGCTCTGCCATGACCCCCCGTTGAGACATTAATTTATCTTCTCTACGGATGAAGCTCCTATATGTGGATACATGGAGAGAGTGGATCAATCTGTTTGTCCAGATTATATGGCGTCTGCCGGTGTTTGCTCTTGTCATCGTGATGAGGTCATGATGACCTCATCATGACCTCTTCATGGTAACCAGGTAACCAGTTACCTCACTGTCCCGAAGCAGGGACCTCTTATTATTATAACTGTAAAAGACAGATAATCGTGTGCTTGTGTAATTTATAAAAGTCATTTGAAAATAGCCGATCTACAAGCTCACAACACGTCGCAGAGCGACGCGTTGTGAGCTTGTAGATCTGCTATTTTCAAATTGCCAAAGTATATATAGGTCTGAAGTGGTTTTGTAATAATCTAAATCTACAAAGTAAATGGTAACTAAAGTTCTAAAATAATTGTAGTGGAGTAAAAGTACAATATTTGCCTCTGAAATGTAGTGGAGTAGAAGTAAAAGTATTGAAAATTGGACACACTCAAGTAAAGTACAAATACCTCAAAATTATACTTAAGTACAGTACTTGAGTACATGTACTTAGTTACTTTCCACCACTGCTTGTAGATCAGCTATTTTCACATTTTGTTCGTTTCTGCCCCTCAAAGAATGATCTGCTGCCCTCTGCTGGTCACAGTGTCTCCTCTGCAGTTTTACACACCTTCTGAATTCCCTCTGCCAGTGTTGCCATGTCCGTTTTTTATATGCGACTTTGGGCTTGTTTTTCCTGTAAAGTCGCTTGTAAATATTGGTAGTTTGTGTGTGTGTGTGTGTGTGTGTGTGTGTGTGTGTGTGTGTGTGTGTGTGTGTGTGTGTGTGTGTGTGTGTGTGTGTGTGTGTGTGTGTGTGTGTGTGTGTGTGTGTGTGTGTGTGTGTGTGTGTGTGTGTGTGTGTGTGGGGGGGGTATCCTTTTAACAACCATTGTAACATCATACATCTGTACTGTTTACACATCTGTTAATAAATCAATAACATTTTTCATATCATGGACCCCTAATGAATATGTATTTGTCCATGGACCCCTAATGAATATGTATTTGTCCATGGACCCCCATCTGAAAATATATTTGATGCCAGGGACCCCCATACAAGATTTGTGTTAAAACATTTCAAAGATATTCAAAATTTTTCTAAAGACCGTTTTGAAAATAGCCGATCTAAAAGCCCACAACGTATTGCGATACGGCACATTGTGAGCTTGTAGATCTGCTATTTTCAAATGACCGTATATAGGTTTCAATGCCACTTCTTTTGGGCTTTTTTCATAGACCTGGTTGCTTAGTTCTTCAAGAGTTCAGCCTCACAGGGCTGAAGTGACAGACAGTGGTGTAAAGTAACTAAGTAAATTTACTCAAGTACTGTACTTAGGTACAATTTTGAGGTATTTCCAAATTTAAATTGTTGTTGTGAGCTTGTAGATCTGCTATTTTCAAACATTTTTGTACTTTTAGTACTTTAAGTAAGACAGATCCCAACCCCAAACACAACATTCTCATCTCTAATGCCTCCCACACATTAAATGGATTATTCTATAAAAAATATCCCACTGCAAAAGTTGTGAAATTGATATATATTGTTATAGACCCAAAAACTAAAAAATATAAACTCATGTAGATTCACAATGGAAGCTCTGAGAGGTTTTAAAGCTTGGCATACGTGAAGCCAGGACATCCCTGTACATTCTACAACAAAATGAATGTCAATGTCTGAATGGAAATAGGACACATATGGTAGTCATTTGAACACACTACACTACAATGTTCACTTTACTTTGTAGTGACTGTCTCTGACATGTTTTCATAGCAACACATGTGACCCGTTGGAAAGCTGGTTCTACTGAATCCGACAATACCAATTGTGCAGACTCCATACATTTGGAAACATATTTTTATTTAAATCAATATAGTCTCCAGTTAATGTAGGATAATTTTTAAAGTAGGCTAACTCTCATATCCTCTCATAGGGAATGCATTGGCAGCTGCAGTACATCGTTCTAATGGACCTCGAGTGGAGGCGGTCTCAAAAGTGGGCGTGAAATTTGCAGTTCCTGTGTATGCAGTCGCGCCCGAGCGCCTCCAGGCGCGAGTGCCCGCGACGACCGGCCGATGGTCTGCGACTGCTAGTCGACTAAGCGCCGTCCGAGTTATGTACCGATAGGCACAGAATAGTAAATTATGTTGTGGGGACTGCGTTTGCCCCAACTGTCACTCAAAGTGACCACTGGCCAATCACAGCGCGACTTTTCCGGGTCTGGGGCGGGTCTTGGCAGAATGTCGGTGCATATCACTATCACGCGTACATGCATCACTTTTCTACAGGGACACGCCCCCCTCACCTAGCCTGAGTGGCAAAACATTGAGCAGCATGGAGTGTTGGAGTTTGGACGCGCTCGTTGGAAATCACTCAACAATCCAGCGTACCTGTTTCTAAATGTCACATGATGCAGGTCCAGGAGGCAGCAGGACGCTGCGTTATAGAAAACGAGCGCTTCCAAACTCTGACACTTAAACAAAATAATCACCTGCACGGAATTTATTGACAGAAAGTAGCTCATAACATGTCTCTACGGTGGATTTTTATGAAACACAAACTTTGCAGATAGAAAGAGGATAATTCAAGCTTTCCGTACGGCTCAATGTTGGTGAGTTTAATGTGGTTTAATACAATCAGATAGGACTTTTCTGTTTGGTTGTATGGGCTGTCAAGACCAGAAAGTAGTTTTTTGCCACACCCCCCCTACATATTCAAAGATTTGCAAAAGAAATCATGATTTTTCAAAAATGGCAGATCTACAAGCTCATGTCGCTGCACTATGGGCTTGTATATCTGTTGTTTTTTAATAGCCCAAACAAATGTAAAATGACACAGGTGCTTTCTCGTGTTATTTTTTACCCATTTAGACCAGGAAAGCGTCTGTAATTAGACATTCCAGCTTGTAGATCTACTACTTTTGATAGTTTTGAATTTGAATGGTGAAAAGTAACAGTTTTGGACATATGAGGTTTACACCCTATAGTACAGACCACATCATGTAGAATCTAACCTGACTCCGCCAGATGGGGGCAGTATTGACTTCACATGTTCACAAATACAGCCTCCATCTGGGCTTGGTCAGAGATTGGAGATACTCTGCACTCCGGGGTGTGTGAACCAATCAGCGGCTGCTAGGGGCGGGATCTTGGCGAGACCGGATGTGACGCCATCGAGAAGCGCTTATTGCGTTGTAGTTCTTTCATGATTCATCAAGGTTGAATATTATACACAAGAACTACAGCCACTATACGTCATGTAAACACGTCAATATGATTGCTTGATAGACAGTGATAGACAGACGGTCCCATCCAATCACCTGCCAAGTAGCTTGAAAAAAAGGGACCGCCCCTTCATCGATTGTGCTACCGAGGTCCCAGGTGGAAGTAGCCTGTGAAACAAATGCGACACAAGCTTCTTCTAAACGGCTAAAAAGGAAAAATAAAAAATAAATTAACACATTGATTTGTAGGAGAGCAGATATTATGCAAAACTATTTTATTTACAAAACAAATGGCACAGTGAGACTGCGTTGAGTGTAATTCATGCACAGTCCAGACAATCATGTCATTAAAGCCCAAAACTATTCCATCTGGAGACAAAAACATTAACATGTCATTAACATGTCATTAAAGCCCAAAACTATTCCATCTGGAGACAACAAACAGCAGACATTATCCAGAGGTCATAGTTCACCCCCAAAAAACACTCCATTCACCCCCAGGAAACCCTCAATTCATGGACATTTTTACTTTGTTTTTGTGGCGTTCCTGACGATTAGGGACGGGACGATAATCGTTTATGGTGATTAAAAAAAAAACGCTCATAGAAAATCGTTTCGCAGAGATTTTAATTGATGTAGGATGAATTATCTTTAGTTGAGCTGAAATCTCATTAACACTTAAACCCTCTATAGTTGATAAAACTGACCGTGACCTGTAAAGATTATTTCACTCTACACACGATTCACCAAAAATAGCAGAACAAGCACGTTGTCAGCTTGTACAGTGTAGATCTGCTATTTTTGGCTAACGCCCCGCCCCCCCACAAAGGTGGTAAACAAAAGTGGCATTTTAAGTTTTAAGCACATTTTAATTATCGTGATAATATTGCAATTATATTTTGCCACAATAATCATGACATGAAATGTTCATATCATCCCATCCCTACAGTATGTTCCAGATCCAATATTTCAACATGTTTAATTGATAGGAGAAAAAAAAGAAAGAAGTCATTTTGGGAGTGAACTAAGCTCTTTCAGGACAGATTCCCAACTTAGATTCTCACTGAGTTATTAAAGCAAATATTGCTCAAGAGAAACAGTGGTGCGTTACTGTTAAGGCCATTTATTAAACATGGAGAAACCTAACATCAATAAAATGAATTAAAACCTGTCGTCATCCTGAACTACACTGCTTCAGATCAGAGACGTCATTTAGGGGAGAAATAAGTGGGTGGCAACAAAATAATAATCTAATATAGCAGATCTACAAGCTCACAGTGCGCTGTGATGATGTGACACATTGTAGATCTGCTATTTTGGCAATGTTTTTGACCAAACATAAATGTGAAAATGCAGCCTATGACATGGTCAAAAAGAGTTGCCAAGCTGATAGTGGCAAATGAATGAATGTATGTACAGTATGTTATGTATGTATGTATGTATGTAATAAATGTATGTATGTAACCCAATCAATCCGGGAACGCATCCGTTTCATTTTAGATTTGAGCTTTAACCATTATTTTATACTTTGGCTATTCAAAAATAGCAGATCTACAAGCTCGTAGCGCGGCACTCACGAGCTTGTAGATCAGCTATTTTTGGACATTTTGAACAGATCTTTGCTTCTAACATAATGTTTGCTTTAAAAATATACATTGAAAGATTTGCACAAACTTTCCACGCATTTTTTTTAAAAGCAGATATATAAGCTCAATGAGCTTGTATATCTGCTATTTTTCAATAGCCAAAGAAATCTTAAAATGACACAGATGCGTTGCCGGTCTTAATGGGTTAATAAAATGACTGTATGGCTGTAGACAAGAACACATGTGTGTCTGTGACACGCGTGTCTGTGACATGTGTGGATGCAACCCCCTCAGCGCTGATCCAAAATCTGATTCATCTGCAATAAACGCTAAGTTGTGGAGAAAATATGAATAAAAGAACCGAATTTGAGCAACTATTGCCACCCCCCAAATGACATCACTGTTCGAACGCATCCAATGAGAGACCTCCATGGAGAGACAGGTGACAAGGTGACCGAGGGCCAATTAAAAAAACAAAGAAGCAAAGATTCACAGAGAACAATTTTCCAAAGTGAACGACGTTCAACTTCCCATCGGCCGGGAGGTCAACTTCCCATTGGCAGGGAGGTCAACAGAAAATGTTCTGCCAAAGTCAAATATCACTAACTTTATATATATGTTTCCAGGTGTGATTAACGTGTTGTAAATAAGCTATATATATACGAGGTGTGTATATATATATATATATATATATATATATATATATATATATATATATATATATATATATATATATATATACATATATACACACACAAAAGACATTTTCAGCTGTTCAAATTAAATCACCACTGACTCAATATCTGCCATAACTAATTTACAGCATTCAGCTTGATTCATTATTTGTTCTTTTTTTTTCTTCTTTTTTTTGTTGTTGTTGACATCAAAGGATAAAACAGAGACGGTGGAACGCAGCAGGCAGCATCGTATTCCACGGTGCTGGAATGAATGAAACAGCAACAAAAGTGTTGTAAACCAAAACTTTTAGGGTTGCAACTAGATATCGATTATTTCCTTTTGAGCGATTATTTCTAATCGATTACTTTTTCGATTAATAATAGAGTAATCGAGAAGCGAAAAAAAAACTTTATATTTCAATGAACCGATTATTAACCATTTAAAGCCCTATTTCTTATTCACTTTGTCGCACAACAGAGTCATGCAAATAAATTGTGAAAATGTGTGAACATGTTTTTTTTATACAATTTCCGCATATAATGGCATGCCCACAAACAGGGGGTCGATTATTTTACTAAATTATCGATTGTTTTTATTTAATCTTTTTTTTAAATAATCGATTGGTTTGATTAAAGGCATGCTACGTAATTTTACCCTGTGTTTACATAAAACTATAAATACATTTTTAACCCATCATTTACCTCTACATAAACCAGCAGTGTGGTGGTTGTTTAACTGCAGAAACACACGGTCCTCTCGCTGGATGTTTGTTTAGGTAGAACCAAAAACGTCCCCCTGTCTAGAATGATGGATTGTTTTGTAAACACAGGGTAAAGTTACATACTAAGCCTTTAACTGTTGCACCCTAAAAAACCCTTTGCTCGGTGCCGGTGTGTGTATATATATATATATATGGAACCGGCCAGCTTGCTGCGGTATCAACCGGAACCGGGCCAGCTTGGTGGCTTGGCGGCCATCTCAGCCGGCCAGCTTGCTGGCCACGATGGAGGGCTTCCTCTGCGGCAGGTCCTGAGGCGTGGGGATGTGGTCGCCCGTGATCTCCGCCTTGTTCTCGGCCG
Organism: Gymnoscopelus braueri; assembly: GCF_963280865.1. Lineage (NCBI taxonomy): Eukaryota > Metazoa > Chordata > Actinopteri > Myctophiformes > Myctophidae > Gymnoscopelus > Gymnoscopelus braueri. Next base: position 5,669,671 of record NC_137610.1, read on the forward strand.
CTGACGAGGGCGTGGCCGCCGTGGGAAGCTGCTTGTTCTTCATCTTGGCCTTAGCCATGTTGTAGTCGCCCGAGTCAAAGTACTTTGGCTGTTGGAAAATAAATTAAAGTAAAACATATTATACCAGCTTGTAAAATAAATTAAAGTAAAAACGAGAACGACGCGGTCATATTATACCGGATTGCAGAGGTGTAATGTAACTAAGTACATTTACTTAAGTACTGTACTTAAGAAAAATGTTGAGGTATTTTTACTTCACTGGAGTATTTCCAATTGTCAGGACTTTTACTTCTACTCCACTACATCTCAGAGGCTAATACTGTACTTTTACTCCACTACAATTATTTGAAAACCTTGATTGTTATTATTATCGCAAAAGACATTAAAGGTAGGGTAAGTGATATTTTTTTGTCAAAACAAAAAGTATTTTGTTAAAAGGTTAAAATACTATATTCTGATAGTAATCATTGCTATAGAGTGTTTTTTCAGTAACAGGAGTCTCCCTGTCTCTCCAGCTCTTTAATAAACAGAAAATACATTTTTCGGTAGGTGTCAAAATCTCAGCCAATCAGGAGAAAGTACCAATTTTTAAGCTTAATTTGTATAGTGTTCCAGTTCCAATTTTGTCTGCTCATTTCTTAGTGTCATCACTTCCAATTTCACTTGTTTAATCTGTATCCTGATTGAGTTCTCTGTCCTGGTTGGATAAAATTGGAAATGAAACTGAAACGAAAATGCATTTTCTGTTTAATAAAGAGGTGGAGAGACAAGGAGACTCCTAATACTGAACAAACACTCAGTAGCAATGAACAATCAAATAGCAATGAGTACTATTAGAATATAGAGCTATTTAACAATTATTTTAACCAAAGCAAATCACTTACCCTACCTTTAACCACTTCAGCCCTATATACATTTTGGCCATTTGAAAATAGCCGATCTACAAGCTCACATTGTGAGCTTGTTGATCGGCTATTTTCAAAAGACGTTTCATACATTTTGAACACACAATTAAATGATTTAGTTATAAGGCTAAATGTCTGTGTAGGCCCTACACAGACATGCAGCCTTATAACTAAATCATTATTTAATGTAGTTATAAGGCTACATGTTTGTGTAGGGCCTACACAAACATGTAGCCTTATAACTACATTAAATAATGATTTAGTTATAAGGCTACATGTTTGTGTAGGGCCTACACAGACACTTATAACTAAATTAAATAAAAGTGAAGTAGGCTAAGGCTTATTTATGATCTATTAGCCTATATTCATAGAGTTATGCGGCAGCCTGTATTCCGTTGCGTTTACATTATACAGACATGTGATTATGTAAATCCTACCGTTTCACTGCTAAAATAAAACCATACTTCTTATGGAAAACTATTTGTTGTATCCCTCTTCTTCTTCCTCGTTGTATTGGCATTTTTAATGTGTAAATAGCAATTATTTTCAACCCATTTCTGTCTGTGTGTCTGTGTGTCTGTGTGCCTGTCTGTCTGTCTGTGTGTGTGTGTGTGTGTGTGTCTAAAACTTACCCCCTTTTGCAGCCTCTTCCGCAGCAGGTCAGATCCTGCGGGTTTGGAGCCCAGGTTTGGGTATCTGGCCTTCAGCTTGGCCTCCTCCGCTCTCTCTGGGCTGATCACCAGGTTCTCCTCCATTTCCTGAGGAAGCACCAAGCGTTACATTAAAGGTTAAGTGACCAACCTCTCTCTACTATTCAGCTAAGAGCAGGGGTCTTCAACAGGGGGTCCGGGACCCCTAGGGGTGTGTTCAATTAATCCATATGGCAATAATTCCGTGCCGATAATCCTATCGATACAGAGGCTACCATATGGATACGCTGTGTGACGCAGCTTTAAAAAACAACAACATGGTGTGTTTATTTGTGTCTGAGACTCTAAAATAAACAGAGAGAATATTTCATTTGCATTTATTAATGATTCAATATTTTGCATTTATCCATCAAAACATTCGTTATTTATATTTGTATTTATTTCCTTGCTTTTTGTAAACATTTGATCAACTAAGTTTTTTCAAATCGATTTGGAAACTTTACGTTTTCTGACAATATATTCTTAATATATTGGTCAAAACATCGGAAGTCTAGGACTCTGCAAAAGTTAATTTAGTAGAAGACAGTCATTATTCAAAATCAACGCGTATCGCGATACATATCGTATCGTGGCCTCTGTATCGTGATACGTATCTATCGTGACGTAGATACGTACAACTGGCCCTACCGGGACCCCTAGGGGGTCCTCAGAGTTACTACAGAGGGGCCGCCAAATGTTTGTGGGATTGTAACCTTTATTTAAATTTTTATTTTATTTTACATTAACCACTTCAACCCTAGCGTCCTTATTCTGAGGGGAACATTGGCCGAAAATAGCAGATCGACAAGCTCACAAGGCCTCGCAGTCGCAACGAGCTTGTAGATCGGCTATTTTCGGTGAGGTTTTCTGTAGAGGGGAAAAAAGAGCAGACCAAGTACATAGGCCACTTGTGTGTCATTTGTGTGACACCAAGTGACAGCACGTCACTTCGTGCCGTGCTGTGAGCTTGTACACCTGCTATTTTTTTGTTTAACTTGAAAGTGTTTAAAAATAATGATAATGATAGTGTCTGTCAAACAAGTCTATGAATCTATGTTTAATCTGCAACACAATGTTATACAATATGTAGTGATGGGGTCCCTGGGGGGTCCCTGCTTCATCTGTCTCTCAGCTAATGGGTCCCTGCTTCATCTGTCTCTCTGCTTCATCTCTCTCTCAGCTAAGGGGTCCCTGCTTCATCTCTCTCAGCTAAGGGGTCCCTGCTTCATCTCTCTCTCAGCTAAGGGGTCCCTGCTTCATCTCTCTCAGCTAAGGGGTCCTTGGCCTGCTTCATCTCTCTCTCTCTCAGCTAAGGGGTCCCTGCTTCATCTGTCTCTCAGCTAAGGGGTCCCTGCTTCATCTCTCTCTCAGCTAAGGGGTCCCTGCTTCATCTCTCTCAGCTAAGGGGTCCCTGCTTCATCTGTCTCTCTGCTAGGGGGTCCCTGCTTCATCTCTCTCTCAGCTAAGGGGTCCCTGCTTCATTTCTCTCAGCTAAGGGGTCCCTGCTTCATCTCTCTCAGCAAAGGGGTCCCTGCTTCATCTGTCTCTCAGCTAAGGGGTCCCTGCTTCATCTGTCTCTCTGCTAGGGGGTCCCAGCTTCATCTCTCTCAGCAAAGGGGTCCCTGCTTCATCTCTCTCAGCCAAGGGGTCCCTGCTTCATCTCTCTCTCTGCTAGGGGGTCCCTGCTTCATCTCTCTCTCTGCTAGGAAGACCTTGGGAACCCCCTGATCTACTGATGGTTACTATTTATGTCAGAGAGTTGCTAGCTAGCAGGTTAGCAACTAGCTGCTAACACACACACACACGTCTCACACACACACACACACACACACACACACACACACACACACACACACACACACACACACACACACACACAGTAGTTAGCCTGTTCGCACATACTTAGCCAATATTAACTCTATGGGAGCTAGCCTGTTAGCACAGCACTGGGTGTGTGTGTGTGTGTGTGTGTGTGTGTGTGTGTGTGTGTGTGTGTCACACACACTGTAGTTAGCCTGTTAGCTGCTAACCAACAACACACACACACACACACACACACACACACACACACACACACACACACACACACACACACACACACACACACACACACACACACACACACACACACACACACACACACACACAGAGTGCTGTGCTAACATGCTAACAGGCTAACTCTCCTCTCAGTAATAGATATTAACTCATAGCTCATGTTGTACCTGTAGCTTCGTAGCTTCCAGATCCTCAGACATAGTTGTAGTTCTTTGTAGTTTTTTAAGAATAGATGTTATAATGATGTTTAAAGTAAAGTCACCGAGAGAGACAAAACACTGAAGCGCTGTCTGACAGGATGATCAACAGATCACTGAGCGCTCAGGACTGACAGTAGAGCCCAGAGAGGATCCCAGAGTGGATCCCAGAGTGCATCCCAAACAGATTGAGGATTACTCTGAGGTTTGTTAGTGCAAGGGTGTCCAAACTGTACAGGCCACGACCCCCAAAAAAAAAATTGAACTGGGAACCCCCCAAAATAATCATATTTGAACTGGGGAACTCCTCTCATATTTGAACTGGGAACCCCCCAAAATAATCATATTTGAACCGGGAACCCCCCAAAATAATCATGTTTGAACTGGGGACCCCCCAAAATAATCATATTTGAACTGGGAACCCTCCAAAATAATCATATTTGAACTGGGGACCGCCCAAAATAATCATATTTGAACTGGGGACCCCTCAAAAAAATCTTAATTGAACTGGGGACCAATTCATATTTGAACAGGGGACCCCCCCCCCCCAGTCCCTGACAATCTGCAGGAGTTGGGGCATTACATTTAGTTTGACTCGGTTTCCACAGATAAATATTGTGAGGCGGGGCGTTGTGAGCTTGTAGATCAGCTATTTTCACAAGTTTTGCCTCTTTCTTATATTATTTGACAATTGGCCAACGTTTGATTGATTGATTGATGTACTTTATTTAGTAAGACATGAGAACAACACTACATGGAAGTACAAATTCACAATACAAGGTCTACTAAACTGGAAGACTCATTAAGCACTGAGCTTGTTTAAGATGAGATCCCCATGCACACAAATCATGATGACATATAAGTGAAAGACAGGTATACAAACTACTATACAGAACGTCATACAATCAGCTTACAGGTTACTGGTATGAAGAGTGAAAAATATGTACAAGAGAAGAAAAAATCACACCCTGTGTGAAGTGGGCGGTGTCTTGCTAATCACAATACTGAATGGAGTCAACCAATCATGTACAAAAGATAAATACATTTATTGAAACACTCTTTATGATGGACGAAACCATAACTTAAAAAAAACAAATTTATGTTTTTTTTAAAGTTATGGTTTCTTATATAGGGCTATGCACATGTGTCATGTGACACTGGCCAATCACAGTCCTGAATAGATTGTGATTGGCCAATCACGGTGCAGGGTTAGGCGGGGTAAATTTTTGGCCAATCACAGCGCAGGATAATTGTACACATTTCCAAACCTCACTTATAGGGGCGGTTTCACCGCCCAAAAAAAGGGGAGGGGGGGTAGGTTAAGACTTGGACAGGGGCCATTTTCGAATTAAAGCCTCCTGAAGGTGTATCTTTAGGGCAGTTTTGAAAGTGAGTAGGGTTTTACACTCCTTTAGGTAGGGCATTCCACATTTTTGATGAATAGCATGAGAACGAGTTCATTCCCTTTGTTGTGCCAAATCTGGGTTGAACATTGATTCGTGGAGCTGCCTCTGGTGTTATGATCGTGGACTTCATTAACGTTTTGGAAGTATTTTGACAAATACAGGGGGATCCCAATGTTGTGGTGTATCTTGAAGACCAGGCCCATAGCAAGTTGCTGTACTCTGTCCTCAACCCTAAGCCATCCAATCCTAGCAAAATAAGCAGGGGTTAGACGGGTTTCGTGGTTGAAGCCAAGAAGTAGCCTTACTAGTTTGTTTTGGGATGTTTGGAGCCTTGTTTTTAAGGCCTTGGAGGTGTTGTGATACCATGAGGAGCATGCATAATCGTAATAACCTTGTATGAGGGCCCCTGCAAGAATCTTCAGAGTATTCTTACTGACTAGACGTCCAATCCTTTACAAAAAGCGTATTCTTTGGTTGACCTTTTTGATCACTCTTTCGGCGTTTTTGTTACCGGAGAGGTTTGCCTCCAAGATGGAACCCAGGTAGGTAATTTCGTCCTTTCTTGTGACAACATCATCACCCACTTTGATCGTGAAACTCTCAGCCTTGCTAAGGTTAGAACTGGACCCAAAGAGGATGGATTCAGTTTTACCCAGGTGTAATGATAGTTTGTTGTCGGAGAGCCAGATACAGATCTTGTTGAGTTCAGTGCTGAGAATTTTCTCAACCTGCAGCCTGTCCCTGTCCGAGACCAGCAGAGCCGAGTCATCTGCGAACAGGAACAGTTTGCAGTCGCAAGCTGAAGACATATCGTTCACGTATATCAGGAACAGTAAAGGTCCTAGTATACTTCCTTGCGGAACACCACAAGTCACTGGGAGGGGAGGGGACTGGGTGCCGTTTACTTCCACCACTTGCTCCCTCCCTTCCAGGTAGGATCTCATCCAGCTCACCGACGTGTCATCAAAACCTATTGCTTTGAGCTTATCGATCATAATTGGGTAATTAACGGTGTCAAAGGCCTTCTGGAGGTCCAGCATGACCATGCCGCAATATTTGCCATTGTCGACATCTTGTTTGATAGAGTCGTTCAAATAGGGAAGGCATGTGTCAGTGGAGTGGTTTGTTCTGAAACCAGATTGGAATTTGTAAATTAGATTTTTCTCGGCAAGATACTTATCGACCTGTTCGTAGACAATTTTTTCCATGACTTTCGAGATGGAGCTAAGAATAGAAATAGGGCGGTAGTTGCCAGGGTCTAATTGGTTTCCTTTTTTGTACAGAGGGGTCACCCTTGCTTTTTTGAAGTCCTTAGGGACCCGTCCCTGTATGATGGAGAGGTTTATTATGTGAGTAATGATTGGAGCAATGGAGGCGGCTGAGTCTTTTAGAAATTTGGAGGGGATATTGTCGAGGCCTGTGGCTCTGTGTTGTTGGAGTGCGCTCAATTTTTCACCTCATCTGTTGTCACAGGGGAGAGTTTAAAATCATCTTTGCGTACACCTTGTTTTTCGTAAGATGAGTCAACATACTCTTTACCGTAGCTCCCAGAGTGAGGGGGTAGTTTTTCAACCAGTTCTGAGGCTATGGTCGTAAAGAATATGTTGAGGATTTTACTCACTTCCCGATTTGTTGTAGTGAGAGTCTCATTCACCTTGAGGTTTATGTTTGCAAACCTGGTTTTCAATTTTTTGCTGCAGCCTAGTTGGTTGTTAAATAGCTTCCAAAGCTCTCGTGGTTTGTTTTGATTTTCCTCAATTTTGTCATCGAGGTAGCTTTTTTCTGCTACCAGGAGCATGCCATTTACCTTGTTTCTTAGCATGTTTCTCTCTTTTTTGAGTTTAGCTAAGTGGGATGCGAGACCTTTGTTAAAGCATTTGGCGAGTTTGATCCTACCTTTATGACCATTTTGTATAGTATAGTTTGTTGATTACGAGTGGAACGGGTGAGGGAGTCTGGGCCAATGATTAGGATGTCAGATTTATTGCAGTTGAGTTTGTTTGCATCCCTGTTTTGATGTGGGTCAGGCAGGAGTTGTCGAGTTGATGGTGTCTTTATAGAGCTGCATGTGTTGTTTGTATATGTCTGTATGAATGGTGAGACCGGTCTTCTTGATTGATTGATGTACTTTATTTAGTAAGACATGGGAAACACTACATGGAAGTACAATACAAGGTCTACTAAACTGGGTATCTCATTAAAGCACTATAAGCTTGTTTCAAATGAGTTCCCACGCACACAAATCATGATAACATTTAAGAAAACAGACAGCTATACACTACTATACAGACCGTCACACAATCAGCTTACAGGTTACTGGTATGAAAAACAAGAAATATGTACAAAAAATCACACCCTGTGTGAAGTGGGCGGTGTCTTGCTAGCTAATCACAATACTGAATGGAGTCAACCAATCGTGTACAAAAGATAAATACATTTATTGAAACACTCTTTATGATGGACGAAACCATAACTTGAAAAAAAACAATTTATTGTTTTTTTTCAAGTTATGGTTTATTATATAGGGCTATGCACATGTGTCATGTGACACTGGCCAATCACAGTCCTGTACAAATTTTGTACACAGGATAATTGTACAAATTTCCAAACCTCACTTATAGGGGCGGTTTCACCGCCCAAAAAACTGTTCGGGGAGGAGGGACAGGGTTAAGTTAATGTTAGTGTGGGTAGGTGACAGATGGGGTTTGGACCATAGACAGTAAAAACAAGACCAGGAGACCTGGTTCTGCCAGACCCAGACTTCACATGACGTGTCAGCCTGTGTCTATGCCCATGTATGGATGAAAGGGGGACAGACTTTTATGGCTGGGGCCTAAGGACAAAGTGACCAAAACCTGTTTTTTGCCCATGTATGGAGAAAACAGGTAGGCCTACAAAACATGCCCATGTATGGACGAAAGGGGGACAGACTTTTATGGCTGGGGCCTAAGGACAAAGTGACCATGCCCATGTATGGAGAAAACAGGTACAAAGCCTCATGTAAGCCAGACCCCCTGGGTCCGGCAATAATGGACAAAGTGACGCCATTGGTTTCTACAGACCGTAAATGAAGCCTATTTTTCAGCTATTTCAAATCCGCCATTCTTTATATCCACAAGTTTCCTTTTGGGCATTGTGGGCATCACTTCCTGTCGATTTGATCCCTGACTGGGTGCATCAACACATGAGATGCAAGTTGACGCTAGGGTTGCAAGCCCTTGTTCCAATTCCGGCCATTTCTGGCCGTTACTCAATGAAAAGCGGAACCCGGATATGTGCTTCAGACGCGCATCGGGATGGGTCTTTCCGGTTTTTCCTATAACATGGGAATGGATGGGACTTCCGACTTCCGAGCGTCAACTTGCATCTCATGTGTGGATGCACCCATACCTGTTCAAATCGACAGGAAGTGATGCCCACAATGCCCTAGGAAACTTGTGGATATCGCGTCATATCGTCATATCCTGTGCAACCGGAAATGAATGCTATTGGTTGGGTAGCTTGTCAATCAAGAGCGGGGGCGGGGAATGAATGCTATTGGTTGGGTAGCTTGTCAATCAAATCATCCCGCCCCTCAGCATACCCTACTTTATCATCAATTTAAAAATGAATGAAACCATTATTTACCAAAACGCATATCATGATGATTGAAAGAAGACTTTAAACTAGCAACTGGAAGCAGTATTTATGACAATGTTTATTAAGGTAAGTAAGTTCGTCAAAAACCCACCCACTTGAATGGCAAAAAAATCTTTCTGACACCAGCAGGGGTAAAACAGCGAAACTACATGCCATTCATATGAACTATCACTTCCTTTACAGATAAATGTCAACGTCGGATGCTGGGCCCCAATTGGTTCGGACGGGTGCGAGCTGGTCCAGGCAAGAGGAGAGTGAGGTGTTGTAGATGTTAGAATCAGTCTGTGTGAAAGAGGAGACGGAGATGGCATCAGAGAGGGATGTGGAGAGAGAAGAAGGGTTGATGAACTTGAGGTTGCGGAAGTTTATGGTGCGTTTTAGCTTCTCATGGGGGGTGGGAGCATCAATATGGAAAGAGATGGCCAGATGATCAAACACATACAGATCATACACTAGATAGAAGGTTTATAAAACACATACAGATCATACACTATAGAAGGTTTATAAAACACATACAGATCATACACTATAGAAGGTTTATAAAACACATACAGATCATACGGTAACTAAGTACATTTACTTGAGTACTTGGGTAGATTTTTTTGTACCCAGTACTCATTTATTTATTCTGTTTAGTTTTTCAAGCTCATGACTTTCACATTTCAAATATAAATATTGTATTTTTTACTCCATTACATTTCTAGGAAGGGACTCTTGGGACCCACACTTAACTAAAATACCTTATGAATTAACCACTTAAGCCCTGTTTCAAATCTAGTGAAAATAGCAGATCTACAAGCTCAAGCCTCTTTCAGGCCAAGGACCCCTTAGCAGAGAGAGAGATGAAGCAGGGACCCCTCACTACATACTGTATAAAATGATGTTGCAGTTTAAACTTGTTCATACATTTCATAAATATCTCCATAGACTTGTTTAACAGTCACTATCATCAACGAACTCGTTATGTTTATATTAACATGTTATGCTCATGTTCATGTATTTTATGGCATTTAAAGCTGCAATATGTAACTTTCCTTTTTTTTGTTTTACCATTGAGCTAATAGAGCCCAGTGGTGTTCCCAGGAATTACATTTAGGGCAGGCGAGATTTTTTTTTCTCCCCCCCCTAAAATCTCGGGGGGAAATAAGTTAACAACAACACTACACTGACTACAAAACTGACAAACGTTAATAAAAACAATATGCAAGTATAATCAATAAATCAATTCTTCAGTGGTGGTCTCTTCATGTTGTAGTTTAGTAATGAATGGCTCAAGCTGCTCTCAGAGCCCCTTTTATGCCAGGTGAGTAGGCCTACAGGTGTCAACCTACCTATCTATCAATCACTGAGTCAATCTGTCAATCACTGAGTCAACCTGTCAATCACAGAGTCAACCTGTCAATCTGGTCCGACGTACTAAACAGCACACAGGTAGACGAATCTTGGCTTGGTTTCAAAACCAAATTCATTAAAATTTAGGACAGTGTGGCTCCCATGAAAACCATCAGGGTCAAAACCCACTCGGTACCATGGATGAATTCGGACATCCTTACTGCCATGAAAGTCAGAAACAAAAAGTGTTCTGAGTTTCATAAAGGTAGGATCAAACTCGCCAAATGCTTTAACAAAGGTCTCGAATCCCACGTAGCTAAACTCGAAAAAGAGAGAAACATGCTAAGAAACAAGGTAAATGGCATGCTCCTGATAGCAGAAAAAAGCTACCTCGATGACAAAATTGAGGAAAATCAAAACAAACCATGAGAGCTTTGGAAGCAAAACATTTTTGGAAGCAAAACATTTAAAACCAGGTTTACAAACATAAACCTCAAGGTGAAGGAGACTCTCACTACAACAAATCGGGAAGTGAGTAAAATCCTCAACATATTCTTTACGACCGTAGCCTCAGAACTGGTTGAAAAACTACCCCCTCACTCTGGGAGCTACGGTAAAGAGTATGTTGACTCATTTTACGAAAAACAAGGTGTACACAAATATAATTTTAAACTCTCCCCTGTGACAACAGATGAGGTGTTTAAAAAATGTAGTGCACTTCAACAACACAGAGCCACAGGACTCGACAATATCCCCTCCAAATTTCTAAAAGACTCAGCCGCCTCCATTGCTCCAATCATTCACATAATAAACCTCTCCATCATACAGGGACGGGTCCCTAAGGACTTCAAAAAAGCAAGGGTGACCCCTCTGTACAAAAAAGGAAACCAATTAGACCCTGGCAACTACCGCCCTATTTCTATTCTTAGCTCCATCTCGAAAGTCATGGAAAAAATTGTCTATGAACATAGACGATAAGTATCTTGCCGAGAAAAATCTAATTTACAAATTCCAATCTGGTTTCAGAACAAACCACTCCACTGACACATGCCTTCTCTATTTGAACGACTCTATCAAACAAGATGTCGACAATGGCAAATATTGCGGCATGGTCATGCTGGACCTCCAGAAGGCCTTTGACACCGTTAATTACCCAATTATGATCGATAAGCTCAGAATAATAGGTTTTGATGATACGTCGGTGAGCTGGATGAGATCCTACCTGGAAGGGAGGGAGCAAGTGGTGGAAGTAAACGGCACCCAGTCCCCTCCCCTCCCAGTGACTTGTGGTGTTCCGCAAGGAAGTATACTAGGACCTTTACTGTTCCTGATATATGTGAATGATATGTCTTCAGCTTGCGACTGCAAACTGTTCCTGTTCGCAGATGACTCGGCTCTGCTGGTCTCGGACAGGAACAGGCTCCAGGTTGAGAAAACTCTCAGCTCTGAACTCAACAAGATCTGTATCTGGCTCTCCGACAACAAACTATCATTACACCTTGGTAAAACTGTATCCATCCTCTTTGGGTCCAGTCCTAACCTTAGCAAGGCTGAGAGCTTCACGATCAAAGTGGGTGATGATGTTATCACAAGAAAGGATGAAATTACCTACCTGGGTTCCATCTTGGAGGCAAACCTCTCCGGAAACAAAAACGTCGAAAGAGCGATCAAAAAGGTTAACCAAAAAACACGCTTTTTGAATAGGATTGAACGCCTAGTCAGTAAGAATACTCTGAAGATTCTTGCATGGGCCCTCATACAAGGTTATTATGATTATGCATGCACTTCATGGTATCACAACACCTCCAAGGCCTTAAAAACAATAGTAGGGGGTACTAAGCACAAAAAATGGCCAAATCGTTACGCGGCGGATAAAAGCATGACATTTTATACAGATGTCCCTTGGGTCATCCTAAAACATCCTAGAAGGGGTGCCCAAAAAAATCTTAAACAGGAAGTGACTTATGGACAAAATTCAAAATGGCCACCTAAACTGTTGACCGTTGACTCAAAAGACACCAAAAGAATCTCCAAAAGGCATAAAATTTGGCACATATGTCCCTTGGGTCATCCTAAGACATCCTAGAAGGGGTGCCCAAAGGAATCTGAAACAGGAAGTGAGTTATTGACTAAATTGAAAATGGCCGCCTGGTGTTGTCGATTGACTCAAAAGACAACTAAAGAATCTCATAAAAGCATACAATTTGGCACACATGTCTTTTTGGTCATCCTAAGACATCCTAGAAGGGGTGCCCAAAGAAATCTTAAGCAGGAACTGAGTTATTGACACAATTGAAAATGGCCGCCTACAGTGTTATCTATTGACTCAAAAGACAACTAAAGAATCTCATAAAAGCATACAATTTGGCATACATGTCCCTTGGGTCATCCCAAGACATCCCAGAAGGGGTGCCCAAAAAAATCTTAAACAGGAAGTGAGTCATTGACAAAATTGAAAATGACCGCCTACAGTGTTGTCGATTGACTCAAAAGACAACTAAAGAATCTCATAATGGCATACATGTCCCTTGGGTCATCCTAAGACATCCTAGAAGGGGTGCCTGAAATTATCTGAAACAGGAAGTGAGTTATTGACTAAATTGAAAATGGGTGTGTACAGTCTTGACAGATGATGCAAAAGACAAAAAAAAAGACAAAAAAAATAATCTCATAAAAGCATGAAATTTGGTACAAATGTCCCTTGGGTGATCTGAATGCATCCTAAGGGGTGCCAAAAAAAGTTTGAATAGTCTCTCAATGGAAAACACTCCTCCCACACGGGCTGCACTGCTACAATATTCAAATCGAGCAGCCAATCTAGCATTTGGTCCAGAAGCCTGAAAGCTATGCAATCTCTACCATCTCCTGACAAATAAATTAAAGTCGCTGATTCGTGGACACCTTTATGGACACTCTTGCCAGAGGCTGCTTAAGTTTGTAGAGAACTCAAGTGTGGCTGCAAAGCTGAGCCCTTCTGTTCGAGAAAGTGTAGATGCCGGGATGCTGGGTTACCTTGCAGAGCATTATGCCAATGTGCTGGTAATTGCGAAATGGCACTAATGAATACATGTAGTTACTAAACACTAATCACAAAAAAATAGTAATGATCAAGAAGAAAATACATGAGAAGATAGAGTGTAAAACAAGCAAGAAGATGTAGAGTGCAAAATAAATAAGATGCAGAGAGTAAAATAAGAATATGCAGAGTAAGATAAGATGCAGAGTAAAATAAATGAGAATATGCAGAGAGTTAGATAAATAAAGAAGATTCAAAGAGTACAATAAAAAAATTATGCAGAAAGTAAAATAAATAAGTGATGTAGAAATGAAAACAGAAGGTAGACTACAAAATACGGCAAGTTATGCACTGCATAACCTGTCGTATTGAGTCTGCATAATATGCAGACTGCCATGGTCAACTGTTTAAACAGCCATTTAGAATTTCTTCAACATGGTCCCTTCCTAAAAAGTTTAATAAACAAGCAAACAAATAAATAACCCCTTCTAGGATATATTAAGAAGCACTCAATGTACGTACCAAATTATACACTTTTATGACGTCCCCTTATGTTTTCTTTTGTGTCAACTGCTTTTAGGCGGTCACTTCCTGTTTAAAACCTTTTTGGGCACCCCTTGTAGGATGCGTTCAGATCACCCAAGGGACATTTGTACCACATTTCATGCTTTTATGAGATTCTGTAGGTATCTTGCATCATCTTTCAACACTGTAGGCGGCCATTTTCAATTTAGTCAATAACTCACTTCCTGTTTCAGATTATTTTTGGCACCCCTTCTAGGATGTGTTAGGATGACCCAAGGGACATATGTGCCAAATTGTATACTTTTTGGAGATTCTATAGGCTTTTTGAGTCAATCGCCAACACTGTAGGCGGCCATTTTCAATTTAGTCAATAACTCACTTCCTGTTGAAGACTTTTTTGGGCACCCCTTCTAGGATGTCTTAGGATGACCCAAGGGACATGTGTGACACATTTTATACTTTTTGGAGATTCTTTAGTTGTCTTTTGAGTCAATCGACAACACTAGGTGGCCATTTTCAATTTGGTCAATAACTCACTTCCTGTTTCAGATTTTTTTGGGCTCCCCTTCTAGGATGTCTTAGGATGACCCAAAGGACATGTGTGCCACATTTTATGCTTTTTGGAGATTCTTTTGGTGTCTTTTGAGTCAACGGTCAACAGTTTAGGTGGCCATTTTGGATTTTGTCCATAACTCACTTCCTGTTTCAAATTTTTTTGGGCACCCCTTCTAGGATGTTTTAGGATGACCCAAGGGACATCTGTATCAAATTTCATGCTTTTATCCGCCGCGTAACGATTTTTCACTTAGTACCCCCTACTACAAGGCTCCAAACATCCCAAAACAAACTAGTAAGGCTACTTCTTGGCCTCAATTACAAAACCCATCTAACCCCTGCTCATTTTGCTAGGATTGGATGGCTTAGGGTTGAGGACAGAGTACAGCAACTTGCTATGGGCCTGGTCTTCAAGATACACCACAACATTGGGATCCCCCTGTATTTGTCTAAATACTTCCTAAATGTTAATGAAGTCCACGATCATAACACCAGAGGCAGCTCCACAAATCATGTACAACCCAGATTTGGCTCAACAAAGGGAATTAACTCGTTCTCATGCTATTCATAAAAAATGTGGAATGCCCTACCAAAAGGAGTAAAGGAGTGTAAAACCCTACTCACCTTCAAAACTTCCCTAAAGATACACCTTCAGGAGGCTGCAATTCGAAAATGGCCCCTGTCTAAGTCTTAACCTACCCCCCTACCCCCCCCCCCCTTTTCTTTTTCTTCTTTTGTAATTTTTTTTTCACTCTTCATACCAGTAACCTGTAAGCTGATTGTATGACTTTCTGTATAGTAGTGTGTATATCTGTCTGTCTCTTATATGTCATCATGATTTGTGTGCATGGGGATCTCATCTTAAACAAGCTTAGTGCTTAATGAGTCTTCCAGTTTAGTAGACCTTGTATTGTGAATTTGTACTTCCATGTACTGATGTTATCATGTCTTACTAAATAAAGTACATCAATCAATCAATCACTGAGTCAACCTGTCAATCACAGAGTGAACCAGTCAATCACAGAGTGAACCTGTCAATCACCGAGTCAACCTGTCAATCACAGAGTCAACCTGTCAATCACTGAGTCAACCTGTCAATCACTGAGTGAACCTGTCAATCACCGAGTCAACCTGTCAATCACTGAGTGAACCTGTCAATCACAGAGTCAACCTGTCAATCACCGAGTCAACCTGTCAATCACTGAGTTAACCTGTCAATCACTGAGTCAACCTGTCAATCACCGAGTCAACCTGTCAATCACTGAGTGTACCTGTCAATCACTGAGTCAACCTGTCAATCACTGAGTCAACCTGTCAATCACCGAGTCAACCTGTCAATCACCGAGTCAACCTGTCAATCACCGAGACAACCTGTCAATCACCGAGTCAACCTGTCAATCACTGAGTCAACCTGTCAATCACCGAGTCAACCTGTCAATCACTGAGTCAACCTGTCAATCACTGAGTCAACCTGTCAATCACTGAGTGAACCTGTCAATCACTGAGTGAACCTGTCAATCACTGAGTGAACCTGTCAATCACTGTGTCAACCTGTCAATCACAGAGTCAACCTGTCAATCACTGAGTCAACCTGTCAATCACTGAGTCAACCTGTCAATCACTGAGTCAACCTGTCAATCACTGCTGTGAACTTCTTAACACTTATTGTCACATATTTGTTCTTGATGATTTGATTAAGATATGACAGTAATTTGTCTGCACAATAGACATGTGTAAAAACTAAATGTATAAATGTCTCTAATCTATTTTAATGAATTGTTTAAACTAGAGACAGCTACAATGTCTGGCTGTGGTCTCCCTGTAGCCAAATGGCTTTTTATTCCTCAAAATTAAAATGTACAAGCTCACATTGTGATCAGCTATCTATCTATGTCATTACTGAAAATGCTTGAAAAGTTTTGAAGATATTTTGAAAAACTAAAATATTAAAAATAAATGAAAAAAGTAACTGAAAAAACACGGTCTCCTCACGTATTAGAAGGACAATATCAGTCACCAGAACCAAGGACGGGTGTTTCTGATTAATCTATCATGGTTAAAATGGAGTTTGAAGTTTGTATAGGAAGGGGGCTTATCTGATCAAATGATTATCAAATGGGTAAATACTGAATCAAGCAACTTAAAAACTGTCTGGGGGGCTCACAAAAGCCTGAGTAGACGATAAAATGACCAAAATTTGTTTTGAAAGTGAAATATCTCTTTAAAGTACCGTGCAGCTGCTACCTGCCTACAAACAGAGGCTAAAAAGGGAGCCGGTCGTTGAGAAGGAAATCCGAATCTGGTCTGAGGACACAGACGCTATGCTACAATCCTGCTTCTACCAGACTGACTGGGGGATGTTTAAGAACGCCGCTGGGAATAACATCAACGAACTCTCAGACTCAGTCACTGGCTTTATCAGTAAGTGCATAGTTGACATAGTCCCAAAAAAGACAGTTCGGATCTATCCCAATCAGAAACCATGGATGGACAGCGGAGTACGTGCACATCTGCATGAACGGGATGCTGGTTTCAAATCTGGCGACGTGGAAACGCGCAACACGACACGCGCGGCCCTAAACAGCGCCATCAGGAAGGCGAAAAAGGCCTACACAAAAAAGATGCAAGACCAACTCAGCAATGGCGACATCAGGAGCACATGGCAGGCGGTACACACCTTGACAGACTGCAAAACAAGAACCAGAAGCGAGGTGAACCCGCCTGCCTCCCTCCCCAACGAACTGAACACTTTCTACGGCCGGTTTGAGATCAGCCCCAACCGCGGCAGCCAAGCGGGGCCATCAGCAGCACCAGCAGAGGAGAACCCTCTAACCATCTCGGAGAGAGAAGTGCGTACAGCCTTCGCACGGGTCAACATCCACAAGGCAGCCGGACCTGATGGGATTCCAGGCCGGGTCCTTAAGGCATGTGCAGACCAGCTGGCGGGTGTCTTCGCTGACATCTTTAACCTCTCCCTCTCCCAGGCTGTGGTCCCTGCAGGGTTCAAAATGTCAACCATTGTGCCCATTCCCAAAAAGGCCAAAGTGACATGCCTGAACGACTGGAGACCTGTCGCTCTCACCCCGATCGTCAGCAAGTGCTTCGAGAAACTGGTGAGGGAATACATCAGCTCCACGCTACCTGCCTCGCTGGATCCGTGGCAGTATGCATACCGCAAAAACAGATCCACCGACGACGCTATTGCCATGGCTCTCCACACCGTCCTCTCGCACATGGACAACAAGCTGCTGAAGGACAAATATGTACGTATGCTGTTCGTGGACTACAGCTCAGCATTCAACACCATTGTCCCAGCAATACTTGACAAAAAGCTCAGAGACCTAGGGCTACACCCAAGCATGTGCGACTGGATACAGGACTTCTTGTCCAACCGACATCAGGTGGTGAGAATGGGCAGCATCACATCCGACCTCCTGACCCTCAACACCGGAGCACCCCAGGGATGCGTGCTGAGCCCTCTCCTCTACTCCCTGTACACGTATGACTGCATAGCCACACATGTCTCCAACACCATCATAAAGTACGCGGACGACACGACACGTGATAGGC
Source organism: Gymnoscopelus braueri (assembly GCF_963280865.1). NCBI lineage: Eukaryota > Metazoa > Chordata > Actinopteri > Myctophiformes > Myctophidae > Gymnoscopelus > Gymnoscopelus braueri. The sequence goes on from NC_137610.1 coordinate 5,687,560, forward strand.
CGAATCGTCAACAACGACGAGTCTGACTATAGAGAGGAGATCAACTCACTGGCACTCTGGTGCCGGGAGAACAACCTCGCTCTTAACGTCGACAAGACCAAAGAACTGATCGTGGACTTCAGGAGGCCGCGGAGAGACCATGCGCCCATCCTCATCGACGGTGCTGCAGTGGAAAGGGTCAGCGAGTTCAAGTTCCTCGGAGTACACATCTAGGAGGACCTCAAATGGGAGACGCACACCACACACGTGAGGAAAAAGGCTCAGCAGCGACTGTACTGGCTCCGCCGCCTGAAGAAGCTCGGAGTAGGACATTGCATCCTCAGGCTGTATTACAACAGTTCTGTTGAAGGCATCCTAACAGGCTGTGTCACGGCCTGGTACAGGAACTGCACTGCCCGAGAAAAGATCAGCCTACAGCGAGTAGTGCGATCGGCAGAGCGGATAATAGGAGGCGAGCTCCCAGCACTCCAGGAACTGTACAAAAAGCGGTGCGTGGTCAAAGCCAAGCGCATCATCAAGGACAAGCACCACCCAAGTCACAAACTGTTCAAACCCCTACAACGACCGCGACCGGGCAAGGGGCTCTACCGCAGTATCAAGAGTTCCACCACCAGGTTCTGGTGCAGTTTTAATCCGGCTGCTGTCAGAATGCTGAATGAGGCATAAGCCTTGTTCAGCAGCCTGACAACAGGCGGTACTGTCCAGCTGGTCGCAGACTTTTCTGGCTCTTCCTGAACACACCTGTGGATTATACCAGGGACAAATGACTTGGACTTAGCTCCCCCTCGGACATACCTGTGGACTACACCAGGTACAAATGACTTTTTGTTGCACTCCCTCATGGAGCTACTTGCGGATTATACTAGGGTCAGTCCACCCTAGGTGGACACGCATTGACCTTTTGCACCTTAATCCCATGTATAACGCACTGACTTTTTTTGTCTTTTTTTTATTGTGCTCTTTTTTTCTCTAAGCACCTTAACGTCCATAAATATATCATGCACAGTATAAGTATATCATGCACAGTATACATACATTGCTGCTATGCTCAGGCACCTTAGTTTTTTATTATCTCAGGTACTTTGTAAATATGTAGATAACTTGTCTGGCCTTCTGTTGTTCTCTTGTTTTTTTGATCTCCTTCCCACTTGCCCCCCACCCCTCTTCCCCCCCCCCCCCCCTCTTCTTTCTATGGATATTAATGTTGCGATGGGAACGATGTACAAAAACGAATTTCACCCACTTTTTTACCTTGTAAACCTGTGATGTGACAATAAACCTGATTCTGATTCTGATTCTGATTCTGTGCACCAGCAGGGGACGTTGTGATATGTGATGATTTATAACAACCACTAGATGGCACCATCTACTAGTCTACATAAGCCACACCCAATCAAACATTTTCAGATCTAGTACTAAGAGACATGATGTATGCTGTTTGTTATGCTGCTACCACTCTTAAATAAAGTGACATTTCTTCTTTGATAGATAGAAACAGTACAAAGGTGACAGAAGGGGTTTGGAACGGGTGAGAGCTGGTCCAGGCAAGAGGAGAGTGAGGTGTTGCAGATGTTAGAGTCAGTCTGTGTGAAAGAGGAGACAGAGATGGCATCAGAGAGACAGGGATGTAGAGAGAGAAGAGATGGCATCAGAGAGAGAGTGATGCAGAGAGAGAAGAAGGGTTGATGGACTTCTATGGTGCGTTTTAGCTTCTCATGGGGGGGGGGGGGGGGTGGGAGTGTCAATATGGAAAGAGATGGCCAGACGATCAGAGATGGTGGTGGGTATATGATATATATATGATATTTGAGATATGAGATATGATATATATGATATGTGATATATGATGTATGAGCAGCTTGTAAAAAAAGAATCCTTTCCTTGTTCAGTCGCCTAGCCTTTTTCTCAGACTGAGATTCACTTCAAGAAACTAACCGAGAGGCAAATATCAATCAATAAATAAATAGATCAATTAATAGATCATTTGAACAACTTGGCAGCCGATTACAAGACAGACAGACAGACAGACAGACAGACAGACAGACAGACAGACAGACAGACAGACAGACAGACAGACAGACAGACAGACAGACAGACAGACAGACAGACAGCTACAATCTCTACTGAGGTGAGAACAGGCAGATTATAATAAGTGCTTAAATATTGCTGTTACTATGAATACTACTACTACTATTGATACTCATAATGTTATCGTTGTTTTGTCTTCTAGTATTCCTCTGGTGTTCCTCAGAGAACATTCCAGATCAGGGAGCGGCAGATAAAATGGCTTCCTGTTTCACTGTTCAGGAAGAGGAGCTGACCTGTCCCGTGTGTCATGACATCTTTAAACGTCCCCTTCAGCTGTCCTGTGGCCACATCTTCTGCAAAGACATGTATGAAGGAATGGTGGACGGAAAGACCACCATTAGAATGTCCTGTTTGTCAGAGAAGATCCTCCAGGGACCATCCTCTTTTAAAATTTGTGCTGTGTGAGAACTTCTTGGAGGACTGGGTGAGACCGGTGTGTGTCGTGTGTCGTGATTCAGAGAAACACGCCGGACACAAGTTCTTACCCGTTGACGAGGCATCAGGACGGAAACTGAAGGTCTTTAACAAAGTTAAAACAGATTACGACAAAACAGAAAATCACATGAAGGTTCAGGCCAGGAACACAGAGATGCAGATTAAAGAACAGTTTCAGAATCTTCGTCGGTTCCTACAGGAGGAAGAGGATGCCAGGATCGCCGCTCTGCGGGAGGAAGAGGCTCAGAAGAGTCAGGAGATGAAGGAGAGGATTGAGGCTCTGAGCAAAGAAATGGAAAACCTCTCCAACGCAAACCAAGCTGCTGAGGACCAGCTGGGGGGAGTCCAGCTCACCCTGCAGGACCCACCGCCGGTCTCAGGAGCGCTGATAGACGAGGCCAAACACCTGAAGAACCTGACCTTCAGAGTCTGGCACAAGATGACGGACATTGTCTCCTACACTCCTGTGATCCTGGACCCCAACGCTGCTCATCCTATACTCATGCTGTCTGAAGATCTGACCAGTATGAGATGTGAAGAGGAGGAGCAGCAGCTTCCTCACAACCCAGAGAGGTTTGACCTCGGTTGGTGTGTCCTTGGTTCTGAGGGCTTTGACTCAGGGTCTCACAGCTGGGATGTTGAGGTTGGAGACAATAAACACTGGGACGTCGGTGTGTGTGTGGAGTCTTACAACAGGAAGGGAGGCAGAGGGAGTGGATACTGGTCTATAGAGTTCTTTATGGGTGGATACAAAGCAGAATCCTCATCAGGGATGACTTTTATCTCAGTAAAGCGGAAACCCCGGAAGATCCGGAGGATCAGAGTCCAGCTGGACTGGGACAGAGGACAGCTGTCCTTCTCTGATCCTGATTCTAACACACACATACACACCTTCACACACACTTTCAACGAGACACTGTTTCCATACCTTTTTTATGATGATAAAGATGGTGGTCTCTGAAGATGTTACCAGGGAAGATCTGTGTCACGGTGGAAAACCACAGTTAGAACGTAGTGTCCAATACAAAACTATTGAATATATTGATCTGGTATTGATTAGGAGATCTCCATGGTAATCAGAAGGGAATAGTTTATGGCAGGTTATTAATTATTATTTTGAACATGTGATTATTTAATTAATGTATCATTCAGTTTTGAATTGCTTTGGTATTGCACATGCAGGGAGACAAAACACAACCACCCCAATTATATAAGTTATTGTATTAACATACTCTACCATACAGATTGTATAAGTTATATTGTATTAACATACTCTACCATACAGATTGTATAAGTTATATTGTATTAACATACTTTACCATACAGATTGTATAAGTTATATTGTATTAACATACTTTACCATACAGATTGTATAAGTTATATTGTATTAACATACTCTACCATACAGATTGTATAAGTTATATTGTATTAACATACTCTACCATACAGATTGTATAAGTTATATTGTATTAACATACTTTACCATACAGATTGTATAAGTTATATTGTATTAACATACTTTACCATACAGATTATATAAGTTATATTGTATTAACATACTCTACCATACAGATTGTATAAGTTATATTGTATTAACATACTCTACCATACAGATTGTATAAGTTATATTGTATTAACATACTCTACCATACAGATTGTATAAGTTATATTGTAGGCTGCAGATGGCCAGATGATCAGAGATGGTGGCGAAGTTGGTGCTGATATATATATATATATATATATATATATATATATATATATATATATATATATATATATAAACAAAATGTACATGTCTCAATGAAGAAAATGATCTATACAGTATTTTAATGAATAGTTTAAACTATTTGAAAATAGTGGATCTACTGTACAAGATCACATTGTGATCAGCTATATATATCATTACAGAACATGTTTGTAAAACTAATATATTGACATAAAGGGATGCTATGAAAGTAGCCAAACTCACACAGAATGAATTACATTTGAATTGAAGCCCCCCCCCCCCAGTCACAGTGTAGAAATACTCTTTTACTTGAGTAAAAGTACAAAAATATTGGTATCAACATATACTTAAAAGTACCAGAAGTAAAAGTACTCATTCACTCAAAAGTTTTCAATATTTGTCAAAATATTTCAAGAGACTGTCGTTCAAACCACCTAACACCAACTTGTAGAGATAGATGATATACTTTAATAGTTTGTCGTGTCCAGCATTGATTAGAATGACGAAGTTAGCCCCACTTGAGCTGTATGTGGGTAAAGTGATGATAATATAAGAACACGTTCAAGTATCTGACAATGTATTAAGTCACCATACCAACTTTGATGAGGCAGTGTTGTGTTGTTTTAAAAACATTTCCTGAAAAGTTAATATCTTGGACATTCTGCCCGACAACAGATATATTATGAAATAACTCCCTTAAAGGGCAAGACCACTTTGGTAGAGGTTTGGGTTGTGTAGTTACCTTGCCATGATGTAACTCCAAAGGTGGGCAAGAAATCAAAAATAATTGCTCCATTGATTAGAAATTGATAATTCAAAATATGCTCCTCAATGACTTACATTGTATGGTAAAACAGCTCTCAAAGTCACTCTTTTAGCACATAAACGAACGCAAACAAAGTTGATTCAGACAATATAGAGCATCACCAAACCCAGTTTGTTTAATAAAAATGTCAACTTCCTGTTGATTTAGCCATTTTTATTAAGTAGAAAACCTGGACTGGATCCGCGGATCCGGATCCAGATCTTCAAATAGTAAAATCAACAGGAAGTTGACATTTTTATTAAAAAAACAAACAGTACTGGGTTTGGTGATGCTCTATATTGTCTGAATCAGCTATGTTTAGGTTCATTTATGTGCTAAAAGAGTGACTTTGAGAGCTGTTTTACCGTACAATGTAAGTCAATGAGGAGCATATTTAGAATTATCAATTTCTAATCAATGGAGCAATTATTTTTGATTTCTTGCCCACCTTTGGAGTTACAACATGGCAAGGTAACTACACAGCCCAAACCTCTAACAAAGTGGTCTTACCCTTTAAGGAAGTGGTGAAAGCAGTGTCCTCATAGCAGCGATATTGACCATGTGTCATCTTCCCAATGTCAACATTTATTTAACCTTGATTTCTTACCAACTTGCACTTTGTGCTTTAAAAACTTAGCTTAATATTTTGTAATCATTACTTTTTCCCTCATTCGTGTTATCTTAGTCCATCATTTCAGGATGAATAATCTCTGGCAAAAGAATAATACATATCTCAGATTTCTGTAGCACTTTTTAAAGTACTCGGTCACTTTACATGGAGAAAACAAGAGTCAATTTTACTAGAAAAACACACAATAAAATAAGTTATGTTGTAAGAGTGAAATCAAGGGGGTGATTGGTTAGCTGGGGAAAGCAATATTTAAATTTAAAACATGACCCACATAGATCACCTTTTTAAACATCAGTAATTCAATCATCTTATTGAAACAGTTTATTAGGAAGCAGGGCTACAGGGTAATGTACATACTGTATGTTAATGTATATAATGTACATACTGTATGTAAATGTATATATATACATACTGAATAGAATACAGAATCCACTTAATCTGCATTTTAATGAAAGCAGGAAAAATCCAAAGAAAAACCCTTCAATATGAGATGAACCGTCTTAAAGGGGAATTTTGGACCACAGTTTTCTTACCCTTTTCTATGATGTTATGACATCTTCGGATGAATGGTACAGTAGAAAAATGTCATAACTCCATCCCGGGTCTGCCACAGCTTAAAACGTGCGCCAATAGGCCTGGCGCTAGATCGCGTATTTTAATAGCTTTTTTTTTTGGTGAGATCTGACGTTCATAGTGACAGAACACTATGCAACGGAAAAAGAAAAAAAACAAAGGTCTGGCTAGACGAGATTGAAATCTCGAGATTGAAATCTCGAGATTGAAATCTTGTCTAGCGACACTTTTCTTTTCTTTTTTTTTGCATAGTGTTCTGTCACTATGAACGTCAGATCTCACAAAAAAAAAACATTTAATTAAAATACGCGATCTAGCGCAAGGCCTATTGGCGCACGTTCTAAGCTGTGGCAGACCCGTGATGGAGAAATGTATTTGTTGACAAAATTGTCAATATATTTAGTCTTAGTTTTAGTCATCATAGCTTAGTTTTTCTTTAGTTTGTATTTCGTTTGTCAGTGAAAAAAGGAAGTCAACAAACATTTTTCGTCCTAGTTTTAGTCGACAAAATCAACACTTCTCCCTGGCACAACATATTTTGAGACGGGGGACCAACGTGGCCAAATACATAATCATGTTGGGAGATTCCTAGACATGGTAAAATGGTGACAGAGAGACAGGTAGGTCAGGGTGGATGTGTTTATAAGTCGTCATCCTCTGCTCCCATCTCCACGTCGTCTTGTAACTTCTGCACCATTTGGTCTTCCATCTGTTTGGCTTTTCCTACGAGAGAGATCATAAAACAATCAGTTATTATATGTAATACTTTTCCTATAAGAGATCATAAAACAATCGGTCATTATATTCGTCACCGTCCTAAAATAATGGCTAATGTCCTTTTTTGAGGAAAAAGCTATTTTTGCCAAAATCATCTCTTCATGACACTAGTTTACTCTGGTAAAATGGCCTCTATCCTTATTGAAAAGGACTTCCCACCCCAGTAGTATAATGGCCTCAAGAGTGCGACTTAGGCCATTTTATGGCCACCAAGACAACGTGACTTTTGCCTAAGTCACGTTGTCTTGTGACCAAAAACAAAGCCTATGTCTGGAGTAAGCCACTTACTCCAGACATAATGTGGCCTAATAGTCAGGTTTACAATTGTCTCAGTCAAAACACAAATTGTTTTAAGTCAGGGGTCTTCAACATTTTCAGGCTAAGGACCCCTTAGTTGAGAGAGAGATGAAGCAGGGACCCCCACAACATATTGTATAAAATAGTGATGCAGATTAAAAAATGTCATCGATTTCTTAGACACTTTGAACCGTCAATACTTGGTCTGCTATTTTTTTTTTCCCCTACACCAAACCTCTTTGCCAAAAATAGCCGATCTACAAGCTCACAACGCCTCACGCTGCGAGGTGTTGTGAGCTTGTAGATCGGCTATTTGTTACATATTTGCTAATGTTCCACTCAGAATAGGGATGCTGGGGTTCAAGTGGTTAATGTAAAAAACATGATCCTATGACACAAAGATTTGGCGGACCCCCTGTAGTAGCTCTGAGGACCCCCTAGGGGTCCCGGACCCCTTGTTGAAGACCCCCCATTTACTCCTCTTATGTAACATAACTGACAGACTGTGTTATTTGTATGTCAATAGTCATATGTTGTTATAAACTTCATGGGTGAACTGATGTACATCATATAGATAGTTTTTGTTATGAAAAACTGAATGGATGGATTGATTGATGTTGATCGTCTGTCAGGTAGAAACCTCACACGAACATGTCAAAAGTAGCAGATCTACAAGCTCTAAGCGCATCGCTTAGCGCTGCGTTTCAAGCTTGTAGATCTGCTACTTTTAATGTGAATGTCTTTCTGTGACGCTGTAGTGTGATCAAGTAAGGAGATAATTTAAGAAAAAACACAATAAGTTAAAATATGGAGATAAGAGGTTTCTGCCTGACAGCAACGATATCTAGATATATAGTGTGTGTGTGTGTGTGTGTGTGTGTATATATATATAATATATATATACACACACAGTCTATAGATAAGTTTGAATATTAACCCTGTACCTGCGTGTGGGGCTTTGATAAGGTGAATGTTTTTCTTGACTTCGTTGATGGCTTCTTCTTTGTCCAGCTGTTTGCCTTTCTTCAGTCTGAAAGAGAACAAGAAGAAGAAGAAGAGGGGAGTTCATTAAAATGGGAAAATAAAACTATAAATCCTCAGTGGAGACGCTCCGATCCCATCTCAGGTTTGATCAACGCACATTTCAACCCTTTAAAACAAGGAAAGCATCATTGTGTCATTCTACGTTGTTGCTTGGGTAGAGTTGCTCTTGGCAAATGTTAAACATTTATAATTAAATTCAACACTTCATTACTAGGCTTTCCAAATATTTTGTTCTGCAAGCTGCAAGCTTACAACGCCTCGCAATAGCTTGCAGATCTGCTATTTTCACAATATTAATCTGTGAATTGTCCTGTCTTAACTCATTCAGTGCCAATTAAATAAAAAAAACGGTGCCAGCAATTTTTCAATTTTCTTATACCTTTTTCAAGTAGTCACAGAATATTTATCTCCAGTATAATCGATCCCCTGATGGGTGCTAATCACTGAGGGTTGCACTGTGTGGTTTCACAAATGTCAACAAGGTCATTGGACCTTGTTGACATTAATTGTCTGCCTTTTGAAAATAACATAACATACATAGTAAAAAAAAAGTGCTCAGGAGCCGAGATACAGCCATTGCGGTAAAACACGTGAAACACGTCAATGGCACTCAATGAACACATTGACTCTTTGGTTCTTTGTGACGAACGGAAAAAACGGATAAACCCAAAATTATATAATTTTGTTTTGCCATTTTTTAGCAATTTCTGTATGCTGTCCTAACTATAGCTCATATACAGAGTCCACATCCATCTGTATGCTGTCCTGACTATAGCTCATATACAGAGTCCACATCCATCTGTATGCTGTCCTAACTATAGCTCATATACAGAGTCCACATCCATCTGTATGCTGTCCTGAATGTAGCTCATATACAGAGTCCACATCCATCTGTATGCTGTCCTAACTATAGCTCATATACAGAGTCCACATCCATCTGTATGCTGTCCTAACTATAGCTCATATACAGAGTCCACATCCATCTGTATGCTGTCCTGACTATAGCTCATATACAGAGTCCACATCCATCTGTATGCTGTCCTAACTATAGCTCATATACAGAGTCCACATCCATCTGTATACTGTCCTGAATGTAGCTCATATACAGAGTCCACATCCATCTGTATGCTGTCCTGACTGTAGCTCATATACAGAGTCCACATCCATCTGTATGCGAGCTGTCCTAACTATAGCTCATATACAGAGTCCACATCCATCTGTATGCTGTCCTGACTGTAGCTCATATACAGCTGTACATTTGGTTCTAAGTACATAGATGCCGCTCGCATTGCAGACGATGCTTTCATTTTCCATCGTCACCAAATCAACCAAACCTTGTTATTTTTACGGGATGGTCTATAGGAAGCACAGCACTAAATCTAGAAGACTTCCACAAGTTCACATGTTTTATCCTTTATTTTTATTTTTATATATTTAGCGAAAATGGGACCCCCCCCTCCCACCCCGATAAGCACTTGGAATGTAGGAGTTGAGGCATTACATTTAGTTTGATAAATATTGTTTTTTTGTTTTGTTTTTATTCATATGTTGTGTTAATGGTTTAAACCACGCCCCCTAAACTCACCTGTTCAGGATGAATCTGGTCTGGCGTTTCCGTTTGATCTCTTCCACCTTCTTCATGGCCACCACTGGAAAACAGGTCAAAGTTCACTTAATGCAATGTATCTACATGATGGCTTCTAGTGTAAAGAAGTAACTTAGAGGGATAGTTCATCCAAAAAAGTACTTTTCTTTCCTATGGATTAGTCACCCCATGGAGACTTGAATTCATGGATATTTTTTTGTTCTCGTCTCATTCCTAAGACAATAATTTGATGACCAGCGGAAGTTACCGCTGCCGGTCATCAAATTATTATCTTAGGCATGCGACAAGAACTTGGTATCCTGACCTGAAAATGCATTTTCTGTTTACTAAAGAGCTGGAGAGACATGGAGACTCCTGGAGGAATACTCCGGTGAAACACTCTATAGGAATGAGTACTATCACAATATAGAGCTATGTAACACTTATTTTAACCAAAGAAAATCACTTAAAGTCTCATCTATAACAACATGGTTGCTTACCGGTCTTCCCCCACAGCTCTCTCTGGTATTTGACAGGAGTATTTCTGCGCTTCTCGAACTCCAGAGAGTTGTCCTGGAGGAACATACAGTATATGTATCAGTAATAACAACAGTATAACAATAGTAATAATAATAAGACAGATATATTGGCCATTATTTGAGACGACATCAGAACAGGAGCAGCTGATGTGTCCTTATTTTCGTTTAAACCACTTTCATAACTTCCTGTCCCCGTTTTATATTATTTTATCATTTCATAACTTGCTGTCCCCGTTTTATATAATTTTATCATTTCATAACTTGCTGTCCCCGTTTTATAAATATAATTTTATCATTTCATAACTTGCTGTCCCTGTTTTATATTATTTTATCATTTCATAACTTGCTGTCCCCGTTTTATATTATTTTATTATTTCATAACTTGCTGTCCCCGTTTTATATTATTTTATCATTTCATAACTTGCTGTCCCCGTTTTATATTATTTTATCATTTCATTACCTGCTGTCCCCGTTTTATATTATTTTATCATTTCATTACCTGCTGTCTCATCTCTCATTCCAACCTAGTGGATTAATACATTAAGACCAGGAACGCATCTTGTGTAACCACTTTATCCATATTTTATACTTTGGCTATTCAAAAATAGCAGATATAATATTCACCACTGTTAACTCCTTCCCGGATGCCTTCCTGAAGGCCTTGGTCCATCTGGACTTCCTGGGGTTCCTCTTTCTCTTGAAATTCTTGTGACATTTGGATTTACAGAACCTGAACATCTGTATTACACACAAGAGAAGAAGAGATTTAATTAACAGAACCTGAACATCTGTATTAAACACAAGAGAAGAAGAGATTTAATTAACAGATCCTGAAGATCTGCATTAAACACAAGAGAAGAAGAGATTTAATTAACAGAACCTGAACATCTGCATTAAACACAAGTATGCAGAAAGTATTGTGTGCCACCACCCACACAGAATCTGTCTGTGTGGTTAAAATGTAAAAGAAAATATTCAGAATTTCACATTTTCTCACATTGCAGATTGTCTATTTTCAAACACCAGATGTATGTACATTAGCTTTAGGGTTAGTTAGCCGCAAGCAACTCTTAGATGTTTATTTTTAATATCTGGCATCTAGAGTTGCAAGACCAACCCTCGACTCCGGGAACGCCATTTGTGTCACTTTAGATGCCTTTGGCTATTAAAAAAATAGCAGATATACAAGCTAATAGCGCTATGAGCTTGTAGATCTGCTATTTTTGAAAGATCGTGAAAATGTGTGCAAATCTTTGAATATATATTCTACAAATGTCTTCTAAATCCTAACAGTTTTTTAAAAAAAAGTCATGTTGCTATAATATCAGTGGTTCTCCAACTTTTCCATGTCAAGGACCCCCAAAATGATATGTATTTGGCTGCGGACCCCCATCTCAAAATATGTTGTTCCAGGGACCCCCCACAGAAGCACATATCGGAGTAAAAAATGTTCGCTTTAAAACATATATTCAAATATTTGCAAAATAAATCCACAATTTCCCCCAAAAATTGCAGATCTACAAGCTCATAGCACGGCACTCAGTGCCGCACTATGGAGGTTGTAGATCTGCTATTTTTGAATAGCCAAATAAATCTATAATGGGTTAGGCCTTTAAGACCGGGAAAGCATCTGTCATTTTAGATTTTAACCACTTTAACCATTATCTTATACTTGGGCTATTCAAAAATAGCAGATCTACAAGCTCATAGCGTGGATCTGAGTGGACGTATGTTGCTATAACCATTGGTTCTCAAACTTTTTTTATGTCAAGGACCCCAAAATGATATGCATTTGTACGCGGACCACCACCCCCCCCCCCCCCTCCCCATATCTCAAAATATTTTGTCCCAGGGACCCCCCAAAAAGCAAAGATTTTAGTAAAAAATTAAGATATATATATATATAAATATATATTAAAAGATCTACACACATTCTCACGATTCTTCTTCCAAAAAATAGCAGATCCACAAGCTCCTAGCGCGGCATATGAGCTTGTAGATCTGCTATTTTTGAATAGCAGAATATATATATTTTAATAACCAAATAGCCAAAGAGATAACTAATAATAAACGAAAGAACTCTAGCTTGCCAGATATTAAAAATAAAATAGCATCAAAGAGTAGTAGCTTGCTTGTTCATCTCATTCTGCTTGGGGACCCCCTCACGGAGCCCTGCTGTGGGACCCCGGACCACACTTTGAGAACCACGTATGTAAACATGTGGTTCATATTTTATATTCAAAGACATTCTGAAAGAGTTTAGCTTCATAGATAAAAGCTGCAAATGGAATATTATATTATGTAACAAGTACTGATATGTTATTATTACAATATTTACAAAGATTATGAACTTAAACACACCTCTTACAGTGCGCGCACACACACACACACACACACACACACGTCCCTTTAAACGACATTAACCTTCTATAATAACGATAATAATGATACTCATCATAATAAACACAAAGCTTCATATCCATATTATTAATACATCATTAATACATAAATACACATTAAAGCTTCATTACGTTTCATTAAATAAATAAAACCAACAGACTGTTTTAGAACCACGTGAGCTGCGTGTTAGCATTAGCATGCTAGGCTAGCGAACTGACAGTGATTCCTACACGTTAGCATTAGCATGCTAGGCTAGCTGCCACACAGACGTGTCTCCTACTAAACACTATAATAATAACCACATAATAATGAGTATTAATGTAAATAAATGAGTTATATTTACCTTACAGTCGTTCCTCACAAACATCATTCCATGTCCAGGATAAACGGGTCCTGAACAGAAATAACATTTCTCTATCCTCATGGTGTTTGTATTCACGTTCCACCAGATCCACTGGACGGTAAGTGCGCACGATGTTATGTTACAGGAACAGGAAGTACAACTCTTCTTCTTCTACTGCTGTGTGTGTGTGTGTGTGTGTGTGTGTGTGTGTGTGTGTGTGTGTGTGTGTGTGTGTGTGTGTGTGTGTGTGTGTGTGTGCGAGAGAGCGTGCGTGTCTGCGTGTGTGCGTGTGTGTGTGTGTGTGTGTGTGTGTGTGTCAGAGGCAGGCAGGGCGTGTCTAAGGGCGGGTCTTGGCAGAGCAGCCAAATCAGAGGCATGCAGTCAGTGCTCTGCATGCAGTGCGTGTCTAAGGGCGGGTCTTGTAGGACAGTGGTTCTCAAACTTTTTCGTTCCAAGGACCCCCAAATAGACACTTACTAAATATTGTAAAATCAATGTTAATTTAACTCTGAGAGTGTACATATGGAACCAAATGGACCTGTTAGGGTCCATTTGGTTCCATTTGTACACTCTCAGAGTTACAGACCCATAAGGGTCCATTTGGTCCCTGTCCATCATTTAGCTGGGGACCCCCTGGAACCCCCTCAAGTACCCCTGGGGGTCCTCGGACCCCACTTTGAGAACCAATGTTGTAGGAGAGGAGATCTCACATCAGTGTCAGTCGTCTCCGGTGTTGCCAGGTTTTGCGAGAGAAATAAGCAACTACGTCTATGAAAACAAGCCCAAAAGAAGCGACAACTAGCCTACTGTATAATAAATAATAATGTAGGCAACAGTTTAGAAGGAGCCAGTTTAATACACTGGCTATATTTGAAAATAGCAGATCTACAAGCTCACAACGCATCGCAATGTGAGCTTAAAGGGATACTTCACTTTCGGGCCGGGGACACATTTAAAAAAAATATTAAAAATAAATGAAAAAAGTTATGGAAAATTCATGGCCCCCTCACGACACGCAGTGTCCTACTAATGTGTGAGGGGGCCATGAATTTTCCATAACTTTTTTCATTTATTTTTAATATATTTTTTAAATGTGTCCCCGGCCCGAAAGTGAAGTATCCCTTTAACATGACTAGAAAAATAAAATAAATGTCATGGTTTAAAACTGGTCTAAATGTAGACATTGACATGGTTTTGATTTAAACGTCTACATCGAGGCTAAATTGAAACTATACTGTATATTGTTCAATGGCTATTCAAATTATTCTAGTCCAATAATTGGAGATCAGTTGTGCAGCTTACAGTTGCATTCGCGACGCGTTGTGAGCTTGTAGATCGGCTATTTTCAAAGGAATCTTGTCATTTTAACGTCTGCTCAGGCTTTTGTGTGGCAATACAGGACCCCAATGGAAACAAGCCATAGTGCTTTGTTTATCCTTTTAGCATCCTTTTGTATGGAACTCTACCTCTGTGCTTTTTTTGGTAAACTGTTATATATATTCAATCAATCAATCAATCGATGGCGGTGTCACATGATGGACGAACCACATCAAGAGCATGGTTCTCTATAGGGAACTACTACGGGTCACTGACAAGGTCAAAGAGAGAAGGCAGGACACTGTGTCAGACACCTGGAACTAGAGGCAAGCAAACTGACACTATGGAGCTAACCCAGGACAAACTGACACTATGGAGCTAACCCAGGACAAACTGACACTATGGAGTTAACCCAGGACAAACTGACACTATGGAGCTAACCCAGGACAAACTGACACTATGGAGCTAACCCAGGACAAACTGACACTATGGAGTTAACCCAGGACAAACTGACACTATGGAGCTAACCCAGGACAAACTGACACTATGGAGTTAACCCCAGGACAAACTGACACTATGGAGCTAACCCAGGACAAACTGACACTATGGAGCTAACCCAGGACAAACTGACACTATGGAGCTAACCCAGGACAAACTGACACTATATAGTTAACCCCAGGACAAACTGACACTATGGAGCTAACCCAGGACAAACTGACACTATGGAGTTAACCCAGGACAAACTGACACTATGGAGCTAACCCAGGACAAACTGACACTATGGAGTTAACCCCAGGACAAACTGACACTATGGAGCCAACCCAGGACAAACACGTCTCTGCTTCTGGTGACTGATATTGTCATTCTAATGTGTGAGGGTCAATTACTTTTTCATTTTAATCATTTATTTAAACTAACTACTCGGGGTGTTCCATGCCGATCGGTCCAGCTGCTCACAGACAGACAGACAGACAGACAGACAGACAGACAGAGAGACAAACAGACAGACAGACAGACAGAGTCACAGGAGTGAAAACGTGGTCCCTCGTCTTTGGCCGAACCGGCCTGGCGGGGATAAAAATAAAAATAAAAATATAAATAAAATAATAATAATGATAAAATAATAATAATAATAATAATAAAATAATAATAATAAAAACAGTGCAAGAGAAAGTGCATTTTTCAGGAACAATTTATTAATCTATCAGTAATCATCTCGAGAGTATCAAACAGTCCAGCAGCAATATTTCAACACTTACTTTGCCAAAAAACAAAATACTGTACTGCAGTTTTCCAAAGTGGATAATAATATATCAGAAAAAGCATAATTTAAATAATAACAATAAAAATCTACATTCTAAAATGTACAAACGCTGAGTTTGAGTTCAGTAAAATGACCTCTGACCTTCAACAAACACAGACACAAATGTAAAACTAGGTCTGGGCGATGACCTACGACCTCAAATCTATATCATGATTATTGATTATTGTACGCCTCCATTGTACAATAAAGCATAACACAGGGTTAAGACCAACGAGTTTGTCGATTATAAAAAGAAAAATCTGTTTTATTTCTGTAAATTTGTTGGTATGAAATAAAAAAATATATAAGAGAAACAAAAACATTCTCGATTATTCCATTAACCTACAAGAGCAAGATTAAGTCGGTTATTAGTTTTAAATGTCGGTTTAGGTATATTTAAGGTTAATTGCCCAGCCCTAGTCAACGCACACAGACAAAATGTCAAATTACAAAACATCATCATGCTAAAAAAAAAACTGAATAAAAAGACTAAATCAAATTTCCAAAAGTAATTCACCATCTTTCAGGTGAAACCTCGTTGACAAAAGAACTCTCGTTGACCTCTCAAGCTTGAAATCAAAAGCACGATAAAGACCTAACTAAATCTTGATGTTAAAAAATACCTTTTCCAAGGTTCAAAAGCCCTGGAAAAAATACCATCACATTAATAAGCAAATAAATGGGTTTGTTTTTTCTTTCTTCCTTCAAAATGCAAACCAAAGAAAATCACTAAATAACAGAGATTTTTCCACACATTTCTTTGGTCACAAAGATATAATGATTATGTTGCTCTTCACACCGTCGTAGGGTTTTTTATTTTATTTTGATCGTCACAATCCTTTGTCATTGTCACACCTGGACAGGGTTGTCACACCTGGACAGTCATTGTCACACCTGGACAGGGAACATTATTTAGAGTGACAACATGCAGCGTTTTCTCCAACAGGGTTCCATTTGTAAAAACTACAAAATCTTGCTTAACCCATTAAGACCGGGGACGCATCTGCGTCTCATTTTAAGATTTCTTTGGGCTATTCAAAAATAGCAGATATACAAGCTCATAGCGCGGCACCGAGTGCCGCGCTATGAGCTTGTAGATCTGCTATTTTTGAAAAATATTGAAAAAATATTTTCCAGATTTTTTTCAAAAAACTGTTGAGATTTAGATTTTTTAAAGAATCGCCTCAGGTTTTAATGGGTTAAAAGGTCATGCTCCTTCCAACCTCGTTTTGCACAGGCTTTCTGATCCGAAAAAAAGAAAATGGGGAAAAGTTGGAGACTAATTTTGGACAGAAGCATCCGCAAAAGAAAAATAAAACTTGTGAATGAAAATAAATTGTGAATGATGTCAAATTGTAGTTATCACCTCCCTCTCCGAAAAAAAGAGAAGAAAAAAGTTCGGACATTGGAAGAAGCATGTATTGCGCTTAAGCCCCATACACTTGCGAAAATAGCTGATCTACAAGCTCACAGCTTAAGCTATTTTTGAATTCATATTTTCTTTTATATATTTAGAAGAAATTTGGCAAAGTTTAATTTTACATTTTTGAGAGAATTTGCCACAAATGTGGCATGCCAATGCCATAGATTGTAATGAATTGTGATTTTATCAAACATAAATATCAGACAGTCTACATTTCCCAAAAGGTATATGCATGTAAATGGAACCCTGTTTTAAGACCACTGTCACTGTCACTGATGTTGTGACCCCCGTATTATTCACCACAGTCACACTGATGTTGTGACCCCCGTATTGGTCACCACAGGATTAAAAGCTATCATACCCATTCATTATTAAACCCATACTCCTGCGGAGGCAAAGACAACTCTTTGGATAATAGCATCGTGATCTAGAAGGCAAACGTTATGGTGCTAATTAAAGCTTTTCATCAGCACATTAAGGTAACAACAAACGCTATGGTGCTAATTAAAGCTTTTCATCAGTACATTAAGGTAACAACAAACGTTATGGTGTTAATTAAAGCTTTTCATCAGCACATTAAGGTAACAACAAACGTTATGGTGTTAATTAAAGCTTTTCATCAGCACATTAAGGTAACAACAAACGTTATGGTGTTAATTAAAGCTTTTCACCGAAACATTAAGGAACATTAGCATAAATGAACACCGAAGACTAAATAATTTATACTCTGTGGAACGACGGTGTCATTGTAGCTTGAAGTTAATCTAGAGCAGTAATTTCTTCATTTTTTTTTTTTTCAAGGATTCCCAGTTTGATATGCATTAGATTAGACCATAGAACCCCTATCTGATACCCCTTGCATCTCTGGGAACCCCAACAATCTACACTGCATTATAATCAGTATTAATCTAACTCTGAGAGTGTACGGGTCCATTTGGTTCCATTCGTACACTCTCAGAGTTACAGACCCCGTAAGGGTCCATTTGGTCCCCCTGGAACCTCCTCAAGGACCCCTGGGGGTCCCGGGACCAGTGTTTTAGGCAGAAAACAACACTGTTAGTGCGATGGTGTATAGAATAATTAAAGCATTCCCAGCACCATTCCCAGGTTAAATTTACACCATCACACAATAATGCAACCTGAGCGTTCTTCTCTATTGGACACGGACAGTCCATCTTTGGGTATAATCTTCTTCTTCTTTGGGTTTCATTATCTATCATAATAATATGCCAAAAAAAAGCCCCTTTCCCACGTTAAGGCCATTTTAGTTTTTTTTGTTTTGTTTTTAAAGCTTTTCAAGTTCAGTGCACTTAATGACAAACAATATTTATACTTATACGACCTCACTCACATCCTTTGAGAATTTATAATACACTTTCTTTTTCTTTCACCTCCACAACTTAACAACTCAAATCCAGTGGTGGAAAAAAAAAGTAAGTACATTTACTTAAGTACTGTACTTAAGTAAAATGTTGAGGTATTTGTACTTTACTTGAGTAATTCCAACTTCCAATACTTTTAATTCTACTCCACTACATCTCGGATCCAAATATTGTACTTTTACTCCGCTACAATTATTTGAAAACTTTAGTTACTAGTTACCACTTCAGCCCTATATACATTTTGGCCATTTCAAAATATCAGATCTACAAGCTCACAATGTGTTTGCGATGCGACACATTGTGAGCTTGTAGATCTGCTATTTTCAAAAGATTTGTATACATTTGAAAACTTGAAATGGGACATTCTGCATAATGAGTACTTTTACTTTTGAATGATTTTGATGCCAATACTTTTGTACTTTTACTCAAGTGCATTTTGAATTCCGAACTTTTACTTGTAACAGAGTATTTCTAGATTGAGGTATTGATACTTTTACTTAAGTGAAAAATGTAACTACTTTTTCCACCACTGCTCAAATCATGTGAAACGAAAAAAACAAAACTTGACTTTGAACGTTGAACAGAAAAACTTTCTACCCGACGCTCCAAAAAAAACACCTTAACAAGATGCGGTGAAAACATGAAACGTCATAAAGATGACCCCTGAGTCAGAGAAAATACTGCATCCATTCATTGATTCACTCATTCACTCACTCATTCATGTGTAAATTCATTCGTTCATACTGCACTGTGTAGTGTAAAAAAGGAGGTAGTCGTGCTTGTACAACAAAACAGAGAACTGAGGTAGACATTGAGCAAGCAGGGTTCAAACCCACAACCCTCTGCTGCAGTGGAAACTCATTAGAACTCATTAAATAAAACTTTTTTAAAAAAAAATTCATTTTGGACATTCATCGTTTTGGTGAGCTTTGGTTATTATTAACCGGAGTCATATATTTAAGATGCGTTGCCGCGGTGTCACGCCCCCATAAAACCGCTGAGTAAGAATCAGACGTTAAGGACAGACAGACAGACAGACGTAAAAGTAAAAAATCCTCAGGCAGAGAGGAAGTGAAACCATGATAAAAACCTGCTTCACTTCCTGATGTTCTGCTGTAAACCAAGGAGGGCGGAGTTCAGCATGGAGGTGGGCGTGGCATTGCTTTAAACCCCTCCCCGCCCTGCCAGGCTCCAGAGGAGGGTGTCAGGGGCTGTGTCCCCCCAACAACCCAGGGGGTCCTTGGACCCCATTTAGAAAACCACTGCCACAACAGTGGGCGTGGTTTAGTCAGCGTGTCGCCTTCGCCGGCCGTGCAAGGCACGCCCACATTTCAAATGTATCCAGATGATTGGTAGCTGGAGATAGGAGGAGATATCCCATTGGCTGTGCTATGAGAGACTAACATCCCACTGCCTGGAAGGCGGGACGAGGGACGTGCCCCCCCCCCCTCTCCTCAGGAGGGTCCCAGAAGAGAGGAGGGGTACCGGACAGGATGAGACAGGTCCAGGGGGTCCTGGAGGAGGCAGCGAGGTTGTAAGACCACAGCGGTGTCAGGGAGCAGAGCCACGGCGTGACAGAAGGACGGACTCAACGTGTCCTCCCTCGGCTCTCCGTCGGAGCCGCTAGACCCACATCTGGACGAACGCTGGCGGTCGGCGCGGTCGGCACGGTCGGCGCGGTCGGCGCTGTCTTCGTTGGAGTAGTGTCCCGAGTCGCCCGTCTCCCCGCTGCCCTCGCTGCTGCTCTGGGAGGTCTCGGAGTGGAGAGGACCCCCGTAGACGAGTCCTCTAGAAGCCAGAGCCAACCGTTCATCGTAGCACAGAACTGTCTTACCTGCTTCGTACAGGCAGGCTCTGTTCTCCACCTGCAGTAAACAGTTATGAGTATTAATAGTCTATACAGTTATGAGTATTAATATTCTATACAGTACACACAGTCCACAGTTATATGAATTACTTAAGCCCCTCCAAATGATCCAGAATGCCTCAACACGCTTGGTCCTCAACATGCAGGTCTTGGTCCTCAACATGCAGGTCTTGGTCTTCAACATGCAGGTCTTGGTCTTCAACATGCAGGTCTTGGTCTTCAACATGCACAGAGCCGTGCGGGAGAAATGCGGGGCCCTGTGCGAACTCGCGTGCGCGCCCCCGTCCCCGCGCGCGCGCGCTTCTTTTTTGGCGGTTTTGGGCGGATATTTCCGAGTTTTTGGTGGTTATTTGCGGTTATTTCTTTTTATAACTCTTAATAAATGTGATTCTGTTCATTTTTTTTCCGTTTTTTTGCGGGGCTCCCCCAAGCGCGGGGCCCTGTGCGGCCGCACCGTTCGCACTACCCTTGGCACGGCCCTGAACATGCAGGTCTTGGTCCCTGGCTTCTTCAGCCACAAAGACACACACGTTCGTTCACTGATTACATTTGAACTCGTTACATTCTGTGAACTCACGTCATTCTTGTTGGGAAGGTGTTTGTCTCTGTTGAAGAGCGTCCACCTCTGGCTGACCGGCCCGTTCACACTCATCACCACGTCCTGAAACAGTGAAAAACAACAGGCCTCGTTCACTAATGTGTGCCTACACACATGCTGCACAACAAATCAGTGTTTAAAAGGAGGATTTGAGGCGACTGTCACATTTCTGGTGGCATCATGTATTCAGTATAAACCAGGCCTTAGTGATTGAGTAACTGTGATGCTGCGTTCACACTGGCAGATACAGAGCTACAGGCTACCATTCATTTTCAATGGAAGCCATCCACATGAACTAACTTTATATTTCTCTCGCTTGTCGGACGCACTCTGACGTCAACACGACGACACGACGTCAACACGTTGATTCAATACTTTAACTCATTCAGTGCCAAAGACGTGTAACACGTCAGTGTTTACGCTAAATGGGACTGCTCGCCAACCTCTGAGTGATCCTATTTTTTCTGTGTTTTTGTCGAGAACAAGCTATATTCAACAGCCAATAACTAAAGAACGGAGGGTCGCGGTGACACGCTTTTTTTTTCTCCGATGGAAGCAGTGACACTTCTCCGTCTTTTGCGACACTCAGTGTGTCGATCGTCCGGGAGTGAAATATTTTGTGGCTCTTGAAAGGTTAGTAAAAATGCTCAAAAACGCTGGCACTGGCTGACTTAAAGATTAAAGCTCTATATTCTGATTGTAATCATTACTATAGAGTGTTTGTTCAGTCACAGGGGTCTCCCTGTATCTCCAGCTCTTTAATAAACAGAAAATACATTTTCAGGTAGGTGACAAAATTCAAGCCAATTCCAGTTCCGATTTGTTCTGCTCCTTTCTTGTTTAATCTGTATCCTCACTGAGTTCTCTATCCTGATTGGATAAAATTGGTATCCTGACCTGAAAATGCATTTTCTGTTTATTGAAGAGCTGGAGAGACATGGATACTCCTGTTACTGAACAAACACCTCTAAAGCAATGAGTACTATCACAATATAAAGCTATTTAACACTTATTTTGACCAAAGAAAATCACTTACCCTACCTTTAATTAATTAATTAATTATTACAGATATGCCATATCGACTTGTATCTTTGTATGTCTTGTAGCTGCCAGGGTGAACTCTGCGTAATCATCAACATCAACATATAGAGATGATATGAACACCTCAGGTGTCACCTTGTTGTTGTGGTTGAAGTGTTGAGGGGACATCATGGGAACCAGGACCTCAGAGTTGTCAGGATGCTGCTGCTCACCGGACCCCCTGGACGGACCCCCGGGGTGTCGGGGTCCCTCCACGATCCCCATGCCCACCACCTTCGGATTGAACGACTTCCTGTTGTCGTAGAAATTACAAGATCATCATCCAGGACCAGTGTTGGGCAATATTACTCAGGAGAGTAATATGCTAACTAACGTTGCGATGGGAACGATGTACAAAAAAGAATTTCACCCACTTTTTTACCTTGTAAACCTGTGATGTGACAATAAAACTGATTCTGATTCTGATTCTGATTCTGCTACTTATTACATATTACTCCTTAAAAAAGTAATAATATTATATTAATTATTACTTGGAATCAAGAGTAATGTGTAGTTTGTATAGGTGGTTGGTAGTGTGTAGTTTGTAGTTTGTGTAGGTGGGTGGTAGTTTGTAGTGTGTAGTGTGTAGTTTGTGTAGGTGGGTGGTAGTTTGTGTAGGTGGGTGGTAGTGTGTAGTTTGTGTAGGTGGTAGTTTACCCGGAGCGGCTCTTGCTGATGAGGATCAAAGCACACATGACGATGCACGCCAACGCGATGACCACGCCCACGATGATGCCCGTCATGCTGCGTTGGTCCATGTGGTACAGACTGTCTGGGAACACTGAGAAACAAAAGGTTCATTTATAGACCGTCTGGAGCACTGAGAAACAAAAGGTTCATTTATAGACTGTCTGGGAACACTGAGAAACAAAAGGTTCATTTATAGACCGTCTGGGAACACTGAAATAAGAGATTTATCAGGTTATGTCTTTCTGTTCAGTAAATAGTTGTGGAAGACAAGTTCCTGATTTTATTGGGTTTAACATAATCTCTCAAGACAGATTCTGCTGACAAAGGGGAAAAAATATCACTTTTACCAAATTGTTTGCCAGATTGGGTTTAACAACAGTATATAGGACCACAATGGAAACAAGTGTGTTGTGCTTTTAGCATAGATTGTTAATTTGTACTGCCATTCTGTTTAATCAAACAATCAATCAATCAAACAAACAAACAAACAAACAAACAAACAAACAAACAAACAAACAATCAATCAATCAATCAATCAATCAATCAATCAATCAGTCAGTCAGTCAACACTTAGCAGTTCAGCACGTTCACACAAAGTGTTTTTATCATTAAACATTTTCTACTCACGTACCCCCTGTAGTACCTCCACGTACGCCTAGGCTTACCCTAAGGGTACGTACCCCTCGTACGTACCCCTCGTACCCCCATTTGACAATCACCGCTCTATGCTACGGCTGCCTCCAAAAAATGCAGGGGGTGCAGTTTATTTCTGCACCACCACTTGTATATTTATCAATGGTTCTGTAATCAATTCTGTTGATGGGTTTGAGTGGAGGTATATCTGACCTGCGGGGTCCTGAGCCGTGTTGTCGGGCGGGTGGGAGTGTCGGTTCCTGCGGTGGGACCCCGCACGGTGCAGGGGGGCCAGCTCCACCGGGCTGCAGAAGGGTCCGTCTCCCACCTGGTTGGAGGCGGAGATCTTCACCAGGTAGGTGTTCCCTGGTTCCAGCTTCTCCAGCAGAGCCATGGTGTTGCTCCCTGTTCAACAATTTGCATATTAACCCTTTAAGACCGGGAACGCATCTGTGTGTCATTTTAGATTTAATAGCCTATAACCATTATTTTATACTAAAAAATAATAGCAGATCTACAAGCTCATATGAGCTTGTAGATATCGTGAAAATTTGTGGAAATCTTTGAATATATTTTCTCAAATCTTTGCTTCTGGGGAGGTCCCTGGAACAAAACCTTTTTCATGTCAAGGACCCCCAAAATTATATGTATTCGGCCGCGGACCCCCCCCCCCCCCATCACAAAATATTTTGTTCCAGGGACCCCCCCCAGGAGTAAAGATTTGAGCTAAAAATGTTCGCTTAAAAAAATTATAATTCTATATTCAAAGAGTTGCACACATTTTCATGTTTTTTTTTCAAAAATAGCAGATCTACAAGCTCATAGCGCGGCACTCGGTGCCGCGCTATGAGCTTGAGTATAAATGAGCTATGAGTATAAAATATGGATAAAGAGGTTACACAGACGCGCGTCCCCGGTTTGAATGGGTTAATATTACTAACATTCATACTGGTATACACAAATAATACATAATAATAATAATGTATTTTATTTGTATTGCACTTTTCATTCACAAGGAAATCTCAGAGTGCTTACGGAGTGAAAAGCATGAAATCAATCAATTACAAAATGTTAAAAACAGTGTCAATCACAAAAGGATATTATTACTGACAGCAGCTGCACACGATTTAACAGGAAAACGCCTTCCTAAATAGAAGGGTCTTTAGGCCGGACTTAAAAGAGTCCAGGGTCTGCAGTTCCCTGACTTAAACCTCTACCACTCACCCTCAGTGTGAATGACCTCTGACCTTTAGGACAGTCCACTCACCCTCAGTGTGAATGACCTTCCAGCGTTGCTCCATCCAGGCCTGGTGGTCAGCGTACAGGACGGTGTAACTGGTCACCAACACGTTGCTCTCCTCAGGCTCCCTCCAGGACACCAGGGCCACGCCCTCCTCGATCAGCATGACCTTTAACCCCGCCGGGGGTTGGCTGGGCGCTGGAACATCACACATTATTATTATTATCACAAGAGTATTACTTTTTGGTACATTGGTTCAATATTTATAAAACACACACACTTAACACTTAACCCCTTTCACTTAAGAAAAATTATAATGATAAATAGTTAAAATATCAAGTCTACAAGCTCACAACACGTCACATAGCGACCCCGTTGTGAGCTTGTATACTTGATATTTTTTGTGACTTTTGACAGACACTCGATGACGTTGGGCATTAATTTACCCAAAGAAATATTTAAAGTTGAAACATGACATTCTTTCTTTCTTTGTATTTGCTTCGAACACCATACAATAAAAAAAAAAGTCACAACAAAACAATAAAGTAACGAATACAAAATATTCTAAAAACTATTCCAACTATCTCAATGAACAATAAATCAGAAGTGTTCGAAAAGGAGCAGGAAGAAGCTAATGCTTATAATATCCTACCCCCTATTACATGCTCTGATGAAGGCTCATGGCCCAAACGCCTAAGTGTTGGTTTATTGGTGTGTGAGCCAATAAAAACAACATTGAAAAGTGAGTACCCTGACATTTGGGATGAGATACCTTTTTGGGATTTGTTTTAAATTCCTGTTTTTGAAACATGATATTATGGACAAGGTTTCTGGCCTGGCATTAAGCCAGACTGATAACGTGGATTCACTCACACGTTCCTCCACGGTAGAGGAACGTGATGTGAGTGAATCCACCTTTCACAGATATTCATGTAATCATGGATGGGTAACAGACTTTATTGTAAAAACTATCTGCAAGTAACAGCCCCACCTGCTGGCGGGGTGTGGTGGTACACCACAGAGCTCCAAGGACTGGACCTCTGATCCACACGAAGACGAACCACCAACTCATAACGACTGTTCTGGTCCAGATCCTGAACCTCCACACTCTGTGTGGTACTGTGGAGAGAACCAGAGATATTTAATATGTTAATAATGAACCTCAACACTCTGTGTGGTACTGTGGAGAGAACCAGAGAGATTTAATATGTTATAATGAACCTCAACACTCTGTGTGGTACTGTGGAGAGAATCAGAGAGATTTAATATGTTATAATGAACCTCAACACTCTGTGTGGTACTGTAGGGAGAACCAGAGATATTTAATATGTTAATAATGAACCTCAACACTCTGTGTGGTACTGTGGAGACATACAGTCAGAGTTAGGGTCAGGGGTCAGGGACATACAGTCAGAGTTAGGGTCAGGGGTCAGGGACATACAGTCAGAGTTAGGGTCAGGGGTCAGGGGTGATTCATGTCTGACTATGATGTCTATAGAGCTGTTGAACCCTAAAGCCCGCCGTGACACGAGAATAGGTACGACGGAGCATAAATTATTCAGCGACAAAACACTGCATAATGCTACTGCTGCATACAGTCAGTGATTGATTGATTGATTGAATATTTTATTAGGCAAAAAATGTAAACAGCACAGTTACATTTAAAATACTTTGTCTAACAGGTCCGTTCATAAAAGTCCTTGCGGACTTGTTTCCAATGAGGGCCTTGGTATTCAATTCATAGGCATATATAGTGGCACCACAGTTCAAATATCATTACAAAATAAACAGCAAAAAAATATATAACACTATGTACAACAAAAAAATAAAAAAGAGGGGGAAAAAAAAATATGTACAAGAACAGGGGGGGGGGGGGGGGTCTGCTGTCTAACGGGAAAATGGTACTACCTCCTCCTTTGGCCTCCTGAAAGGTGATTTTTTAAGGCTCTTTTAAATGAGCCCAGTGAACTGTATTTTTTGAGGGATGGAGTTAGACTATTCCAATCCTGGGTGGCAGTGCTGTAGAAGGAGAATTTGCCCATGTTTGATTTATGGGTGGGTGGTACCAAATTGTTGTTAACGCTCCCTCTGGTATTGTGACTGTGGGTGTCGCTAACCTTTTGGAGGTATTTACTCAGATATGCGGGAATAGGGGGCATATCGGGCAAATTTGCATTTACAATTTTGAAGGCCAGTCCCATTTTTAGTTGTTTAACCCTGTCTTCCACCCTGAGCCAGCCTAGGCTGGCAAAATGGGTGGGAGAAAGGTGGGTCATGGGCCCCAATCCGAGGAGTAGCCGAATCAGTTTGTTTTGGGAGGTTTGAAGCTTAGTCTTCAGTGACACTGAGGTGTTGGAGTACCAGGAGGTGCAAGCATAGTCAAAAAGTGGTTGAATCAGGGCCCCAGAGAGGGTCCTGAGGGCCTGAGGGTTGACAAAAGAGGAAACTCTGCCCATAAATTTGGTTCTCTGGTTTACTCTTTTGACCACCTTTGTAGCCATGCTTTCACCTGTCAGGTATTTGTCAAGAACACAACCCAAATAGGTAATCTCTTCTTTGCTAGAGATAATTGTGTCATCGACTTTGACCTTGAAATCATTTACATCCATCTGTCTGAGGGAATGTTTGGTCCCAAAGAGAATGGATTCAGTTTTCCCAAGGTGTAGTGACAGTTTGTTATCGGTAAGCCAAGTACGGATTTTTGAGAGTTCGGAGCTGAGCGCCTCCTCAACTTGCAACTTGTCCTCTCCCGAGATCAGGAGTGCCGAGTCATCAGCGAACAGGAACAATTTGCAGTTACAGGCAGCACTCATGTCGTTAATGTATAGAAGAAACAGTAACGGCCCTAGAATGCTGCCCTGAGGAACCCCACAGCTCACCGGGAGGGATGAGGACATGGTTCCGTTGATGTCAACCACTTGTTCTCTTCCCTCCAGGTAAGATCTCATCCAGTTTAGTGATGTGCAGTCAAAACCAATCGCCCTCAGCTTATCAAGTAAAATTGAGTCTGTCTGTCTGTCTGTCTGTCTGTCTGTCTGTCTGTCTGTCTGTCTGTCTGTCTGTCTGTCTGTCTGTCTGTCTGTCTGTCTGTCTGTCTGTCTGTCTGTCATATCATATCATATCATATCATATCATATCTAGTCCACTTAGTTAGTAGCAGTGTCTGAGTGCGTGTGAGCGCGCATGTGCGTCCACAACTGGTTCCGGCCCACCTCAAGTCACCATTTGACCAATCTGGCCCCAACCCCAAAATGAGTTTGACACCCCTGACTTACACAGTGAGGTATCGTACAGCCTCAGCGCTGTGTGTTGCTACAGGCGTACAGCGGACGGTGTAGCTAACGATCCGCTCAGACGGGAAGTTCGGCCTCCTCCAGCTCAGGAACACAGAGGAAGAGCTGCCATTGGCCACGGCGGTCACATGGTCAGGGGGCGGGGGGGCGGCGACCGGGTGGTCTCGTGTAGCTGAGGAATACACACACACACACACACACACGCACACGCACACACACACACACACACACACACACACACACACACACAGGTTTACTTTTACTATACTTGTGAGGATAACAACATTTTTAACCATAAGCCAAATCCCCAAAAATAGCCGATCTACAAGCTCACGATGCGTGGCAGCGCGACACATTGTGCACGACGACACCAGTGAGCAACTATATGTAAACAAAAGGCATTCTCTCTAATTCTAACTCCTAAACATAACCTCCAAATGCCTAATCCTAACCCAGACTGAATTAAAGTTAGACAATAAAAACTGCTGATTTCTTTGCAACTCATTGTGAACAGATCCTCAATTTTCACTATTTTTGAAACAGAGCTTAATGGGTTAATCCATAACATGCATATTTATGTACGTTTGGGTCAGAGAGTCTACAAATGAATGGAGTCACAAGAACAATATGTGTCTTTGAAATGTAGTGAAAGTTTAAGTGAAGTAAATACTCAAAAATACAACAAAATGTAGTGCAGTACTCAAGTAAATCTAATTTGTTACTGAACACTACTGCATGTTGAACAAAAACCTGTGTGTGTGTGTGTGTGTGTGTGTGTGTGTGTGTGTGTGTGTGTGTGTGTGTGTGTGTGTGTGTGTGTGTGTGTGTGTGTGTGTGTGTGTGTGTGTCTGTGTGTGTGTGTGTGTGTGTGTGTGTGTGTGTGTGTGCGTGCGTGCGCGTACTTACACACACATCCAGGCGTGCTGACAGTCTGGTCGGCATGGTAACCGTCTCCAGCATCACTGAAAGCCAACAGTTTGACCTGATATTTCCTCCTTGGATCTGAAACACAAATAAATAAATAAATAAATACATAAATACACACATAAATAAATGTATGCTTAAATGTTTCAGAAACTTATTCCGGTGCTGTTTATCTTTAAAAAAAACATGATGATTTCAAAATGCATTATCATTGTGTTTGGAAAACGTATTGACAGCAACATGTCATGATGCATTTTTTGTTCAAATTGGTTGGTACCTGCTGATCCATTAAGATGGACTTTTGGGGACTTTTCATAAAATAATACGTTGATTGATTGATTGATTGATTGATGTACTTTATTTAGTAAGTCATGAGAACAACAGTACATGGAAGTACACATTCACAATACAAGGTCTACTAAACTGGAAGACTCATTAAGCACTGAGCTTGTTTAAGATGAGATCCCCATGCACACAAATCATGATAACATATAAGAGACAGACAGATATACACACTACTATACAGAACGTCATACAATCAGTTTACAGATTACTGGTATGAAGAGTGAAAAATATGTACAAGAGAAGAAAAAACAGGGAGGGGGGGTGGGGGGGTAGGTTAAGATTTAGACAGCGGCCGAATTGCAGCCTCCTGAAGGTGTATCTTTAGGGCAGTTTACATGAAAATGTATTCAGTTTTTAGCATCTATCATTAACTCTGTGACCATTATGACATGTTTATGATCTATAAAGTAACTCGGTGATCGTTATTACAAGTTTATGATCTATAAATTAACTCTGTGATCGTTATGACAGGTTTATGATCTATAAAGTAACTCTGTGATCGTTATGACATGTTTATGATCTATAAAGTAACTCTGTGATCATTATGACAGGTTTATGATCTATAAAGTAACTCTGTGATCATTATGACAGGTTTAGGATCTAAAGGGATATGCTCTAAAAGTGTGAAAACTATTTTAAAATTTTCATTTCAGGCAATCTAAAAAAGAAACTCATCATGCCACTAGGTGGTGCTATAATGCTGATGTAAGTCTCATCCAGACAGCATACACAGCAGTGGCTCTCCAACTCTTTCATGTCAAGGACCCCCAAAGTAATATGTATTTGGCCGCGTGGACCCCCATCTGAAAACGTGTTGTGCCAGGGCCCCCCCTGAAGAGAAGATTGATGTTAAAAAATATATATAAATATTATTCAAATTGTTCCAAACATTTGAAAATAGCAGATCTACAAGCCCACAGTGCGTCGCGATGCGACACGTTGTGAGCTTGTAGATCTGCTATTTTCAAATAGTCTAGGTATAAAATAGAGCTAAAGTGGTTAATGTATGTTTTATAATGTAATAATTTATACCTGCAAAGTAACTAAAGTTTTCAAATAATTGTAGTGGAGTAAAAAGTACAATATTTTGCCTTTGAGATGTAGTGGAGTAAAAGTAAAAGTATAGACAATTGGAAATACTCCAGTAAAGTAAAAGTACCTCAAAAGTGTACTTCAGTACAGTTCTTGAGTAAATGTACTCAGTTACTTTACACCACTGCACCAGTCAGTCCAGTCAGTGTGAATAAAGGTCAGCCTGTGAGTAGAGAGTAGTATTGACCACACTGTTGTCCAGAGATGTGGGGGAGGGGTTGTTCAGCTGCCCGGGGGACGGGGGGGGGGGGGGTTGACTGGGGTCAAGAGGTCAGGCTAAGATAGAACAGAAGGAATCCGGGCTCAGGGCCGCGGACGGGGGGCCGAGAGGGGCTTTTGTTTGGCTCTTTATGTTCCTGTGTTCTTGGCCTTTATAGAGACTTCAACTTGAGACTCTGAAGGAAAGACCCTGAACTCTACAAACACAATAATACCGTATATGTATGTGTGAACACAATCCTGTGTTATATTTTTGAACTCTGAGAATGTGCAAAATGTAACCAAATGGACCCTCACGGGTCCATTTTGCACATTCTCAGAGTTAAAAATGTATAAATTGGTGAACCTACGTACGCAGCAAACCTTTAGAGTTCATGTTAAGGTGCTGAATGTGATATGTTTTGGTTTAAAAAGGTGTTTTTTGTCTTAAAAAATTGAATTAAAAGAAAAGTTAAAGCTCTATATTCTGACAGGTCAGGATATAATTGATGCATTTAGTAGACGCTCTTTATTCAGAGAACCTTTCAATAATAAGCAGGATAAACAATCATAAAACATAGAATGCAGAGAATAGGACCATAACATCTGTCTAAAACAGGGGTCTTCAAGGTTTTTCAGTCCAAGGACCCCTTAGCTGAGAGAGAGAGATGAAGCAGGGACCCCTTGGCTGAGAGAGAGATGAAGCAGGGACCCTCACTACATATTGTATAGATGAGAGATGAACGGGGGTCCGTGACATAATGTCTATCAAACCCCCAACAGCATAGATCAGGTCACATGGCTTATTTGCATATTGGACAGCACAGAGGGAAGGGGGGGGGTCGGTCCCACGGCTAGAGGTCACGGTTCTGTGTGTTCAAGTCCAGCTGAAGGGAGGGGGGGGGTCATAGGGGTCAGAAGTCATAGGGCGTGGGTCAGTTCTGGCCTCACACACACACACACACACACACACACACACACACACACACACACACACACACACACACACACACACACACACACACACACACACACACACACACACACACACACACACACACACACACACACACACACACAGCGGTCATTATGCAAAAGCCAGGGACATCTGGACCCTGACCTCTGAACCCTAGGAGGCCATGCGGTGGGGGGGAGGGGGGGGGGGCTCCGTATTGATCAGAGATGCTAATTTATTTTTCAGTCAAATACGTTTTAATCACTTTGATTAAAAAACCCATAAAGTGTCTCTGGAGTCGCATCTACATTGATTATTACACTCCTCTCTTATGCATGGATTTTATTTAATATATAAGTGTTTATTTTGATTTTATAACAGAGTAAAAATACTCTTTTACAAGTAAAAGGCCATGTGTTCAAAATGTTACTGAGTAAAAGTACAAAAGTATAGGCATCGAAATATACTTAAAGTACCAAAAGTAAAAGTACTAATGTTTAAAAAATAGCCCATCTACAAGCTCACAACGCATCATCGCATCATGACGCGTTGTGAGCTTGTAGATCGGCTATTTTCAAATTGCCATCTACATCGATTGTTACACGAATACATGGGTTTTAAAAAATATATATATAATTATGTTTATTTTGATTTTACATACCTTTGTCCCATTGCATAAGATGACTCAGCGTTACTTTAATTGTCTTAATTCACTTTAATGTATTACAATGTGTTCATGTGTGATCTTAACAACCTGAGTTACATCATCCAGTTGTTCTCCTAAAGTAATACGTCTATTATTAACAACATTTTCAAACGTGGTCTCTCTCTCTCTACAACCTCTTCAGATGTACAGAAGGTTCTTCACATGGCATGTTGTTTAGATAGATATTAGGTTCATTGTTTAACTGATATCCTATCGTTTCTTTGAGACACTGTTTTTTTTTTCTCACATTCCTGAGACAATTATCCAATATTTGATATGAGAAGAAAATACTGGATTTGTGTACATTGACTGCCATAGACGCAGATCTGCGTTCTATTAAATTAATCCGTGGGCTGCCAGAGCTGCGTTCTGCGTTCTAGACGATCGCGCTGTTTTCTGTACATTCCGAGATCAGGTTCCCTTTCCACTTACTTCCGACTCACCCAGATGCAAAATTCAGTGGGTTCCGTTTCCGGTTTTCGGTTTTAGCTTGAAAATGTGATTTTTAGACAAAATAGGGCAAAACACGTCTGTCGTGTGTGTTTATAAACACAGCCAGACAAACGATTTTAATGGATATAACAATTCTGTGACCGGTTGAAAAGGGTTATAAAACACAAATCGCTGGCACTGGGGGAGTACATTATGAATAAACTCTGGCAGTCAATGTGTTGTTAAGGAGAAATAATGTAAACAAAAATATGTTTCAGTCATTTGTCTGGAAAATAATTTTGTGTTAAAAAACTCGTATCGTGAACTGATATTGTGATTGGAATCTTATCGTGAGTTGAATGAATCGTTTCAGGCCTAATGTAAGCTTTGAACGTGTTAACTTTAACTTCCTGTATGTGATGCCAGCGTCATGTGATCACTCACCCAGGCCGCTGAGGGTCAGGTGGGTATGGTTGGTGCTCAGGGTGACGGTGGGTTGTTCTGGTTGGTTCTCCTCGTGGTACCAGAGCCGGTAGCCCCGCACCACTAGGCTACCGCTACCACTACCGTTGCCTGGAACGCTGGCACTGTGCCAGCGTGCCAGGATGGACGTGCAGTTCAATGGTTCCAGCTGGAGCGTAGGGGCAGTGGGCACTGAGGAGGAGAACACGCGTGCGCACACACACGCACACGCACACGCACACACACACACACACACACACACACACACACACACACACACACACACAATGAACACAATATTAATGCTGTTTTTATTAATCATGTTTACACAGACATTATAACTATATACTTTGTTTTGTGATGAATCAATGCTTGTGAAGTTTGAAAATGGTAAAAGTTTCTGAATTGTTTACATTTTCTGAAATGTTCTGATTTTTTTTTTTTCTGATCTTGTTCACTTTCTCACTTTTTACCCCTATTGTTGCCTATAGATATTAATAATTTATAACTTTTCCCCAAATGAGGGACATCAGGCTGAGAGTGGTGAAACTTGGTGGTTTATAAATGACGAAGGTCAGAACAAAAGATACATGAAGATAAGGTCAGACTCAGAACTCTAAAAGATTCACCAGAAGCAGAATCTGATCATGAATGTGATTTTGGCGTCTCTGTTCCAGACACACACACACACACACACACACACACACACACACACACACACACACACACACACACACACACACACACACACACACACACACACACACACACTTCTTTATGACCCATGACTGAGGCGGCTCTCACACCACTGACAGCCCGGGTCAAAGGTCGCTGCACGGGTCCCCAACACAAAGCCTGCAGCGAGACAAAGCTGCTGCTCTGGTTGTCAACATCTGGCCCGGGGTCCCTTTACAGGTCTGTAACTCTGAGAGTGTACACATGGAACGAAATTGACCCTTACAGGTCTGTAACTCTGAGAGTGTACAAATGGAACCAAATGGACCAACAGGTCTGTAACTCTGAGAGTGTATGCTCTACAGATCCTCTAGCCCCGCCACCACACGACACATGTGAGCAGAGGGACAAAGCGCTGGCTCTGAGAAAACGTCCAGGTCTTTGTGTCATCTGGACACAATAATATCCAGGTCTTTGGCAATGGTGTAAAGTAGCTAAGTACATTTACTCAAATACAACATTTTGAGGCATTTTTACTTTACTTGAGTAATTCCAATTTCCAATACTTTTACTTCTACTCCACTACATCTCAGAGGCAAATATTGTACTTTCACTCCACTAAAATTATTTGAAAACTTTAGTTACTTTGTAGATTTTGATTATTATTACAAAACATACATTAACCACTTCAGCCCTATATACATTTTGGCCATTTGAAAATAGCAAATCTACAAGCTCACAATGCGTCGCGCTACGACAACAAACATTCCAACCGGCTCGGCCCCTTCTCATGGAGTCCCATGTGAATACCATTTCTCGTCAAAGATGCACGCTTCTCCTACTCTTTCAGCTTGCCACAGAAAATGTACATCCCTTATGATCGCGTGTACGACTGTTTAAAAACACACAGGTACGTGTGTGTGTCGCCCAGAGAAAAAATATTCCATCCGAGACATTTCCTTCTCCTGTAGCAGCAGTTTCA
The DNA here is from genome assembly GCF_963280865.1 of Gymnoscopelus braueri. Lineage (NCBI taxonomy): Eukaryota > Metazoa > Chordata > Actinopteri > Myctophiformes > Myctophidae > Gymnoscopelus > Gymnoscopelus braueri. Next base: position 5,722,400 of record NC_137610.1, read on the forward strand.
AAACAGCGTGTCGCATAACACGGCGGGAAAAAAAAAACTCGAAATAGAGACGTTTTAATGAAAAAGTTAAAGAGGTGGTGCCATGGTTTTGCACTTTTTCTGTTTTTCATGTGTCTATTAGGTTGATAGAACTTCATTAAGCCCCCTGGTGGTGTTTTTATGGTGTTTTATGTCTTCTCTGACTATTTTGAGTTTCTTCCTGGAGGCTGAAACCTTGAGGGTCAAACGTGCCAATAGAAAAACAGCGCTTTAATGACACAGTAGAAATATACCCTCCCCCTCATTATCATAACACAACAGGTGTGGGCATGAGGAGGAGGAGGGACTAGGACAGGTGGGAGGTGCTAAGGTGAGAACCAGGTATACTGAACTGGAGGCGTGTCCACATAAAAACATAATTTTAACACTTTCTGTACACTTTTTTGAAAAAAATCTTCCTCCTAGTTATAACCATAATACCTGATGATCATGTTTTAGGGGGGGGAAAAAACACTGAAAATCACGGCACCCCGTCTTTAAACAGGAAGCGGACGGAAACGGAAATCTTCGGATGACCGTATCCGGGTGAGTTACAGTGAAAGTGGTTATTGCGGGTGATAAAGAACAGTGCGGTCTTTTATAAAATCTAATTTAAAAAAAATATATGTTTATTACGTCTGTGGCAAATGAGTTAATGGGTTATTCCACGAGTAGGCTATTTAATCTGTCCACCAGGTGGTACTGTACAGTATATGCCGTACGATATACCTTTGGTGCTGGAGGTCCGGGGGGTCCGGTGAGAGGTCCATGCGGTGGGTTCACACCAGCCCACCCTGGTGGAAGCCGCCATGCGTAGCAGGTAGATGGTGTCTGGCTGCAGGTCTTCTAGGAGGTAGCGGGTGGCGTTGTCCGCCAGCTCCACAGTCTGCACCGCCTCGCCCTCGCCCGCCGCCGCCGTGGCGCCGCGCCACGCCAGCCGGTACGCCTGGACCCGCCCGCGGCTCAGCTTGGCGGGGAGGGGCCGCCAGCTCACCTGGATGTCTGTGGGACTGGAGCTGCTCAGGGACAGCTCTGGGGTCCTCAGCGGTACTGCAGAGAAAACACCATCATCGTCATCAGTGGTGGATAGAAACTAAGTACGTTTACTTTAAGTACTGTACTTTTAAGTACCATTTTGAGGCATTTGTACTTTACTGGAGTATTTACAATTTTCAGTACTTTTTACTTCTACTCCACAACATCTCGGATCCAAATATTGTACAAAACATACATTAACCACTTCAGCCCTATATACATTTCGGCTTTTTGAAAATAGCAGATCTACAAGCTTACAATGCATCGCAATGTGATGCATTGTAAGCTTGTAGATCTGCTATTTTCAACTTACTCAAGTCCATTTTGAATTCCGGACTTGTTCTACTCATAACAAAGTATTTCTACATTGCAGTATTGATGCTTTTACTCAAGTAAAACATTTGAGTACTTTTTCCACCACTGCATATCATCCAGATCGGTCCAACAGAGCTACAAGTACTTGCATGTTTTATTTAACTCATGAAGATCTGAGGCCCATTCTACAAATGCCTTCTAAATCAGTATTTATTTTTTTGAGTACCCCCAAAATGATATTTATTTTTCTCACCATCTTCCAGGGTGTGTTGGCTGACTTGGTCCGACATGCGACTGGCGCCCATGGGCATGTAGGCCACGATGTAGAAGCTGTAGTTCCTCGCCGACTCCAGGTCGTCGATGATGTAGCTGGTGGTGTCGTTCCCGATCACCGCCTGGTACTCCTCGTTGTTCAGACCTGAACGACGTGCAAAACACGTGAAGAAGAACCACAAAGACACGTTAAGATGAAAGCCTGACACATATGTTTCGGTTTGGCTGTTATATATATCTGCCATTATTAGACATTGGTGTCACCAATTCTGCGGCCGATGTGTGAAGCAGCTTCGCAGGGGGTCCCTAAATCGTGCCTTGTAACTAAGAGTGATCGCCGTCCGAGCTCCTAGGAATGCTTAACCAATCGTCTCAATTGGCCTCACTGACTTTTAAATCACTCTTAAAACCTATATGTTCCAGAAAGAAACAACCTCTTACCTTCAGCCTTCATGTAGTGTATGGAGTAGGTACTGTACCTTCAGTCTAATGGATAGAGTAGGTGCTGTACCTTCAGTCTAGTGTATGGAGTAGGTACTGTACCTTGAGTCTAGTGGATAGAGTAGTACTAGGTACTGTACCTTCAGTCTAGTGGATGGAGTAGGTACTGTACCTTCAGTCTAGTGGATGGAGTAGGTACTGTACCTTCAGTCTAGTGGATGGAGTAGGTACTGTACCTTCAGCCTAGTGGATAGAGTAGGTACTGTACCTTGAGTCTAGTGGATAGAGTAGTACTAGGTACTGTACCTTCAGTCTAGTGGATGGAGTAGGTACTGTACCTTCAGTCTAGTGGATGGAGTAGGTACTGTACCTTCAGTCTAGTGGATGGAGTAGGTACTGTACCTTCAGCCTAGTGGATAGAGTAGGTACTGTACCTTCAGCCTTCATGTAGTGTATGGAGTAGGCGATGACTTTGTCAGCGTTGTAGGTGGGTCGGCCCCAGGCCAGCAGGATGGCGGAGCTGGAGATGGTCTCGGCGTGGACGTCCCGCGGCGCGCCGGGCCGGTCCTCAGACATCACCACGATGAGCCGCGCCGTCGACAGCACCGAGCCCGCTCCGTTCTCCGCCACGCACTGGTAGATGGCGTCGTCCTCCAGGATGATCTGAGTGATCACCAGTTTACTGAGGAGACAACCATCCATCAGAATACACTTTATTGTCACATCAACAGGTTTACAGGTGTAAAGAAGTGGGTGAATTCATTTTCTTTCTTTGCATGCCTTCATTTTGTAAGTTTTCTATCATCAGAATGGAGATGATAGAGATAGAGAGAGTAAGAACAGGAGAGGGAACAGAAAAGGTAAATCCACATAAGGAAATATCAACGTAATCTACATGAGGGAAGGTAATCCAGCATAAGAAGACTAGATCCTAACGTAATCTACATGAGGGAATGTTAACACATTGGGTGCCAGAGGTTTATTAAAATATTATACGTTGAGTGCCAGCATTTCTTCCATCCACTTGCGTTATACATTTCGTGCTGTGAGAAGCCCTGACGCGGAAGTGCATGTAAACAAAGCGTGCGTGCGAGACGGCGGAGGGTCCCGACTAACGCCTGGAACAATAATATTTCCAACGCGACCCTCCATTGCAGCGTGATCGCCGATCGAAAACGGCTCGTTTCCACCACATTAAAAAGAAATGGAGATATTAAGCTTTTAATCAAGGAGATAACATTGAAAACGCCGACCGGAAGGATTTTTGACATGGAGCCACATCCAGCCTCTTCTTCTCAGAAACTGCTTGGGTGATGTCAAAGTTTCGTTTTAGCGCCCCACGTGGCCCACATGTATAAAAATAGAATTGGGTCAAAAACGGTCCGGACCGTTTTCGGCACTTCTCGTTTGGACCCTCAAAAACGGTCCGGACCGTTTTTGGCATTCAATGTGTTAATTCATGTTAATTAGTATTAGTTGTGGTAGTACAATATTAGTAGTAGTAGTAACAATATGTTTATATATATTATAATTCATTAGTGTTAATTAGTATTGGTAGCAATAACAATATGTTTATATTATAATTAATTAGTGTTCATTAGTATTGGTAGTGATAACAATATGTCCATATTATAATTCATTAGTGTAATTAGTATTGGTAGTGATAACAATATGTCCATATTATAATTCATTAGTGTAATTAGTATTAGTAGTAATAACAACATGTCCATATTATAATTCATTAGTGTAATTAGTATTGGTAGTAATAACAACATGTCCATATTATAATTCATTAGTGTAATTAGTACCTGTTGTACATCTGGATCCTGCCATTTAAATGCACTTCCTGTGCGTTCTTGAGCCAGGTGATGTGAGGGGCGGGCACCCCGTCAGCCTGGCACATGAAGCGGGCAGTGCCCGCCCTGGGCCTGGTCTGGCTCTCTGGGCGCTCAGTGATGGACGGAGGGACTGGAACATACATGATAATGACCATTTATTAAAGAGTGCTGTACTGGAACATACATTACATTCACCATTTATTAAAAATAAAGATAACGATAAGAACAGAGACCCGAAACACCCTATGACCCCAGGCTACAACACTGATGATACGTCCCAGGTGCATCCATGTGATGTTGTCTTTATAGTGATTCTATTTATAGTGGCTCATAGGAATAGACTATGTGACAACCAGGAATAGTTTGGTGACCACTGGAGAGACGGTTGACAGCCTGAATGTAGACGGCATCCGGGAGCAGTATGGGTTAGCGCCCCAGCCTGTGTCCTCTATGAGGAAGAAGCCCAACAAACCCACGGTGAGGCCTTTAAGGAGGACCATTCAAGCAAGCCGCAAGTGGAGCCTGCAGTACCACCACGGCCCAAGAAACCATCACGCCAGAAGGAAATGTTTGGAACGGGGGAGTCTGGTGCAACGCTCAGGTCCTGGACCTGGTGAGACGAAGGAGGAGCCCGGCCAGGAGGCCACCCACAGAGCCTAGTCCCTCCACGAGCCAGAGTATCTCCTCTCCCCCCAGTCCCGGGAGAGTAGTTCCGGAGAAGCGGACTGAGGGTCCCTGTCTTTCCCTAAGAGGACTGACCGTGGGTAGGTACTGGGATGTAAGTCGGGGCTTGATCAACCCCGGCTGGGTCACCTGGGTGATGGTGTATGTTGTTGCGAGACCCGAAACACCCGATGACCCCAGGCTACAACACTGATGATACATACCAGGTCCATCCATATGATGTTTTCTTTATAGTGAGGTTGGTATTAGATCTATAGTTTTACCCAGAACAGTGAGGTTGGTATACAGTTAGATCTATAGTTTTACCCAGAACGGTGAGGTTGGTATTAGATCTATAGTTTTACCAAGAACAGTGAGGTTGGCAGCAGCCATGGTGGAGTTGCGGGTGCCCGGCGTAGTGGCTCGGCAGAGGTAGAGTCCGCTGTGGCGGGCCTGGGCGTCGGTGATGAGCAGGTTTCCGTTGCCTAGCACCCGGGTGTTGGCGTCGATGGGCCGGCTGTCCGCCCGGCTCCACGATACGATGGGCTGCGGGTTTCCCCCCGCAACGCACTCCAAGACCACGCTCTGATGGAGAGAGGCCGTCACGTTCTGGGGAGCAGCGAGGATTCTGGGTCTTTGTAGAGCTGCAAGACCAGACCCTGTAAACAGAGACACATACACATACATTACTAGAGCTGCAAGACCACAACCTGAAACAGAGACAAGGATACATATATATACTGTACATGAACAGATATCTATTTAGGGGGAAAAAGTCAAAATAGATAGTAAGGAGTATACACGATTCCCATTTTTTGTGAATTTATTTTTGTGTGTGTGTGTGTGTGTGTGTGTGTGCACGTGTGCAGTTCTGGCTTGCACGTGTGCAGTGCTGGCTTGTGTGTGTGTGTGTGTGTGTGCACGGTGCACCTCGCAGGTCTGCATGTTACGTGTGCGCGTGTGTGCGTGTGTGTGTGTGTGCGTGCATATCTTTAAGTGGCGCATGTGTTGCACTGTCTCCTGTTTGTGTTGAATCAGTGTAACTGGTTGCATGTTTGTGTTGCAATCAGCTGCAGCTGTTGTTGCCGTGCTCGGACGGACGGACACACAAACACACACGGTCAAATGTAGCAGTGGTTGGCACCACTAAAAAATTGTGAAAATGTGTGCAAATCTTTGAATATATATATATTTTTTAGCGAACATAAAATCTAAATTCACATCGGCTATTTCCACAATTTCTCAACAGATTAATTTATTTTAGTATTTTTCTTCAACAGATGATTCTGTGATTCTACAATTCTATCGATCACGTCAAACAATACTGGTGATTATCTGTAATAATAATGTCAGTCAGGTGATGATGATGTAACTAATAACCTTTGATGACGGTCAGTGTTGCGTCATCACTCTTCACACAGCCGATGACGTTGGTGGCGACACATCGGTACTGACCGCAGTCTGCCGACCGCACGTTGTAGATCTGCAGGACCCCGTTGGGCAGCACAGTGATTCTACACACACACACACACACACACACACACACACACACACACACACACACACACACACACACAGACACACACACACACACACACACACGTGTATAAAATAAAATAAGTTGAAAAGATCTGAGCACTCAAAAGCAATGGTTAAAACTGTCTATGTGTGAACATGCAAATAATGTATCTAAGGATCTGAGCTGTCTGTCTGTCTGTCTGTCTGTCTGTCTGTCTGTCTGTCTGTCTGTCTGTCTGTCTGTCTGTCTGCTTGTCTGTCTGTCTGTCTATCTATCTGCCTGCCTGCCTGCCTGCCTGTCTGTCTGCCTGCCTGTCTGTGTGACTGTAAAAAGTATGGACAGAGTGACGCCATTTGGTTTCTACAGACCGTAAAATTAAGCCTATTTTTCAACGATTGCATGCATGCCTGTCTGTGTGCATCCATACCTGTCTGTGTGCATATGTACCTGTCTGTGTGCATCCATACCTGTCTGTGTGCATGCGTACCTGTCTGTGTGCAGAGGAAGTGCGGTGTGGTTGTGTTCCCAGGTGATGGCGGGCGCGGGTTGGGCGCGGGATGATGATGTCATCACTGTGCAGGAGAAGCGAGCCAGAGAACCTTCAGTCGTTACCATGGCGACAGGATGCTCTACAAACTCTGAGGCACCTTAAAAAAACAAACAAAAAAACAATGATGTCACACATACTGTAGTTAAAACGAAAGTAAAACATAGCGGTGAAAAAAACCTGTCATCATGATTCAATTAACAATGCATTCATTTATCAGACGCTCTTTATAGGATCATAAAATACAGAGAGACAGTGTAGTGTCTCAGTAAACTATAGGATCATAGAATACAGAGAGACAGTGTACTGTCTCAGTAAACTATAGGATCATAGAATACAGAGAGACAGTGTAGTGTCTCAGTAAACTATAGGATCATAGAATACAGAGAGACAGTGTAGTGTCTCAGTAAACTATAGGATCATAGAATACAGAGAGACAGTGTAGTGTCTCAGTAAACTATAGGATCATAGAATACATAGAGACAGTGTAGTGTCTCAGTAAACTATAGGATCATAGAATACAGAGAGACAGTGTAGTGTCTCAGTAAACTATAGGATCATAGAATACAGAGAGACAGTGTAGTGTCTCAGTAAACTATAGGATCATAGAATACATAGAGACAGTGTAGTGTCTCAGTAAACTATAGGATCATAGAATACAGAGAGACAGTGTAGTGTCTCAGTAAACTATAGGATCATAGAATACAGAGAGACAGTGTAGTGTCTCAGTAAACTATAGGATCATAGAATACATAGAGGCAGTGTACTAGTGTAGTGTCTCAGTAAACTATAGGATCATAGAATACAGAGAGACAGTGTAGCGTCTCAGTAAACTATAGGATCATAAAATACAAAGAGACAGTGTAGTGTCTCAGTAAACTATAGGATCATAGAATACAGAGAGACAGTGTAGTGTCTCAGTAAACTATAGGATCATAGAATACAGAGACAGTGTAGTGTCTCAGTAAACTATAGGATCATAGAATACAGAGACAGTGTAGTGTTTCAGTAAACTATAGGATCATAGAATACAGAGAGACAGTGCAGTGTCTCAGTAAACTATAGGATTATTGCGAACGCGGAAGGAGGCGCGGCGAAGCCGCGCCTCCGACCAAGTGGAGCTTACTATGTAACCCTGCTCAGGTTGTGTGTCTGTCTGTCTGTGTGTATGCACTACCTATGTAGAGGGCGCCAGAGTGCAGGAATTTAGACAATGCTCTGATTTAAATGCAACCACACACACACACACACACACACACACACACACACACACACACACACACACACACACACACACACACACACACACACACACACACACACACACACACACACACACACACACACACACACACACACACACACACACACACACACACTTCTCTCCCCATCACAGTGAAATAACACGGATTACAAGTCCGTAAATACACAATATTTTCGAGCTGCGTTCGCTTCCAGCGTTCGCGCGTCTTACTTGTAGAATACAGAGAGACAGTGTAGTGTCTCAGTAAACTATAGGATCATAGAATACAGAGAGACAGTGTGTCTCAGTAAACTATAGGATCACAGGTAAACCAAGAACCTACAGCATCAGTCTAACATTATAATATAAATAAAATAAATACATAAACTGTACATGTAAGCTATACAAAGTATAGGATGCCAGGTCTACAAATGAACCTGGCATCCGTCTAAATAACATGTTAGGGATAAATTACATTTTAACCTTTGCATAAGAAGGTAAAAAAAGAAGATAATACAAGCTTGAGCTTGTATATCTGCTATTTTTGAACAGCCAAAGAAATCTTAAATTGACACACATGTGTTCGGTCCGGTCTTAATGGGCGAACAGGGTGAATGATGTGATGGATGTGAATATTGATCATCATTATGTGATTCCATGATGCAGCTCCTCTGACCAGCTGAGAGCTAAGGGCTCACTATCGACCAGCTGGCTCCGATCGATGGATCAATGGATCAATAGATCAATGGATCAATAGATCCATCAGTCTGACTGATGCGGTTATTGATAAAACACAGATCAATTCACTGCCTCAACCATCATCCACTTGGACTAGAACCAGAATAGTTTAAAGGTGCATTAAGTGATATTTCTTTTTTTTTTAAATAAGTGTTAAATAGCTCTATATTGTGATAGTAATCATTACTATAGAGTGTTTGTTCAGTAACAGTGTTAAATAGCTCTATATTGTGATAGTAATCATTACTATAGAGTGTTTGTTCAGTAACAGTGTTATATAGCTCTATATTGTGATAGTAATCATTACTATAGAGTGTTTGTTCAGTAACAGTGTTAAATAGCTCTATATTGTGATAGTAATCATTACTATAGAGTGTTTGTTCAGTAACAGTGTTAAATAGCTCTATATTGTGATAGTAATCATTACTATAGAGTGTTTGTTCAGTAACAGTGTTTTATATCTCTATATTGTGATAGTAATCATTACTATAGAGTGTTTGTTCAGTAACAGTGTTAAATAGCTCTATATTGTGATAGTAATCATTACTATAGAGTGTTTGTTCAGTAACAGTGTTAAATAGCTCTATATTGTGATAGTAATCATTACTATAGAGTGTTTGTTCTTTAACAGTGTTAAATAGCTCTATATTGTGATAGTAATCATTACTATAGAGTGTTTGTTCAGTAACAGTGTTAAATAGCTCTATATTGTGATAGTAATCATTACTATAGAGTGTTTGTTCAGTAGCAGTGTTAAATAGCTCTATATTGTGATAGTAATCATTACTATAGAGTGTTTGTTCAGTAACAGTGTTAAATAGCTCATAGTAATCATTACTATAGAGTGTTTGTTCAGTAACAGTGTTAAATAGCTCTATATTGTGATAGTAATCATGACTATAGAGTGGTTGTTCAGTAACAGTGTTAAATAGCTCTATATTGTGATAGTAATCATTACTATAGAGTGGTTGTTCAGCAACAGTGTTAAATAGCTCTATATTGTGATAGTAATCATTACTATAGAGTGTTTGTTCAGTAACAGGGGTCTCCATGTCTCTCCAGCTCTTTAACTCTTAGATCTCAGAATCGTGTATACTCCTTACTATTGGTTGACTAAAACATTGCTGATCTAGGATCTGACCAATGGAGGTTTCTTTATGTTGTGGTCAGTGTGAATAAGCTGAGTCACATGGTCGTATCTATTTATTCTAAGCCTCCACACAAACCTCCACCCCATGACAATAACCATGAGCTTCGACCTTCGACCTTTGACCTCCACACCCCCCCATCCTCCGCAGTCCCAGGAAGTCAATACCATGTTGGATCAATGTCCCCCTCCCCCCTTCCACCCCCCCCCTCACCCTCTGTTTGAGGACCACTGTGCTACACTGAATGGAACAGAGCAGGACAGGGCAGTGACATCACAGAGCCTCTTCCTGGTTGACCTCTGACCCCCAGGGCCCCTATAGTTGGACAGAAGGAGAGGGCAGGCAGAGGAGGCTCCTCCCCCTCTTAACCCCTCCCTCCCTCCCTCCACCTTTAACCCCTTCACTGCCATGCAGGGTCTGTCCTCCACTGGACCACAACCTTTTAACCTCCTGCCTGCCAGCCAGCCATGGAACCCCCTCTTCTTCCTCCTCCTCCTTCTCCTCCTCCTCCTCCTCAACCCCAAACTAAACCCTTAGCCCCTCCCCTTCTCCCCCCTCCCCTCCCCCAGCCCAGTCCAGAACCTTTTAACCCCCTCACTGCCAACACGTCACTCCTCTAGTTCTCACACAACCTTGACAGTGGTTTTGTTGTTGTTGTTGACGGTATAGAACTCTGAGGAAGAAGAGCCTGACAACAACAACGGCTCAGAACTCACAATCTGCAAACAGAGGGAAAAAAAACAATCCCAAAGTCGCTTATAATAAGCAGACATGGCAACCAACACTGGGGTATGGGATGTGTGTGTGTTGTTTGCACTTTTTCCATCTATAATAATAGTGATGAAGACATGTGTGACGATAGATGATGAAGGTAGTAATGCTCTAATAGATGAGATGTAGAACCAGTTAGGTTCTCATGTGAAGCCTCACAGCGGTCTCTATGAGGAGGAGAGGAGGGGGTCACGTTTTTGTCCGTGACCCCCCCCCCCCACACCGTCCCCAAAGTCAAAATGCAAAGTGTGTGAGCGTCCGCTCAGGCCTGGTGAATAGACCCAGCTGTCCCTCCTGTCCGTCCTATACTGACCACCACAGTCTGCTGTGTTCTTCCAGGCCGGGGTCAGAGTCAAGGGTCAGCCAGGGTCAACTCAAAACAAAGAGTGGAAAGTGTGAAAAGCAACACACAAAAAAAACTGGCCTTTGGAGAGATTCATGCTGCCTGGCAGAGCAGCCCACACACATACACACACGTGTGTGTGTGTATGTGTGTGTGTGTGTGTGTGTGTGTGTGTGTGTGTGTGTGTGTGTGTGTGTGCGCGCGCACACAGACAATAATCACAAACACACAGCACAGCAGGACCTGTTAAAGCCCTTTTGTTAGTTTTTTCCTTATATGGAACAATATGGAACATTTTTGATGAAGTGCGTTTTGATCCATTAAGTCGGTGTATATATATATATATAAATATACACACTTATATAAACTTATATAAACTTATATAAACCACAACCGATCGACATGAGTATTACATTTATAAGCTTCTAGATCAACTCCATCCATGTTTTACAGCCTGTATAAAGTACACTGAACATGATACATTTTAAATCACTGGCAAGAACGTTTACATTTATTTTATTGAGTGGCTATTTCACATTGGAAATATCAAAACACTACATCACTATGAACTGAGTACAAAAGGACCCCAATTGAAACAAGCCATGGCTTCCTTGGGCTTTTTAATCCTATTTAGTTGAGCTTGTATTTGAACTGTACTTTCGTGTGCTTTTTTTCTGCAGACTTCTAAATAAAGAATTCAAAACCATGATGTATTGTTTTTTAAATGCTTCCAAACTGAAGCAGATTTGAGCTCTTTTGTTGTGTTTTTTAGGGTTCCCCCAAACCAAAGAGCTTCATCGCACTTTTTGTTGTGACTTCCAAGATCTGAGCACTCTAGATCAGGGGTTCTCAACCAGTGGTCCGGGGACCACCAGTGGTCCTTGAGGGAGCACCAGGGGGTCCCCAGCGAAATTAGTTAACATAGCGTCAGAATCATTTTAACCGCTTAGCCTTGGCTATTCAAAAATAGCAGATATACAAGCTCATAGCTATGAGTTTGTAGATCTGCTATTTTTGAAAAAACTTGAAAAAGTGTGCATATCTTTGAATATTTATATTTTTTAAAGCGAAAATTAACTGATATCTTTGCTTCTGGGGGTCCCTGGCACAAAACATTTTCAAATGGGGGTCCGCGGCCAAATGTATATCAATTTAGGGGTCCTTGGCATGAAAAGGGTTGAAAACCACTGCTCTAGATCCTTGTATTGTTTTTTCTCTCTTCTGCACTTACTTGCGATAGTCAGTCGTGATCTTTGGCTGAGGATGGCTCCGTAGCGGTTCTGGGACAGACACTGGTAGAGGCCCTGGTCTGAAGGAGAACCTGAAGGCAGGTACAGAGAGCCGTTGGGCAGGAAGCTCCGCTGGGCCTCCTCCTCTGCCAGGAGGAGGACGCCATCTTTGAGCCACTTGATGCTGATTGGAGGCTGGCCGTGGGCCTGGCAGTCCAGGACCACCGGGGTCTTTGGTACGACGGTGACGTCAGAGGGTTCTGTGATGAAGGACAGCTCACTGAAACATAGGACACCTGGAGGAGGAGAGAAAAGCACCCATTAGATCAGTGTTGATTTCGTCGACTAAAACGATGACGAAAAATGTTGGTCAACTACCTTTTCTCACTGCAAAACCAAATAAAAACTAAGCTACGATGACTAAAACTATGACTAAATATAATGACAATTTTGTCAACAAATAAAAACTAGACTAAAAAGAAAATAAATCCAGTAGAACTAAGACTAGCGGAGAAGAGATCCAGTAGAACTAAGACTAGTGGAGAAGAGATCAGGTAAAACTAAGACTAGTGCAGAAGAAATCCAGTAGAACTAAGACTAGTGGAGAAGAGATCCAGTAGAACTAAGACTAGTGGAGAAGAGATCCAGTAGAACTAAGACTAGCGGAGAACAGATCCAGTACGACTAAGACTAGCGGAGAAGAGATCCAGTAGAACTAAGACTAGTGCAGAAGAGATCAGGTAGAACTAAGACTAGTGCAGAAGAGATCCAGTAGAACTAAGACTAGTGCAGAAGAGATCCAGTAGAACTAAGACTAGCGGAGAAGAGATCCAGTAGAACTAAGACTAGCGGAGAAGAGATCCAGTACGACTAGTGGAGAAGAGATCCAGTAGAACTAAGACTAGTGGAGAAGAGATCCAGTAGAACTAAGACTAGTGCAGAAGAGATCCAGTAGAACTAAGACTAGTGCAGAAGAGATCCAGTAGAACCAAGACTAGCGGAGAAGAGATCCAGTAGAACTAAGACTAGCGGAGAAGAGATCCAGTAGAACTAAGACTAGTGCAGAAGAGATCCAGTAGAACTAAGACTAGCGGAGAAGAGATCCAGTAGAACTAAGACTAGTGCAGAAGAGATCCAGTAGAACTAAGACTAGCGGAGAAGAGATCCAGTAGAACTAAGACTAGCGGAGAAGAGATCCAGTAGAATTGAAGACTTTTAAAAAGTCTTTTAATGTTTGGTTGCGCTCGGGTGTTGTGCTCTGAAAATAGCCGATCTACAAGCTGACAATGCGTTGCGCTGCGATGCTGTGAGCTTGTAGATCGGCTATTTTCAGCCATTACGACGTCATCAAGGCACCGCCAAAATAAATTTTAGTCGACTTAATCAACTGTAGATTTAGTCAACTATAATCTTATATTTAGTCGACTAGAACTAGACAAACAGTAAAACATTTCAGATGACTAAAACTAACTGGAATTTCATTCAAAAGACTATGACTGAAACTGAATAATTTGTTGTCAAAATCAATTTACACTGTACATGACTACTGTCAGTCAAACCTCCTAACTCCACCTTCTCATTCTAATCAATGATGGACAAAACATTAATGGGGAAAAACCTCCTAACTCGACTGGAGCTGTATTTGGGTAAAGTGATGATAATATAATGACACAAGTATCTGACAATATATAAAGTCACCAACTTTGATGACTGAGGCAGGATTGTGTTAAAACATGTTTTTTTGTCATGTCACTGAAAAGTTAATATTTTGTACATAGCTGGTTTCTGCCTGACAACCGAGATATGAAGGCTCTGTGATGAAGGCTGACTCACTGGAACATGACACACCTCATAACATCCATAGGGTTTAGAAGGTTCTGGTCCAGCAGTGTGGTCCTCAACCTTTTTTTCATTTCAAGGACCCTCGGTTTGATATGAATTCTTAGGCCATGGACCCCTGTTTGACACCATTTATCTTTAAATCTCTGGGACCCCAACCTGCCGTTCTCAATCACAACATCACCTTACACAACAATGTGTGTCCTTATACAATTGGGTTACCCTGTCACCTGGTCTTCCTGGTCATGTGATCTGACTAACCAATACACGATGACACAATCTACACTGTAAAATGCTCCTTATTTAACTCTGAGAGTGTACAAATGGAACCAAATGGACCCATAAGGGTCCATTTGGTTCTATTTGTAAACTCTCAGAGTTACAGATACCCCTCAAGGATCACGTAGGATCAATTCTGCAGGCCATTGGTTCTCAAAGTGGGGTCTGCGGACCCCCAGGGGTCCTTGGGGGGGTGGTACCAGCTATAGGGGGGCCCCAGAGAAATCAGGTGATATGGCTCAATACATTTTTATACGTTTGGCTATTAAAAAATAGCAGACATATACAAGCTCATTGCGCGTCACCTCGTGTTGCGCTATGAGCTTGTAGATCTGCTATTTTTGTGAATTTTGTGAATTGTGAAAATGTGTGCAAATCTTTGGAATATAGAATATCAATTATTTTTTAGAGCGACCATTTTTAACTCAAATCTTTAACTCAAATCTGGAGGGGGTCCCTGGTACAAAAGGTTTATCTTTTTTTTCAGATAGGGGTCCACAGCAGAAATACATATCATTTTGGGGGTCCTTGACATGAAAAGGTTTATGCACCACTGCTGTAGGCCATTGGTTCTCAATGTGGGGTTTGGGGACCCCCAGGGGTCCTTGGGGGAGATACCAGGGGGTCCCAAGCAAAATTAGTTGCAAGCGTCACAATCATTTGAACCCCTTCATCCATATTTTACACTTTGGCTTTTCAAAAATAGCAGATAAGCTCATAGATCTGCTTTTTTTTATCAAGAAAATGTGTGCAAATATTTGAATATATACTTTTAATTTTTTTTTTACTCAAATCTTTGCTTCTGGGGGATTCTACAAATGTCTTCTATAAATCTTTTTTTTTTTAAAGAACGTATGTTGCTATAATATCAGTGCTTCTCAAACTTTTTTCATGTCAATGACCCCCAAAATGACATGTATTTGGCCACGGACCCTCATCTTAACATTTTTGTTCCAGGGACCCCCCAGAAGCAAAGATTTGAGTAATTTTTTTTTTATAATATTCAAAGATTTGCACACATTTTCACAATTGTTTTTTCAAAAAGAGCAGATCTACAAGCTCATTCATAGTGCCACGCTATAAGCGTGTAGATCTGCTATTTTTTCAATAGCCCAGAGAAATCTAAAACACACACACACACACACACACACACACACACACACACACACACACACACACACACACACACACACACACACACACACACACACACACACACACACACACACACACACACACACACACACACACACACACACACACACACACACACACACACACAACCAAACAACACAGCCAACAAACACACAACAACAACATTAAAGTGTTACTTACTTAAAGGTATAAATAAAGCATAGTAAAGCATCCAGGACATTAAGGACATTCCTTTCATCTTGAACTTGGTCATTTTATCCAGTCTGTGTGGTTATAATCCTCTCCTCTCTCCTCATACATGCTGCCCCTCAGGAGGGTCCTCTGTGAATGAAGGTTGGATGTCTGGGGGTCCCCGGACTCTACGGGACACGCCCCCCCCCCCCCCCCCCCAATGACCATAGCCCCTCCCCCTGCCCCTAAACACAGTGGTGTAAAGTAACTAAGTACATTTACTCAAGTACTGTACTTATAAGTGCAATTTTGGAGTTTTTTTGTTTTGTTTTGTTTTACTTTACAGGAGTATTTCCAGTTCTCAGTGCTTTTACTTCAACTCCCACTAACATCTCAGATATAATATTGTACTTTTACTCCACTGCAATTAGTTCACAATGTGTCGTGATGCGACGCATTGTGAGCTTGTAGATTTGCTATTTTCAAATGATTTCTATTCAATTGAAAACGTGAAATGGGACATTCTGTATAATGAGTACTTCTTACTTTTGGTACTTTAAATATATTTTGATGCCAATACTCAAGTCAATTTTGAATTCCGGACTTTTACTTGTAACAAGAGTATTTCTACATTGCAGTATTGATGTTTTTTACTTAAGTAAAAAAACTTGTGAGTACTTTTCCCCCCATTGGATAAACCCTGACATGGTAGTTTACCCAGAGTTTTAAGACATAAACATTGAAACAGTGTTCATTTTTAAAACAAATTCTGATTTAGTCTTAGTCTTTTGAATAACACATCATTTAGTCTTAGTCCCATTTTAGTCTTCTGAAATGGTTTAGTCTAGTCTTAGTCGACTAAATATCAAAACATTAAAAGTCTTTTAGTCTTTTAGTCTTACTCAAAAAAATTAACACTGCATTGAACAGAGAATGAATGTATAATAAAGGTAAAGACAGGATGAACAAACACATATCGATGGGTTCAGTCAGTCAGTCAGCTGCTTATGAATTAATTCACTTATTGATCAGCCTGCTGACAATGACCCTCATTCACGGCACAATGAGCCCCCCCCCCCTTCCCCCTCACCCCCCCCCATCCCAGCTGTGAGGTCAGATGAAGCCCCTCCCCCACACACACACACACACACACACACACACACACACACACACACACACACACACACACACACACACGTTGCAACACAAGAGTGTGTTGCAATGGTGGAAAAGTAGGATTTTACTTAAGCAAAAGTATCAATACTGCAATGTAGAAGTACTATATTACAAGTAAAACTTGTAAAACATTTTGACTTTTACTCAAGTATTGGTATCAAAATGTACTTAAAATACCAAAAGTAAAAGTACTCGTTATGCAGAATGTCCCATTTCATAAGTTTTCAAATGTATAAAAATTACAAGCTTGGTCTAAGAGCTTGTAGATCGTCTATTTTCAAATGGCCGGAATGTAGGGCTGAAGTGGTTAATGTAATATATTATTATATATATATCAACATATATCATATATATTAATTAATGAATTAAATTATATTTGTTCGTATTTTTTATGCAAAAAAAACTTTCCATCTTCTTCTGAGCAGAAGTTCAAAGGTCACTCTGGCCATCCGGCATGACCCCTGGGGGTCACCTGCTGGGGGGAGGGGCCTCCCCCCTCCATATGCACGGCCTCTGACCAATCGGAGAGAAGTGTGCTTACATCCTCTGGCCAATCAGAGCGCAGCGTGGAGGTTTTCCCATGATATTAATGATATGCTAATGACCTTTGGCCTATGGATCACATGACCTCCAGACCTCACCCTGACCTTCATCACTCCTCTTCCTCACACACACACACACACACACACACACACACACACACACACACACACACACACACACACACACACACACACACACACACACACACACACACACACACACACACACACACACACACACACACACACACACACACAGATACAAAGACTGACCTCTTCATATGATAATAGTGCTTTTTAAACACAAATATAACTCGTATTGTAAACAGACATTTTATATTTTAAAATTATAACAACACATTGTAACAACACAGAAACATATTTTAGATTTTTCATTGTTTTCCAGTTTTGGACAAATACAGAAAATAAAAGAATGTTAAATGTTTAAAAGGGTTAAACATGTTAAAGGGTCTGTATGCGTAAAGAGTTAAACATGTTAAAGGGTCTGTATGCGTAAAGAGTTAAACATGTTAAAGGGTCTGTATGCGTAAAGAGTTAAACATGTTAAAGGGTCTGTATGCTGCTACATCTCACAACGTGCGACCACAACTTGTGAGCTTGTAGATCTGCTGTTTTCCAAAAATCTTGAAATCAATGTGAAACATTTTGAATATCTTTTTTTTTGTGCTATTTTATAACACAAATCTTGTATGGGGGTCCCTGGCACACAATATGTTCAGACGGGGGTCCACGGATAAACACACGTTCATGTGGGGGTCCTTGACCTGAAAAAGGCTTGAGAACCGTCGTAGATGATGATTATCCTTGAGCATATTGTTTAATAAGGAAACATTATAGAACTGTGTGTGAAAATGTCATTAAATAAGCAAATTATTGCCCTCGGTTCCCTTTAATTAAATCAATAGTTATATGGTCTAATCAATAATCAATATGTAATTATACTCTGAAGTGAACAACTAGATTGGATGTCCTTATAAACCCACACGTTATATCATCATACAATGAAACACATTGTGGGACAAATGAAATGTTACATTATTATGGAGTTGTTACTTTCAATCGTAGTAACGCAGCGTCACAGTCATTTTAAGCACTTTATCCATTTATACGTTGGCTATTCAAGAATAGTGGATCTACAATCTCGGTCTCTGTCTCTCTCGCTCTCTCCCTCTTGTTATGACCCTGGCCTATAGGGGGACCAGGGAACACAACAAAAATACAGGGGAGACAAAGTTTACAAAGAAATTAGTGTTTATTAAATAATCAAAATGAAAGAACAGATCATGAATAAACAGATGAGGTGTGGAAATCAGTAAAGTCAGTAGTGTAATGTGTGTATGCATGAGTGCATTGTATAGTGTCAGTAGTGTAATGTGTGTATGCATGGGTGCATTGTGTAGTGTCAGTAGTGTAATGTGTGTATGCATGGGTGCCATTGTGTAGTGTCAGTAGTGTAATGTGTGTATGCATGGGTGCATTGTGTAGTGTCAGCAGTGTAATGTGTGTATGCACGAGTGCATTGTGTAGTGTCAGTAGTGTAATGTGTGTATGCATGATGGGTGCATTGTGTAGTGTCAGTAGTGTAATGTGTGTATGCATGGGTGCATTGTGTAGTGTCGGTAGTGTAATGTGTGTACTGTATGCATGGGTGCATTGTGTAGTGTCAGTAGTGTGTGTATGGGTGCATTGTGTAGTGCAGGGATGCCCAAAAGGTAGATCGCGATCTACCAGCAGATCACAAAGGCTGTGCAGGTAGACCACATTATATTACATGCCCCTAAAAACATCATTTTAATATAAAAAAAACTATTTTTGGCATCTGCCACTTGAATTAAGGTGACATGATTGATTGACATCAAAAAGGGCCTGTCAGCTCAAACCCACAATGCAATACTTTGTTTACAAGAGTGTTAAGCTCAAACGTCAGTAGCATTACAAAGAAAAAAACCCCCACCAATTCCATTTTCCCCCCTCCATTGTAGAGTACAAAGAGTTATCGCATATTTACTTTCACTGTCAATTAACAGTCTGATGGCCTGTGGGGAAAAAACAGTTCCTCAGCCTGCTAGGGCGCGCTGAGAGGATCTTGTATCCCTTCACTTTAGGACTTTAGAGGGGAAATAAGTATTTTATGGGGGTGGGTGGGGTCTTTAATATGATCCTCAGGGATGTATTGAGGCAGC
Source organism: Gymnoscopelus braueri (assembly GCF_963280865.1). Taxonomy (NCBI): domain Eukaryota; kingdom Metazoa; phylum Chordata; class Actinopteri; order Myctophiformes; family Myctophidae; genus Gymnoscopelus; species Gymnoscopelus braueri. Next base: position 5,741,887 of record NC_137610.1, read on the forward strand.
TCTGGGTGTAGAGGTCCTCCAGACTGGGTGTAGAGGTCCTCCAGACTGGGTGTAGGGGTCCTCCAGACTGGGTGTAGAGGTCCTCCAGACTGGGCATCTCACACCCAGTGATGTTCTCTGTCCGTACAGAACGACCCTCCTCAGGGCCTTGTGGTCTCTGTCCGTACAGAACGACGAGAGGTTGTGGTTTAGCTTCCTGTCATCAAGAGCGCTGCCACTTTCCAGTGAAACCATGTGATGATCAGATAAGGAGGACATGTCAGCAGCAGCATTCACATGGTGTGATAAACGTCCGTCCAACACATCCTCCATTTTGTCACCTGCAGAGTTCAGTGGTCCTCCATTTTGTCACCTGCAGAGTTCAGTGGTCCTCCATTTTGTCACCTGCAGAGTTCAGTGGTCATCCATTTTGTATCCTGCAGAGTTCAGTGGTCTTCCATTTTGTCACCTGCAGAGTTCAGTGGTCCTCCATTTTGTCACCTGCAGAGTTCCGTGATCCTCCATTTTGTCACCTGCAGAGTTCAGTGGTCCTCCATTTTGTCACCTGCAGAGTTCAGTGGTCCTCCATTTTGTCACCTTCAGAGTTCAGTGGTCCTCCATTTTGTCACCTGCAGAGTTCAGTGGTCCTCCATTTTGTATCCTGCAGAGTTCAGTGGTGGTCATTCATTTTGTATCCTGCAGAGTTCAGTGGTCCTCCATTTTGTCACCTGCAGAGATCAGTGGTCCTCCATTTTGGAACCTGCAGAGTTCAGTGGTCCTCCATTTTGTCACCTGCAGAGTTCAGTGGTCCTCCGTTTTGATGCATATATGCTCCTCTGTCGTATGTAGGGCAGGTTGTGGTTTAGCTTCCTGTCATCAAGAGCGCTGCCACTTTCAAGAGAAACCACTTGATGGTCAGATAAGGAGAGCTGACGTGTCACACATAATAGTTAGGGAATTTTAGCAATATGTGTGGACCATCTGTGAAAAAATTTACTACCAATAGCTTTCTTCACCAATGTGTTCTTATAGGTGTCTAGAATCACCTCTCAATTAATATAAACCCAAATCCTCGCGGAAAATCCTGGAGAGCCAATCAAAGTTAAGGAGCCCAGAGGGCTTGGGTGAAAAATATGTAAGTCTAAAATGAACTTGTGAGGTGTCTAACTAGGGGTTTTCAGGGGTGCTGAATCCATTCCAACCATTATTTTTGAGTAAAAATGTCTCCCTGGCCATCTAATATTGGTATATTGGTTATTGTTAGTGTATAATCAGTGTATAATCAATGGTAGGGGATTGGGGTGTTGTTGAATTGATTCTATTCTGAAAAATAAAATAAGAAAATATTGCTAAACACTTGATAAGAGTGTACACGGGATACACTGTCTGCATGTGGGGAAGGAGCGGGAGTGTTGCATCCTGGCAAATATGTCTGGACGATTTTAAGGTACGGTAGTTTATCTACTTTTTGGCATTTATTTTCCTCTGCTGGCAAAACTTTTGATTACTGTGAATTTAGATGTCAATTTTCTCTAGCCTATTGCTTACATTGAACAACCATTAGTTAAACAATCATGACACTTGTCTTTTAGTAGACAACATGGAAGAGGATTCTGTAACTTGTGGCTTAAGGTGCTTCATCTGTGGTGGTCCTGAGACTGAGCTCTCAAAAGTCACCCAAAAAGGCTATGCATAGATTTTGTCTTATTCTGAGAGTGTGGATGATGCAGCATTAATCAGAAGACTTCATGAGGACTGGAAAAACTGAGATGACCCCAAACTAAGATACCATTTGGAATGCAAAACCGAGCTATACAGTTGTGTAAGAAGTATATCCACTGGAAGTTTTTTTTCATTGTGATGAAAGTTGCCACTTGCAGATTTCAATCCTATTCTATGTTGTGAGTGACATCATGATTTAATAAAAACTTTAAACATAATCTATTCTTTAGAGCAAGACCAACGGCCAGACAGGAAGAAAAGACGCAGGGCATTGTCTGGGTCAAGTAGTTCAAGTGCTAGCTGGCACACTTGATCTACCATAATACTTGCATCCTTTGCAATGAAGGTATCAATGTTGGCACATTGAAAAGAAACCCTGGTAAGTCTTTTGTATGTAAGATTCAAATGAATTTTTATAATTGTTTTTCTTGCTCCTCATTGTAGGCTTCCACTCAAAGTCAAATAATTTAATCATGCACATACTGTATGTGGCTACCTTTTATCCAGACAGAGCTTGGCAGTTGTATCGTGCACCTGATAATGTCTACCAGGACCGACTGAAAAGGAGTTTGATGCAGAGAGGAAAGCGACGAGGTGATGACTGGGGACTTGAAGTCGCTGGTCGCCTGGTGGCAGAAGAGGCAGTATATCATATTCGATGCAGAAGAGACTTTGAGAACCCTGTTACAAAGTCTGAAGTAACATTATATGGATACACAATACAGCTGTACAATGCAACTCACATTTCTTATCCTGAGGGAAGAAATATAATTTTCAAAATCATTTATTCTGCAAGATTGAAATGGGTCTAGGAATGAGGGGGACTAATAAAGGATAATAAATGTGAGTTGTATTGTACAGCTGTATTGTGTATCCATATAATGTTACCTCAGACTTTGTAACAGGGTTCTCAAAGTCTCTTCTTCATCGAATATGATATACTGCCTCTTCTGCCACCAAATCTATAATACCAGACAGGCGACCAGCGACTTCAAGTCCCCAGTCATCACCTCGTCGCTTTGCTCTCTGCATCAAACTCCTTTTCAGTCGGTCCTGGTAGACATTATCAGGTGCACGATACAACTGCCAAGCTCTGTCTGGATAAAAGGTAGCCACATACAGTATGTGCATGATTAAATTATTTGACTTTGAGTGGAAGCCTACAATGAGGAGCAAGAAAAACAATTATAAAAATTCATTTGAATCTTACATACAAAAGACTTACCAGGGTTTCTTTCAGCAAGTATTATGGTAGATCAAGTGTGCCAGCTAGCACTTGAACTACTTGACCCAGACAATGCCCTGCGTCTTTTCTTCCTGTCTGGCCGTTGGTCTTGCTCTAAAGAATAGATTATGTTTAAAGTTTTTATTAAATCATGATGTCACTCACAACATAGAATAGGATTGAAATCTGCAAGTGGCAACTTTCATCACAATGAAAAAAAACTTCCAGTGGATATACTTCTTACACAACTGTATAGCTCGGTTTTGCATTCCAAATGGTATCTTAGTTTGGGGTCATCTCAGTTTTTCCAGTCCTCATGAAGTCTTCTGATTAATGCTGCATCATCCACACTCTCAGAATAAGACAAAATCTATGCATAGCCTTTTTGGGTGACTTTTGAGAGCTCAGTCTCAGGACCACCACAGATGAAGCACCTTAAGCCACAAGCTACAGAATCCTCTTCCATGTTGTCTACTAAAAGACAAGTGTCATGATTGTTTAACTAATGGTTGTTCAATGTAAGCAATAGGCTAGAGAAAATTGACATCTAAATTCACAGTAATCAAAAGTTTTGCCAGCAGAGGAAAATAAATGCCAAAAAGTAGATAAACTACCGTACCTTAAAATCGTCCAGACATATTTGCCAGGATGCAACACTCCCGCTCCTTCCCCACATGCAGACAGTGTATCCCGTGTACACTCTTATCAAGTGTTTAGCAATATTTTCTTATTTTATTTTTCAGAATAGAATCAATTCAACAACACCCCAATCCCCTACCATTGATTATACACTGATTATACACTAACAATAACCAATATACCAATATTTGATGGCCAGGGAGACATTTTTACTCAAAAATAATGGTTGGAATGGATTCAGCACCCCTGAAAACCCCTAGTTAGACACCTCACAAGTTCATTTTAGACTTACATATTTTTCACCCAAGCCCTCTGGGCTCCTTAACTTTGATTGGCTCTCCAGGATTTTCCACGAGGATTTGGGTTTATATTAATTGAGAGGTGATTCTAGACACCTATAAGAACACATTGGTGAAGAAAGCTATTGGTAGTAAATTTTTTCACAGATGGTCCACACATATTGCTAAAATTCCCTAACTATAAAGACAGGGACGACAGCGATCGTCGATCAGTGCTGTTCAGGACATCAAGTGTTGATCAGTGCTGTTCAAGACATCAAGTTGATCAGTGCTGTTCAGGACATCAAGTGTTGATCAGTGCTGTTCAGGACACAAAGTGTTGATCAGTGCTGTTCAGGACATCAAGTGTTGATCAGTGAAGTTCCAGACATCAAGTGTTGATCAGTGAAGTTCCAGTTGAGAATCCAGTGTGAGTGAATCCAGACATGGATAAAACAGGGATAGTTTTCCTCCTTCTGTGGAGCTCAGGTAAGACTCTGTTTTAATGACACTTGTTGGTTGATGTGGATGTGAAACACACTGAGGCACAAAGTGTGTGAGACACGTGAAGTGATATTATTATAATATTTCTTCGGCTGCCATGATGTCATAATGTCAGGCTGCCATAAGGGTACAGACACATCGTATCTGCCTATGCAGTCTGTACAGAGGACAGGTGGTTGATGTGTTGTGAAGGTGGTCTGTACAGAGGACAGGTGGTTTATGTGTTGTGAAGGTGGTCTGTACAGAGGACAGGTGGTCTATGTGTTGTGAAAGTGGTCTGTACAGAGGACAGGTGGTCTATGTGTTGTGAAGGTGGTCTGTACAGAGGACAGGTGGTCTATGTGTTGTGAAGGTGGTCTGTACAGAGGACAGGTGGTCTATGTGTTGTGAAGGTGGTCTGTACAGAGGACAGGTGGTCTATGTGTTGTGAAGGTGGTCTGTACAGAGGACAGGTGGTCTATGTGTTGTGAAGGTGGTCTGTACAGAGGACAGGTGGTCTATGTGTTGTGAAGGTGGTCTGTACAGAGGACAGGTGGTCTATGTGTTGTGAAGGTGGTCTGTACAGAGGACAGGTGGTTTATGTGTTGTGAAGGTGGTCTGTACAGAGGACAGGTGGTCTATGTGTTGTGAAAGTGGTCTGTACAGAGGACAGGTGGTCTATGTGTTGTGAAGGTGGTCTGTACAGAGGACAGGTGGTCTATGTGTTGTGAAGGTGGTCTGTACAGAGGACAGGTGGTCTGTACAGAGGACAGGTGGTCTATGTGTTGTGAAGGTGGTCTGTACAGAGGACAGGTGGTCTATGTGTTGTGAAGGTGGTCTGTACAGAGGACAGGTGGTCTATGTGATGTGAAGGTGGTCTGTACAGAGGACAGGTGGTGATTATTGCAGATATGTACGTAGAGCATATTGTCATCATCATGGACGCCATGGAAGCTGTTTGTTTTGACTTGTTGTGTTGTTATGGCCCTATATGGTCATGTGTGTTTCCCTGTGTGGTGTTTTGTCCTGTGAATGGCTCCCCCTCATTGGTATGGTGCTGATTGGTTACCAGCTGGTGTGTGAGTGGTTATTGGTTGTGGTTGAGCGTGAGTGGTTGATCACTGGGTGGAACTAGCTGGTGATTGGCTCCTGTGACGATGGGCTCAACTATAAAGCTGGAGGTCACCAGTCGTCTGATGTCTTCCTCCTGACCAGCTCTGTGTCTAATTTATACTGGAAATATTTTGTGTCAGGGACCCCCATACAAGATTTGTGTTGTTAAAACGATCCAAAACTATTCCTAAATGTTTGGAAAATAGCCAATCTACAAGCTCACAATGTGTCACATCGTACAGTTAACACACTATTATACACACTGTACATTATAATGTTGGCCATTGCTTAGAAATAACCATCAGAAGGTTAAATGAGTAGTTCATCCAAAAAATTACTTATTTTCTATCAATTACACACCCCATGAAGCCTTGATTTCATGGAGGTGTTTTAGTTTTTGTCACATTCCTGAGACAATAATTTGATGACTAGCTGAAAAATGCTAATGTATCCGGTAGCTTTGAGTGTCCTACCGGAGAGACTGCCGGTGATCAAATTATTGGCTCAGGAATGCGACAAAAACTAAAAATGTCTCCATGAATCCAATGCTTCATGGGGTAAGTAACTGATCAAAAACTAGAAAAAGTGTTCCTCGGAGAACAGGTCTCCGCCAGGTCAGATTATTATTATTAGGTTATTGTGGCCTCCTGGTGGCGCTATAACAGGCCAATGTGAAAAGGCTGTAATTTATTCCTCTGCCTAGTGGGAATGTGTGTGCAAAATTCCACAGATATTGCACGTTATGTTCATGTTTTGATCTTTGGAAGCCAATGTTAGCCAATTAGGATGGAATATGAAAATATCAAGGGGTTTCCTGTTTACCAGTGTTGCCATGTCTGCTTATAATAAGCGACTTTGGGCTCTTTTTTTAAGTATAGTTGCTTATTTGGGCTGGCTAATGTTTTTTTAAACCGGTGGTTCCAACATTGTCTCATGTCAAGGACCCCCAGATTAATATGTATTTATATTTAATATGTAATTTCTTGACAAGGCCTGGTCAATGAGGAGGAGGGCCATTTACATGTAAAATGGCATTGTCTCATTTGTTCTTATTTTGTTCATATAAGTACTGTACGCATGTTTATTTATGTGGTACATGGTATGTTATAAGGAAGGACGTAATATGAACAGGAATTACTGTTAATGGACTGTTAATGTCTTGTTTTATTTCTGTGTAATGTGTCATATAACCCCATATGGGATGGGACTAAATGGTGGCATTACACGAAAATAAAAATGTCATTTATAGATTCATTATTTGTCTGCGGACCCCCATCTGAAAATATTTTGTGCCAGAGACCCCCATACAAGATAGATCTTTAAGTTCACAACGTGTCACGTTGTGAATTTGTAGAATTAGTTGCTTCTTTGGGGCTTGTTTTCATAGACCTGACCGCTTGACCGCAAAATCTGTCAAAACACCGATTACCTGCATTACACCTGCAGCCTATTAGGAAGTGACCAGATGAATGAAGCAACAGAAAAGGTCAATGACAGGAATAAGGTGAATAAATGGAACCAAATGGACCCGTAACGGTCCATTATACACTCTCAGAGTTATGGGGGTATGGTACTCAAACCTTTCAATTTCAATTTCAAGGAACCTCAGTTTGGTATACAGTAGACCACACTAGTCTTTAGGCTATTCTGTTTTATAAGCATGAAGCGAAAATAGATAGTTAGAGAGAATAGTTAAAATAAATCAAAACAATGTAATTTTTACATGTAACAGTGGGAATATTTTAATTGTGTTGCATCAAGTTTCTATGGAGTTGACAGTGACTGAAAGGTGATAATGGGGGAGTGATTAGAGGAGTGGCTAGAGGTTGAATAAATTACCCATTGTTCACGCCAATTACCAGGTGCTGAGGGGTGCTAGAAGTGCCAATTCTTTAGAAGGGATTTTTTCAGCTTGGACTATTATTGTTTAACAAGATTCTGATGAGCATATCTTCTTCTATTATGTTCCCATTTCAATGAATGACACGTCATTTGAAAGCTTACATTCTGCACTTTCATAATCTGTAAACAGCTGATGAATGACCATGAGCTGTTTGTGTCTCAAACCACTGTACTGAGTCACATGTACCTGTATATAAGGTTGTTTTTCTTTCCTTTATAGTCATCATCATACAGTATGTCCAGCTCAATGGCTGCTGCTGCTGCGTTGTTGTAGTTGCCGGGTTTAGGCCTATATCATCTATTGATCTATTGTCGTACCGTTTTTTGGGGGTGTGTGTGTGTTTGTGTGTGGGGGGGGGGGGGATATATATGCTGGGAGACTAACAGTGAATCACAGCAGCAGTGGTGCTGCTGATGTTGTGAGAAAGCAGTGAGGTTCCATGTATTATCTCCGCCAGGACGGACGGCTGAAGGCCGGAGTATACGATTTCACCCCTGTTCATCCGTGTGTCTGTGAGCAGCTAATCTCCGGTACCGTTGGACCAATCAGCGTGAAACTTTGCACACACACTCCCTGGAGACCTGTTATAGCGCCACCAGGAGGCCAATTTTTGCAAAGCACATTTTCTGATATTACTTCTACAGATTTTGTCCAAACCTCACATAAATCGGTACAAATGATGGATTGGCTATGATTGGCTTCCAAAGTTTGCTGGAGTGGCACACAGAAGTTTGCATAAAATGCCACAAAACATGAACGCAGCGTTCGATTGCTGTGAAACTTTAAACGCATCCATACATGTTATATTATGTATGTATGTTATAATTATCTTACTCATTGTCTTCATCAGTGAGTGTTGAACAAAAGGCAGTGAAAATATGATTGTTTTAAAAAAAGTTTTCTGGTGTCTCACTTTACCCCAGGTCTGGGGTAAAGTTTTTTTAAAACAATCATATTTTCACTGCCTTTTGTCTTGAATACATTCTGATAATTTCCATTGTTAGGAAACATCCCAAATGTATGGGAAATGTGTAAATTTTACTGATATATCATTTTAGCTCACCTAGAGGGGAGAACATGTAAAAGGTGTCTCACATTACCCCACTCTCCCCTATGTTCTTGGCATTTTCTACAATGTTTATGACATAAAAAGTAAAACATATGCAATGTAATATTAGATTAAAATATGTTTAAGTACTAAACTTAGACACTTAGGGTAAAGTGAGACAGTGTCCAACTTTACCCCAAGCCATTTGTCTCACTTTACCCCACAGCCACATTTTGGTGAAAAGGACCACTTTTAGCAATTCTGGCTAATCTACAATTAGCATTAATCACATGGATGTATAGGTTTGTAGTTCATCAACATGCATGACATAAGTTTTTCTACCTGAATCAATTTTCTTTGACACAACAGCTGATTATGTTGACAGCCCAAAAAATTACTTTTACATGCAAAAAACATATTTTAGTGAAAAAAACATGCTTACCACAACACAATGAGGTCCTCTCCTCCATGATAAGTGGGAAATGGGAGGGGCTTCAAAATCTAATGGTCATATGACCACACAGGTGTTGTGGTCAGGTGATAAGGGGGGTGTCTCACTTTACCCTGTGTCTCACATTACCCCATTCTCCCCTACATGTTAACTTTGTAGTCACTCTTAGCTCTCACAGGGAGCTCTGCAGCACAAATGTCCTTTTCTTGATGCCACTTGACCCCCTGAAAACTTGTCAGGCGTGTTCCACAGCCAACTGAGTTTGAAGGACAATTATTAGTGTGGTTGCCCGAATGGGCAACCACAGTATAGTACTCTACCGACTTTATTCTTCTTCTTCTTTATTCTAGATAAACTTTATTTCATCGCGCTATTTCTCCCACAGTTTTTTCCCCCCAAATTTCGCTATGTCAAAATCACCGGCTTCATCGGGAATCCAGGGCTTGTACTTTGCTAAGAGATAGGTTGTATAGTTTAATTGATATTGATTTATTAGTGCATTAAATGTCCCCATCCACTTTAATGGGAAAATGAAAAAACTCAAATTCAAGTATTTTTAGAGTTACAAGACCACTTTACGTTTTGGCCTATAACTCTTGAACCGTAGGTCGTAGAATCAAAACATATTTACCCCTGGATTTCTTGGGTCATGACGCAACTCCCCAGAAAAAAGGAGATCTTGTCCTGTATTTCAACAGATAAACCACAACTACAACCAACCAGCTGTTACACTGAAGCTCATTTAGTTTTTATGTTTCTCCTCAGCTCTCCAGAATGAACCAACACACAACACAACAGGTAAGACTGTCTGTCTGTCTGTCTGTCTGTCTGTCTGTCTGTCTGTCTGTCTGTCTCTCTGTCTCTCTGTCTGTCTCTAAAACTCTCATACTTGAAATATGTTGACATTTGTATTTAAAGTGAATAAAAGGTGAGTCAGTAAATACAGCAGCTTCACTGTGTCAGTGGTGTGTTTGACAAAGAGAGGAAACACTTCCCAACCTTTTTAAACATGGTGATCAATAAGTTTACATTTATAAGGTTATTTATGTATCAATATGTTACATTTATGAGCGTATTAACCCATTAAGACCTGAGGCCCATTCTACAATTGCCTTCTAAATCAGTAGTTCTCAAACCTCTGCGTGTCAAGGACCCCCAAAATTATATGTATTTGGACGTGGACCCCCATCTGAAAACGTTTTGTGCCAGGGACCCCCAGAAGAGAAGATTTGTGTTAAAAGAAATCTGAATGATTCAAAAATTGACAAAAATAGCAGATCTACAAGCTCACAGCGCGGCACGAAGTGACACGCTGTGAGCTTGTAGATCTACTATTTTAGAATAGCCAACGCTAAAATCTAAAATGAAACGGATGCTTTCCCGGTTTTTGTATATTTTAAAAGGTAAACCAACTCAAATGTAATGTCTCACTTTCTCCAGAGGTGGAGCCCTTCCTCATCGTAGCCACCAGGTACAACCTGATGAAGATCAGCTTGGACGGCTCCAGCTCCACAGAGCTCAAACAGGTGAAAACCATTAGACACATCCTATGTAATCCTATACAATATTCTACACACACTGCTTTTAACATGCTGGAATTTATTCCAGTCTGAGACTAACACAACTGATGTGGTGTGACAGGACTTGAAGGGTGCGAAGGCTCTGGACTTTGACTATCAGCAGCAGATGATCTACTGGACAGAATGGGACTATGTCACCAGGAAGGGCAGCATCAGTCGCATGCACATCAATGGCAGTGACGTCCAGGTCAGTGTGACAATGACAACGATGAGGATGAATGACAGGGAAGAGAAACCGAATTCAAATTACTTACAGAACACATGTAATTCAGAGTAGTTATGCTTGTATTTAAAATACTTTGTGACATCAGTGTTAACCCATTAAAACTGGGAACGCATCTGTGTTACCACTTAAACCATTATTGGCTATTCAAAAATAGCAGATCTACAAGCTCATAGCGCTGCACCGAGTGCCGCGCTATGAGCTTGTAGATCTGCTATTTTATAAAAATTATGAAAATGTGTGCAAATCTTTGAATGTATATTTTTTGTGTTGTATATGTAACATTTTTAACTCAAATCTTTGCTTCTGGGGGGGTCCCTGGAACAAAATATGTTTTGTTGGGGGTCCTTGACATGAAAAGGTTTGAGCACCACTGATATATTGCAACATAAGTTAGGATTTCGAAGACATTTGTAGAATCCCCAGGCCAGAAGCAAAGATTTAAGTTAAAGATGTTAGCTTTAAAAATATATATATTCAAAGATTTGCAAACATTTTCACAAAAAAAGTAGATATACAAGCTCGTAGCGCAGCACCGAGTGCCGCGCTGCGAGGTTGCATATCTACTTTGTACATCTGCTTTGCTCTGGTCTTAATGGGTTAAATATAAAAGCAGAAAACAGGGTGTCTGGTGTTTCAGTCAGTTAGTGTACAGACCATGTGCTCCTTGTGAGCCGTGAGGATGTGAGTTTGAATCTGACTCCTGGTCGTGTCTCACATGTTTCTCCTCTTTCTGTCTTTGGTTTCCTGTCTCTCTACACCAGGGCTTCACAAACTGTTACATGACAAGGACCCCAAAATAGCAGAACTACAAGCTCACAACGCGTCACAAAGCGACACATTGTGAACGTGTAGATCAGCTATTTTCAAATAGAAATGTTCAAAATCTAGAATATTTGTGAAAAACGAATGAAAACACTCTACACTGCCCTATCTAAAACATAATTGTAATAATTGCATTAACAAAAAAGATAAAACAATAAAATATAGTGAGTATATTCAGAGTACATGTATGGTTGATTGACAGGTCCTTCACAACACGTTGATCAGCTATCCAACCAGTCTGGCTGATTGGGTGGTAGGAAACCTGTACTGGTGTGACAGAGTCAGTGAGACCATAGAGGTGTCCAAACTAAACGGGTCGTACAGAACAGTCCTGGTCAACACCGGCCTGGACTGGCCAAGCTCCATGGCTGTGGATGTACGCTACGGGTAAGATCACTGTGGTGACATCATTAACCTCACACTGTGGTGACATAATGAACCTCACACTGTGGTGACATCATGAACCTCACACTGTGGTGACATCATGAACCTCACACTGTGGTGACATCATGAACCTCACACTGTGGTGACATCATGAACCTCACACTGTGGTGACATCATGAACCTTACACTGTGGTGACATCATGAACCCCACACTGTGGTGACATAATGAACCTCACACTGTGGTGACATAATGAACCTCACACTGTGGTGACATCATGAACCTCACACTGTGGTGACATCATGAACCACACACTGTGGTGATATCATGAACTTCACACTGTGGTGACATCATGAACCTCACACTGAATGTATCAACCATCCTGTGAAACACCACGGATACAAGAAGACTGAATTACATCATATTCTATACATCTTGTATGTAAGTAAGTGAAGTTAAAAAGTCACTTAATAGATGTTTTTTTAGTAGAACTAGAAGGGTAGAGTTTACCTCATGAGGAACATTTAAATAGTATCATGTAAGTTGTCACTAAATTGAGTGTGTAATTGGCACAGCCAATCACCTTGTGATTGGCTGTGCTTTCTGGAGCTCCTATGAGGCAAATTCCAAACATATGACACCTAAGTATTCTAAAACTAATGATAAAAAGTAAAGTATGTCTGATTTGTTGTGAATAATGTGTTGAATGTTGTCATTGTTCTGTTGTTATTTATTCCCTATGTATCCCATCCCTCCCCCGCATGGAAGACACACACACACACACACACACACACACACACACACACACACACACACACACACACACACACACACACACACACTACTTGCATGTAAGTGTGAATTACTGTACATGTTCACACAATGTAAATAAGCTGTTGGCTTCAGTGTGTTTTATCATATTGATATATGGTTTATGTCGGGTGGGAAACTCATACTGTGTGTCCAAAACTATTACTTTTCAGGAAATGGTAAAGAAAATAATCTGTGATCCAATGTTATTTAGTCTCAAGCTCTTTATTAACACATTGGGTGCCAGCATTTTATAATAAAAGATTACGTTATGTGCCAGAAATTTCACCGTTGAGCTGTGCAGCGCTGTTTAAGCTGTAGACTCCGCGACGTGCATTCCCTGTGAAAAAAAGCATGCCTCCATTTTGCCCGATGGTCCTGACTAACGCCTGGAACGATAACATCTCTTACGTGAGTAACAATGGCGGAGCGATCGTGCGTTTCGGAGTTATAGGGGTTTTAGAGAAGGAGATAGAACGGAAGCGGTAGGGCGCCATGTTTTTGACACGATGATCCATCTGGCCTATCCTTCTCAGAATCACCACGGGTGATCCCAGAGCTGCTCCAGCCCCTCCTGTGTGGAAAAAACTAAAAAACAAAAAGACACCAAACACGGTTCAGACCGTGTTCGGCACCAATGCGCTACTCTGTGAAAACACGGTACAGACCGTGTTCGGCACCCGATGTGTTAATACTTTTCATTGGTTAAATATATATATATAAAACCCAAAGACACACTCAACCACTTTCACTTTAAATAAAAGGCAGCTATATAAAAAGATCTACAGGCTCACAGTGTGTGACATCATGACGCATTGTGAGCTTTTACATCAGCTTTTTGCTACTTTGGTGACACTGTGGTATTGTGGACAATATAGGGCATTAATTTACAAAACAAAACAATAGTTTTTAAATATGGAGATACAAAATTTCTGCCCGACAACAACAATATGTTACAATGTCAGTAAAGATGTCAAACAGTGACCCTGACTCAGTGTCTCCCTGACAGGTACTTGTACTGGTCAGACAGAGGTAACAACAACCCCCACATAGAGAGGATGGGGATGGACGGCACCAACAGGAGCATCATCGTGAAGGATAAGATCTACAAGCCCTACGGCCTGACGTTAGACTACATCAACGATCACATCTACTGGAGCGACAACAAGGAGAGACACATTGAGTTTGCCAACCTGGATGGAACCAACAGACACACAGGTAACACACACACACACACACACACACACACACACACACACACACACACACACACACACACACACACACACACACACATATGGGAGGAAGAAGTACTCCGATTATTTACTTACATATTGTATAAGTAAAAGTAATCCCTATTATACTTAGTTGACTGGAGTCCCCCAGGGGTTTCTATAGGCCCCTCCTTTTATCCTCTTCACAATACATATTTTTTCAGAAAATAGCCAATCTACAAGCTCATAACATGTTGCAATGTGATGCGTTGTGAGCTTGTATATCTGCTATTTCCGTGAAAGTTCGTCCCAGAATAGGATCACTGGGTTCATGTGGTTAAATTAACACTCCAGAGATGTTCATTTTTACATGAAGAAAAAAACAAAGAAAACAGTGAGAACATTGTTTACTTTTGTAAACTTTATAGATGCATTTTAACTCTTGTTATAATATTCTTTATAATACTTTGTTCATGTATTTTATGATATTGTGACTCTTTTGGTTTTGTGTGTCTGTAGTTGTGAGTCAGGACATCGACAGCATCCTGGCTATTACTCTGTTTGAGGATCACATCTACTGGATAGAGACTAGGGGGATCAGCCGGGGGATCAGAAGGACCAGCTCCATCTACAGAGCCAACAAGACTCAGGGAACCAACAAGATCGGTCTCATCAGCTACCTGAATCAACCATCTGACCTCCACATGTATCACCCCTATAGACAACCTGAGGGTCTGTACCACCTACTATACAACACTCTCACTATTCACTCTTCATGCTGTTTTATGACTTTTATTTATTGTAGTGTTATTGTATTATTTGATCTGTTTTGAAAAGGGTTACATGAATACACATTGTTATCATTATTATTATGGTTCTTCTTCTTCTTCTTCTTCTTCTTCTTCTTCTTCTTCTTCTTTTTCTTCTTCTTCTTCTTCTTCTTCTTCTTCTTCTTCTTCTTCTTCTTCTTCTTCTTCGTGGTAGTGGTAGTGGTAGTGGTGGTGGTGGTGGTGGTACTAGTAGTAGTAATTTGAAATTGATAGTTCTGTTGCTTGATTCTGATTAGCTGAATCCTGTTGTAAAATACTGAATAACCACACATATGGATCATATGTATACGTGTATCACTGCTCCCACATCTTGTTTACAATATTCACCATAACTTTCCATGGATGAATTACTGTTTGTGATTTGATTCCTATAGCAAGGTAAGAGGAGCATTTACACGGCAACCTCCTAGTTGTTTACAGGCAGACAGGGACTACTTTCTTGTAGAAATTATTTTGAAATTGATATTGAATTCAGTTTTAATTGGGTTGTCTATGAATTTCATGTTGCCATATTTGGTGTTTTATCAAAGCAATAAACCATGTGAGGTGGTGGTTTACAGTGATTGTAGAACAGTTAGAGGGTTGTAGTCACTCTGCTCTGCATCGTTCCTAACAACACCTCATAGCTGCTCTAAACTCACATTAAACCACAGCCTGGTGTGGCTTATTGCTTTATTCTAACATATAGGTGTGTGTTCTCATGTTTGTTTGCATGTGTGCATGTTTTCTCCACCCTGCAGTGGCCGGTCACCCGTGTCAGACCAACAATGGAGGCTGCAGTAACCTGTGTCTGCTCTCACCTGGAGGAGGTTACAAGTGTTCCTGTCCCACCCACTTCTACTTGGCAGCTGATGGCAAGCAGTGCATGTCCAACTGCACTGCCAGCCAGGTGATTCACCTCGCCTTCACTTGTGTTAGGCTGTATGACTTTATGTCTCATGTCTGCTTTTGATACATTACTGATTCTAAACATAATCCTCTGTCTCCCCCATCAGTTTGTTTGTAAGAACTACAAGTGCTTTCCGTTGACGTGGAAATGTGACACAGTAGATGACTGTGGGGACCGGTCAGACGAACCTGCAGACTGCTGTGAGTTGAGATAGAAATATTACCTCATTAATCATGCTTTATTATCAGTGTTGGGACTAATGTGTTACTTTATAATGCAACTACTTTTTTTGTGGTAACTATAGTAACATAACACATTTTTTTTCCAGTTTGATTATGTTGTCACAACCATTGATATTTAAATGGGCACGTTATTCGTGACTTCACTTCAGAGGATGAAAGGTTTATTATGATCTGACTTCTGCTTCTTATTGGAGGTCTTTGTGCATGGGCTCTGCACAAGGACCAGGTCACATACTGTATGGGCCAAACCACAATGTGCTAAATATACACACAGGGTTAACGAGACATGACGAGACATGATGGCCTTTAGCAGGACCGGGCTGGACTGTTGGCCCTGTGCAGCCAGATCTTTCGGCGGCCATGATGTCAGGCTGGCATAATTCCATAATGTCAGAATGCCATAAGGGTACAGACACACCATATCTGCCTATACGGTCTGTACAGAGGACAGGTGGTCTATGTGTTGTGAAGGTGGTCTGTACAGAGGACAGGTGGTCTATGTGTTGTGAAGGTGGTCTGTACAGAGGACAGGTGGTCTATGTGTTGTGAAGGTGGTTTGTACAGAGGACAGGTGGTGATTATTCTCACTGTTACAGATATGTATGTAGAGCATATTGTCAACATCATGGACGCCATGGAAGCTGTTTATTTTGACTTGTTGTGTTGTTATGACCCTAAATGGTCATATGTGTGATTCCCTGTGTGGTGTTTTGTCCTGTGAATGGCTCCTCCCCCTCATTGGTATGGGGGATTGAGTGGTGCTGATTGGTTACCAGCTGGTGTGTCAGTGGTGATTGGTTGTGGTTGAGTGTGAGTGGTTAATTACTAGGTGGAACTAGCTGGTGATTGGCTCCTGTGACGATGGGCTCAACTATAAAGCTGGAGGTCACTAGTCCTCTGAAGTCTTCATCCTGACCAGTTCTGTGTCTGTCTGCATTTTAAATATGTGTTAACATGGGTTAGTCTACAGTCTTGGTAGTGTGTGTGTGTGTGTATGTGTATGTGTATGTGTATGTGTATGTGTGTGTGTGTGTGTGTGTGTGTGTGTGTGTGTGTGTGTGTGTGTGTGTGTGTGTGTGTGTGTGAGAGAGAGAGAGATCCTGGTACACAGAGGGGTCACGGGTGATATATTTATTCACAGCTAAGTATGGAGTCTAATATAACAGTGGTTTCATGTCAAGGACCCCAAATTAATTTATACTGGAAATATTTTGTGTCAGGGACCCCCATACAAGGATTCCTGGTGGTGCTATAATAGGCTCTTTTTTAAGTGTAGTTGCTTATTTGGGCTGGCTTCCTAATGTTTTTTAAACCAGTGGTTCCAACATTGTTTCATGTCAAGGACCCCCAGATTAATATGTATTTATATTTAATATGTCATTTCTTGACAAGGCCTGGTCAATGAGAAGGAGGGCCATTTACATGTAAAATGGCATTGTCTTATTTGTTCTTATTTTGTTCATATAAGTACTGTACGCATGTTTATTTATGTGGCATGTTATAAGGAAGGACGTAATATGAACAGGAAGGACTGTTAATGGACTGTTAATGTCTTGTTTTATTTCTGTGTAATGTGTCATATAACCCCATATGGGATGGGCCTAAATGGTGGCATGACACGAAAATAAAAATGTCATTCATTCATTCATTATTTGTCTGCGGACCCCCATCTGAAAATATGTTGTGCCAGAGATAGAAGGTACAAGATAGATCTTTAAGTTTTGTAGAATTAGTTGCTTCTTTTGAACCTTAAATTCTTTATCCCACGATTTTGTAACCCTATTTTTTTTACACCCAGTGCCAATTGTCTATGTAATCCTGGGCACTACCTGGCACTACCTTCCCTCTGCCAACCTAGGGAGGCCAGGGCCGAGCTCATGCCTCCTTCAATGCATGAGAGCCAACTGACCTTCTTGTCACCTGACAGGGGAGAGTTTCCCTGGTTGGACGTAGCGCGTGGAAGGAACATGTTATTCCAACCAGTTCCCTTCCCCTCCATCATTTTTTGTGAGGGTACCTACCCTAGGAGACACGGGGAGAACATGCAAACTCCACACAGAGTAGGCCCTTTCGCCAACCCCACCTAGGGTATGGCCACTGATGACGCGGAGGAGAGAACACGCCCCCAGCGCCCACAGCGTCCCCTGCGGGAATCGAACCCAGGACCTTCTAGCTGTGAGGCGACAACGCTACCGACTGCGCCAGGGCTGGGGAACATACGCCTACCAAGGGGGGGAAGGGGGAAAAAAATGGAAGGGGAGAGGGGGAAGAAGGGGGAAGGAGAAAAAAGAGGAGAAAGAGAGAAAGAAGAAAAAAAAAACGTGGAAAAGATGAAAAATGCAACAGGCACGTCTTTTTGTGCTTCTCCCCAGTGATTCATCCATGTACTTTATGAGTATACACGATAGATTAATGAAAATTGGGACTTTGTCAATTTTAGGTATGCTTGGTGAGAATCCAAAGGTCGGGGCTGGTCGTGGGTTCGATCCCCACCTACGCCATGAAAAAAAAAAACTGCAATTAATTAAAAAAATACATGTTCTTATTGTTTTAAACATCTAAATGGACCAAGAAATCGCTTTTCTCACCATCACCTAACCTATTTGTACTATTGTATGATCACATGTACAATATGTAGGCCTACATTGGCAAACTTTAATAGTCCTGTAGCAAGTCCTCAAAAAAGCCCTTAGTTTTTGAGATACCCCCACCCGAGTTAGAACAAAACACAACCATGTTTTTTCTTATCTTTAGTGTCTCCCATTAATGAAATGGATTGTTGTGAAATTTTATTTTGGGGCAAAATTAGTTTTTTGGGCTATTCTTTAGAACTACCCCAATCTCTGAAAAAGGCAAATCCGAATAGGGCAAAGGTGACCAAATATGCTATAACTTAAGAATGCTCACTCTTATCTTCATCAAATTTGCTGAGGTATGAACCAGGTGTCTACCTACATCACCAAAGAGTCAGAATGTAATTTACATAAAGAAATACTGAAATATAGTCCTTTAAACATACCTTTAGTTTAGGCGGAAATTGTACTTTTGTAGTGAGGACTCCTCTACTTTCCCTCATTTAGAAAAAAAACATACATTTATGTCAAATAAGCTGTTACTGCATAGCCTAAGATGCTATTAAACAATAACCAGTGGTTGTGTGGAGAGATCTAGTACAGTTTTATTGCAAATTAGACTTCTTTAGACATACCCCTTCTCTGGAAATAAAACATTATAAGCGGGTGCAAATATGGTTTGACCCAAAAATTATTATAACAAAAGGTTTCTCAATGGTTTATTGTAGTATCAGGTGTACTTAATAACATATCAAAAGTTTACTAAAATCTGATCATTAGAAATGTCAAATTTCCAAGATGGCCGCCACCAGTTCCTTAAAAGACCATTACTCCTTCATTATTTGCCCTACACAAGTAAGTTTGGTGCCTAACCCCATGTTTTGGTGATCTAGGAATCCAATTTGCATATATAAATTATAGTCAAGTGATTATAAGTACAATTATATATTAAAGCAATTGGTTATAAGCATATTTAACAATGTAATTTGACATGTCTCCCTTTTCTACATGCCATAATGCCCAGGATTGGTGAATTCATCACCTATACATGTAATTCACATTCTGTTGAAGCTTTCAAGATTTATTTTGATACCAATAAGGAATACATTAATTATTACTGGGTGGTACTGTGACTTTTGTAAAAACATGGCTGCCAATGTGATAGACTGGGAATATTACACAAATCTTGGAAGAAATTCCTTACCGGGATTTTTTTTCACCAATTTGTTTGTAAAGGTGTCTGGTTCCCAAACGGGGGGTCCCCCAAATGATTTTGGGGGGTCCCCAGATGGCTAGCTTGATGTGCAACATTGTTCTCTCACTCAACAGTAAACAAACCAACATACAGTATAAGTGTATACAGGGTATCTGCACATTTCTAAAGTTACAATTTAATTACTCTTAAGACTCAATATTATCTCAAATATTAGGTAAGAAAAAGACAAACATTGTGAAAATAGCCGATGCACAAGCTCACAACGCTACACTCAAAAAAGATGGCCACTTGTCTGGTCTATGGGGAAGATGGACTCCTCAGTGGGGATACAGTGGAGAGAAATGACCCCTTATGGGCCTAGAGAGGGTGTGCAAGTCAGTACAGAGCTATCACAACATGTATCTAGTGTCTGGGTGTCTAGGCAGGGGTGGAGTGTGGCGTGGATAAGGTGCAGATGTGCTTGTCACAAACATCTCCTTATTCCTGAGACTAGTAGTTGTGTGAGGTTTTAGTGCAAAATTAATTTCACATGTCTTTATTTTGTGATTGGTACTGCTGGCAATAAGCTTGAACCTTGATCTTTTTTCTGGATAATTTTAACAGCAAGAAGGTACGTATAGGGGACAGCCCATGACGCCCTGGGCTCCAGTCTCCCCATAGAATCCCAATCTAACCGACCTCCACACCCATAAGGGGCTGTGTCTCTGCTGCTATCCAACAAACAAGCATTGCATTCGGCAAACACCAAGTTTTTGTTCTGGAGCTGTTCTGGAGAGGGGAGAGGACGCTCTGAGCCATAATGATAAGTCACTGGGGGCCCCTGGGAATATTAATGGTCAGCCACCACCGACTCTCCTGTGAGCCAGTCCGACATACACCCTTGTCCGCCTGACACACAGTCATGCACCACCACGTGGAGGTCTTACAACCACCACTATGGGGGGGGGGGCCGACCCTCCTCACAAACACCTATGCCCACTCACAAGCGCCTATCTCAGGCATAGGAGCCAGCCAGACCCGCCAGGAGGTTCATTTGGGGCCAGAATACATACATATGTATATGACACAGTCTTGCAACATGTCGAGGTCTTACAACCACCACCACTGGGGATTGTCCTCACTACCTATGCTAACTCAAGAGAGCCTATCTCGGGGGTGCCTATCTCGGGAGCCAGCGTGGAGGTCCACTTGGGACCAGTGGGACTATCCAGTGAGCCAGGCGACATAGGGACACTCCTCTCAGCCTCACGCATTAGCTAAATTCCAATACCTTAATTTCTGCCTCCTCCTCACTCCGTCCTCCAGCGTGCTGTGACTTAAAAATCGTTTGCAAAAATTTCGTTGAAATGGCGTATAATTTCTGTTGGAGATTTTGCACATCGGACATGGGGGAGAGGAGAAGCTCAGGGTCTCCTTGGCTCCTAACCTTGCTCTTCTGCGCTCCAAGTGCCCAGGAAGTAATCCAGTGACCCCCATACTCCCCTCTACCCACCTGAGGGGAACCCTAGGCCCACTAAACTCTAGACCAGACCCACCCCCCATACTCCCCTCTGTCTAGGCACCCAGTAGATACTAGGTTCTGACAGCTCTACACTAACCTCCATAACCACCCCCACCCCTCTTGCACACTCACACTGATTGCCTTCCTAATGTGTTAAAACATCTATTTAATGTTTTTCAAAATCTTGTATCTACAAGATGACACTGCGCTAAAAAAAAAATATTCTCATGTATGTCGGGGAGGAGTTATGAAGTTGGGTGGGTAAGGGGAGGGGTGCAGAGAGATTGGTTCATAATGCAAGAAATTTTTTTGGGGTGGGGTGTATAGTCAAAGATGAATTTAGTTTGGGCTAAATTTGATCCACAGAGCTATCCAAAACCTTTCAATATTGAAAACAATACTATCTATCAACTGACAATATTCTCTGCCACCACCTTCTGAATTACTGCAAATTGTGACTATTAGTTTTGTTGTGTTTTGAGAATATCTTGAAGCCTTGTTCCAGTAAAATTTGGGGCAATGTTGAGGCAATTATGTATGTTAGCAAAGTACTGCACCATATTCAATCACACTCACACATGATTGCTGTGTGTGGCAGGGGCAACATGAAGCCATGTTATAAATTAATTAATGGAAATATGAATTTATGATTTCAGTAAGAACTTTTTTATATACACATCCTAACCAAAGGTGCATAGATTCATTGACTTTGTTGAGAATTGCAGGCCTCAATACAGAGAAGCATTACACAAATGGAATACTGTGATTAGGGGTATGTCTAAAGAAGTCTCATTTGCAATAAAACTGTACTAGATATCTCCACACAACCACTGGTTATTGTTTAATAGCATCTTAGGCTATGCAGTAACAGCTTATTTGACATAAATGTATGTTTTTTTTTCTAAATGAGGGAAATTAGAGTCCTCACTACAAAAGTACAATTTCCGCCTAAACTAAAGGTATGTTTAAAGGACTATATTTCAGTATTTCTTTATGTAAATTACATTCTGACACTCTTTGGTGATGTAGGGTAGACACCTGGTACATACCTCAGCAAATTTGATGAAGATAAGAGTGAGCATTCTCAAGTTATAGCATATTTGGTCACCTTTGCCCTATTCGGATTTGCCTTTTTCAGAGATTGGGTAGTTCTAAACTAAAGAATAGCCCAAAAAACTAATTTTGCCCCAAAATAAAATTTCACAACAATCCATTTCATTAATGGGAGACCCTAAAGATAAGAAAAAACATGGTTGTGTTTTGTTCTAACTCGGGTGGGGGTATCTAAAAATCTGAGGGCCTCTGCTACAGGACTATAAAGCATGACCCTTCAGAGACTGTACTTCATTCATAGACTTATATTGTAGATTATTCACTGGTGATAGATGTACACGCTACACAACTACAGTTTATATAAATGTATATATTCACTGTACATTTTATGTTTTATCGTTAAACTGTACATAATTATTTTCACTTATTTAGAGATCCACTGCAAATGCAGATCAGTCTATCTATTCTAACTAATGCTGCTGCCATTATGATAAATCTACACACTTTTTACTACTTATTTTTATTTCATCTTACTCTGTAGGAAATGTAATAATTAAACATCTTGCATATTATGACACCTGAACTTATCTCCCCTCCAATGGGATCAAACAAGATGTATCTCAAGTCTCAGAACACTGTTTCAGAGGATGATTTACAGCAAATAACTCATTGACTAATGTAGGCCTACTAGTGGAGCAGGGAAATAGAAGAATGCCTGGTATGTTACACATTGAAGTAATCTGGATCCTTGAGGTAAAAGTATAACATTCACTAAATAAAGAAAAGGTATTCAACTGCATGAAAAGTAAATATACTTTTAATCTATAAATGTACATAATACAACATTGTGATATGGGTGGAAACCTTGCATGTCCAAAATAGTTTCTTTTTTTACTAAGCCCATTTAAAAATATCTAAAATAGTGAAAATAGCCGATCTACAAGCTGACAACACGTTGACGTGTTGTGGGCTTGTAGATCTGCTAAAATAGTGAAAATAGCCGATCTAAAAGCTGACAGCACGTCGACGTGGTATCTGCTATTTTCACTCCAACAATAGTTTACAAAAATGTTCTGTAGGTGGCAGAGGGCTCACACTTGCACAATAATAACAGTCGTTGACGGACAGCAGGTGGGGTGGCCTCAACTTCATCCTTTGACCTTTTTCTTGTCTTAGCTTGCCCTACTGTACTCTGTGGCAGGTGGTAGACATGCTGAATACCAGGCGGTTGAGGAGGAAGAGTGGGCGGACATTAGCTGCTAGAAGGGGCCCATCACTGAGGGTCCCACCAAAACGACGTTTCTCAAACAGGAAAATAATGTCAGAATGAGCAAAAAAAGGCTATAGGCTACAAACAACACAATATCGAATCATCTCCTTTATCATGGTAAAATGTAACCAGCTGTTACACTGAAGCTCATTTAGTTTTTATGTTTCTCCTCAGCTCTCCAGGATGAACCAACACACAACACAACAGGTAAGACTGTCTGTCTGTCTGTCTGTCTGTCTGTCTGTCTGTCTGTCTGTCTGTCTGTCTGTCTGTCTGTCTGTCGCTCTGTCGTTCTGTCGTTCTGTCTGTCTGTCTGTCTGTCTGTCGCTCTGTCGCTCTGTCTGTCTGTCTGTTTAGGGGACCGTACCTATGTTCCCCAGGTTCGATGTTCCCCAGGTTCTATGTTCCACACGGGACCGTACCTATGTTCCCCAGGTTCTATGTTCCCCGCTTTCCTAGGAGAGCGGGGAATATAGGACCTAACCTAAACCTAACCCTAACCATAACCTTAGTGGGGGAACATATGTCCGGGGAACATAGGTATGACCCCTCTGTTTAGATTTGTGTTAACATGGTTTAGTGTACAGCCTTGGTACTGTAGCGGTTAACGTGTGTGTGTGTGTGTGTGTGTGTGTGTGTGTGTGTGTGTGTGTGTGTGTGTGTGTGTGTGTGTGTGTGTGTGTGTGTGTGTGTGTGTGTGTGTGTGCGCGCGCGCGGTCATCATGGTACACACACACTGTCTGTGTGTTTTAATTAAATCACAGCCCCTTAAAAACATCCCTCTAAAACTGCTCATATTGGAACCAGTGAAATATGTTGATATTTGTATTTAAAGTGAATAAAAGGTGAGTCAGTAAATACAGCAGCTTCACTGTGTCAGTGGTGTGTTTGACAAAGAGAGGAAACACATCCCAACCTTTTTAAACATGGTGATCAATAAGTTTACATTTATAAGGTTATTTATGTATCAATATGTTACATTTATGAACGTATTAACCCATTAAGACCTGAGGCCCATTCTACAAATGTCTTCTAAATCATTAGTTCTCAAACTTCTGCGTGTCAAGGACCCCCAAAATGATATGTATTTGGACGCGGACCCCCATCTGAAAATGTGTTGTGTCAGGGACCCCCAGAAGAGAAGATTTGTGTTAAAAGAAATCTGAATTATACTTATTTTTTTTTCAAACACTTTAAAGATTTTTTCAAAATGTTCAAAAATAGCAGATCTACAAGCTCGCAGCGCGGCATGAAGTGACACGCTGTGAGCTTGTATATCTGATATTTTAGAATAGCCAACGCTAAAATGTAAAATGAAACGGATGTTTTCCAAGTTTTTCTATGTTTTTAAAGGTAAACCAACTCAAATGTAATGTCTCACTTTCTCCAGAGGTGGAGCCCTTCCTCATCGTAGCCACTAGGCACAGGCTGATGAGGATCAGCTTGGACGGCTCCAGCTCCACAGAGCTCAAACAGGTGAAAACCATTAGACATAACAACACATCCTATGTAATTCTATACAATATTCTACACACACTGCTTTTGACATGCTGGAATGTATTCCTGTCTGAGACTAACACAACTGATGTGGTGTGACAGGACTTGAAGGATGTGACGGCTCTGGACTTTGACTATCAGCAGCAGATGATCTACTGGATAGAAGGATACACCCCCTCCATGATCAGTTGCATGCACATCAATGGCAGTGACGTCCAGGTCAGTGTGACAATGACAACGATGAGGATGAATGACAGGGAAGAGAAACTGAATTCAAATTACTTACAGTACACATGTAATTCAGAGTACTTATACTTGTATTTAAAATACTTTGTGACATCAGTGTTAATCCATTAAAACCGGGAACGCATCTGTGTTACCACTTAAACCATTATTTTATACTTTGGCTATTCAAAAATAGCAGATCTACAAGCTCTTAGCGCGGCACTCTGTGCCGCGCTATGAGCTTGTAGATCTTCTATATTTGAAAAATCGTGAAAATGTGTGCAAATCTTTTGTTGTATTTTTTAAAGCAAACATTTTTAACTCAAATCTTTGCTTCTGGGGGGGTCCCTGGAACCAAATATTTTTTGGGGGTCCTTGTCATGAAAAGGTTTGAGCACCACTGATATATTAGGGTTAGGGTTAGTTTGCAACATAAGTTTTTCAGGAAACTGTCAAGATTTAGAAGACATTTGTAGAATCCCCCAGAAGCAAAGATTTGAATTAAAGATGTTCGCTTTAACACATTGGGTGCCAGAGGTTTATTAAAATATTATACGTTGAGTGCCTGCATTTCTTCCATCCACTTGCGTTATACGTTTCGTGCTGTAGAAGCCCCGACGCGGAAGTGCATGTAAACAAAGCGTGCGTGCGAGACGGCGGAGGGTCCCGACTAACGCCTGGAACAATAATATTTCCAACGCGATCCTCCATTGCAGCGTGATCGCCGATCGAAAACGGCTCGTTTCCACCACGTTAAAAAGAAATGGAGATATTAAGCTTTTAGTCAAGGAGATAACATTGAAAACGCCGACCGGAAGGATTTTTGACATGGAGCCACATCCAGCCTCTTCTTCTCAGAAACTCCTTGGGTGATGTCAAAGTTTCGTTTTAGCGCCCCACGTGGGCCACTCGTATAAAAATAGAATTGGGTCAAAAACGGTCCGGACCGTTTTCGGCACTTCTCGTTTGGATCCTCAAAAACGGTCCGGACCGTTTATGGCACTCGATGTGTTAAAAATATATATATTCAAAGATTTGCACACATTTTCAAAATGTTTCAAAAATAGTAGATATACAAGCTTGTAGCGCGGCACCAAGTGCCGCGCTATGAGGTTGCATATCTGCTATTTTTGAATAGCCAAAGAAATATGAAATGACACAGATGCATTCCCGGTCGTAATGGGTTAAATATAAAAGCAGAAAACAGGGTGTCTGGTGTTTCAGTCAGTTAGTACAGACCATGTGCTCCTTGTGAGCCGTGAGGATGTGAGTTTGAATCTGACTCCTGGTCTTGTCTCACATGTTTCTCCTCTTTCTGTCCTTGGTTTCCTGTCTCTCTACACGAGGTCTTCACAAACTGTTACATGACATGAAGGACCCCACAATAGACACAGACTCTGGCTGGGGCCCACAATCTAAAAAATAAATAAAT
This sequence comes from Gymnoscopelus braueri, assembly GCF_963280865.1. Taxonomy (NCBI): domain Eukaryota; kingdom Metazoa; phylum Chordata; class Actinopteri; order Myctophiformes; family Myctophidae; genus Gymnoscopelus; species Gymnoscopelus braueri. The sequence continues at coordinate 5,768,490 of NC_137610.1, forward strand.
AGCGGATCTACAAGCTCATGACGTGTTGTGAGCTGTAGATCAGATCTTTTAAAAAAGAAACACTCAAAATAGAACATTTTTGAAACAAAATATTTGTGAAAAAGACTACACTATCTTATCAATAACATAATTGTAACTAGAAAATGTGCTCCTCGGAGCACAAGTCTCCGCCAGCAGACTATAGCAATTATATTATCATAGCAATAACTAATGAGATACAGTAGAGTAAAAGATATATACTGTAGTTAAATAAAAAGGTGTATGTTAAAGAAATATTTATGAATGAAGTGACACACCTATTTATAGAATTTTATTTCGTCATGCGTCCCTCTAGCCAATCAGAAACATTGGTGTCAACAAATTGACACGTGTCACGTGGAGCTTGCCCAATGTTAGCTTGGCTAACAATGTTTGCTCACACAAAGCGAAAACAATATCTATCGTTCCTGTATAATTTCCAGGTTTAAACTCTGTCACTGATTCTCTGTAGAGCATTCGTTCACAGGAACCACAGACATAATTGGGTCCACTTTCGGACATCTTCTTTAAGAATGCGAGAGCAGCTTCATTAACTTCTAATTCTTGTGATCTGTATCGTTTCTTCTTACTCGTGTTATGTGCTTGTTGATGTTGTCTTTCATTATTTAAATACTCTGACCAGTTCCCTTTTTTCCTTTCGATGTTCTCTTCAGACTCTTCTACTTTTTCTTCCAGAGATTGTAGCAATCTTTGCTGTGTCATATTGTAAGCATTCATGGCTAGTCTTCGTCTTTTGTCATTTAGCGATTTTTTGTCTCTGATTAATTTCATTCTTTCTTTATGATTCTTAGCTCTGTTTAATTGAAGCAATGCTCTGTTTACATTGAAGCAATCTATCATATGGGAGTCGTCATAATTGACTGGTTTGTTCAAATACTTGTCTGTCTTCTTCATCTTCATTGTCTTGAACAGTTTCAGCAGTTGATTGGTGTGTTTGATCAGCTTTGGCCTTCTGCGCCTTTGTTTGACCAATGTTAGGTGTTCTCAGAGGGACACACACACGCACGGACGGGTGATTTGGACTAGAAGATACTGTTCCAATCAAGACTGATTGATCCTGTCTTACCTCGCTTCAAAAACGTAAACGGTTTTTTGAAGTGACACACCTATTTATAGAATTGTATTTCGTCATGCATTCCTCTAGCCAATCAAAGGCATTGGTGTCAACATATTAATACGTATTAAGATTTCGGTCTTGTTGTGGGATCAATTCAACTCTAGTCCTCTTCTGTGTTACTGTTGTAGATGAGTATGCTTTCTTAGCTTTGGCCTTCTGCGCCTTTGCTTGACCAATGTCAGGTGTTCTCAAAGGGACACACACACGCACGGACGGGTGATTTGGACTAGAAGATACTGTTCCAATCAAGACTGATTGATCCTGTCTTACCTCGCTTCAAAAACGTAAACGGCTTTTTGAAGTGACACACCTTTTTATTATAGGATTGTATTTCGTCATGCGTCCCTCTAGCCAATCAGAGACATTGATGTCAACATATTGACACGTATTAAGAGTTCGGCTTTGTTGTGGGATCATTTCAACTCTAGTCCTCTTCTACGTTACAATTGTAGATGAGTATGCTTTCTTAGCTTTGGCCTTCTGCGCCTTTGCTTGACCAATGTTAGGTGTTCTCAGAGGGAAACACACACGCACAGACGGGTGACTTGGACTTACTGAAGGTACTGTTCCAATCAAGTCTGATTGATCCTGTTTTACCTCACTTCAAGAAGTAGGGGCTTTTTGAAGTGACACACCTATTTATAGAATTTTATTTCGTCACGCGTCCCTCTAGCCAATCAGAGGCATTGGTGTCAACGAATTGACACGTGTCACGTGGAGCTTGCCCAATGTTAGCTTGGCTAACAATGTTTGCTCACACAAAGCGAAAACATATTCTCCACCTTCGGCGGAGACAATAATTGCAAAAAATATATAAAACAAAAATATAATATAATATATATAATATATAAGAAAAAATCAGAGTACATGTATGGTTGATTGACAGGTCCTTCACAACACGTTGATCAGCTATCCATCCAGTCTGGCTGTTGATTGGGTGGCAGGAAACCTGTACTGGTGTGACAGTGGCATGGACACCATAGAGGTGTCCAAACTAAACGGGTCGTACAGAACGGTCCTGGTCAACACCGGCCTGGAGAAGCCACGCTCCATGGCTGTGGATGTACGCTACGGGTAAGAGCACTGTGGTGACGTCATGAACAGGGGTGCACATAACTGGTGCGCAGGTGCGCATGCGCACCCAAAATAAATAATGCGCGGCACATCAGACGACGCGAGGCGCTTTTGCGTACCAGCTGGGACAGGAATTTCCAAGCTTTTATTTTTTAGCCAAACTAAAAAATAAAAGCCTGGAGATCGAGGCTAGGAATTTACTTCCTGAAGCCACTCGCATCTCAGCCACTCGTGTCTCGCATCGCCTCGCATTGCCTCGCTGCGTGCACGCAGCCAGCAGCGGCTGTTAGAGGCACTCGTCACCGATGATGAACGCACCGTAATGTTGCAAAAATATGCCGTGAACGTCCCAATCTGACGGATAAAAACAGCGCAGCACAGGGCACCAACCTTGGGGGCTTCACCAAACGGCGTGAGAGACAAAGAAACGGCGAAAATCGGCGGAATTTGGAAGCAGAGCGTCCTTTTCTCTCGTGCAGCACCCCCCCCCCCCGTTGACAAAACTGTCCGGTGGGCACCGTGCTGAATTCCCCCACCCCCCCACCCCACCCCCACCCCCCCCACCCCACCCCCGACAAAATGGCACGGGACCATTTATTTTGTGCGCACCAAGTCACATCTCCAGGTGCTCTTCTGAGTACTAGACCTAAAAAGTTATGTGCACCCCTAGTCATGAACCTCACACTGTGGTGACATCATGAACCTCACACTGTGGTGACATCATGAACCTCACACTGTGGTGACATCATGAACATCACACTGTGGTGACATCATGAACCTCACACTGAATGTATCAACCATTCTTTGAAACACCACTGATACAAGAGGACTGAATTACATCTAAACATTAAACTGATGACATTGCATCATATTCTGTACATCTTGTAAAGTGAAGTGAAAAAGTCACTTAATAGATGTTTTTGTAGTAGAATAAGAAGGCTAGAGTTTACCTCATGAGGAACATTTAAATAGTATCATGTAAGTTGTCACTCACTGAAAACTCACTCACTGATTGGCTGTGCTTTCTGGAGCTCCTATGAGGCAAATTCCAAACATGTGACGCCTAAGTATTCTAAAACAAATCATAAAAAAAAAAAAAAAAAGCATCACGCACGCACGCACGCACGCACGCACGCACGCACGCACGCACGCACGCACGCACACATCTACAGGCTCACAGTGTGTGTAATCGTGACGCATTGTGAGCTTGTACATCGGCTATTTGTGCTACTTTGGTGACACTGTGGTATTGTGGACAATGTAGCCATTAATTTGTAGAACAAAACAAAGGTTTTGAAATATGGAGATACAAGGTTTCTGCCTGACAACAACAATATGTTACATTGTCAGTAAAGATGTCAAACAGTGACCCTGACTCAGTGTCTCCCTGACAGGTACTTGTACTGGTCAGACGTAGGTGACAACAACCCCCACATAGAGAGGATGGGGATGGACGGCACCAACAGGAGCATCATCGTGAAGGATAAGATCGACCAGCCCTACGGCCTGACGTTAGACTACATCAACGATCACATCTACTGGAGCGACTACAACGAGGAACACATTGAGTTTGCCAACCTGGATGGAACCAACAGACACACAGGTAACACACACGCACGCACGCACGCACGCACGCACGCGCACTCGCACGCGCGTGCATACACACACACACACACGCACATGTACTGGAAGAAGTACTAGATTATTTACTTATTTAGTTCCCCAGGGGTCTATTCTAGGCCCCTCCTTTTATCCTCTTTACATTAGATATCTTTGCAGAAAATAGCCGATCTACAAGCTCATAACATGTTGCAGTGTAACACGTTGTGAGCTTGTAGATATGCTATTTCCGGTGTATGTCTGGCCCAGAATAGGATCACTAGGGTTCATGGGGTTAAATTAACACTCCAGAGTGTTACTATGTATAAGAATGGATTATGTTATTTTTACATGAAGAAAAAAACAAGGAGAACAGTGAGAATATTGTTTACTTTTGTAAACGTTATTGATGCATTTTAACTCTTGTTATAATATTCTTTATAATACTTTGTTCATGCATTTTATACTATTCTGACTCTTTTGGTTTTGTGTGTCTGTAGTTGTGAATCAGGACATCAACAACATCTGGTCTATTACTCTGTTTGAGGATCACATCTACTGGATAGACCTGGGGACCGACTCCATCTACAGAGCCAACAAGACTCAGGGAACCAACAAGATCAGTCTCACCAGCAACCTGGACTATCCACGTGACCTCCACATGTATCACCCCTATAGACAACCTGAGGGTCTGTACCACCTACTGTATACAACACTCTCACTATTCACTCTCTCTGGGGGCGGCCATATAGCTGAGTGGTTAGAGAGCCCGGCTGGGCAGCCAGAGGCTCTACAGTAGTTGTAGCAGGTTCGATTCCAGCAATGTGTCCATGTGTCCCTGAGCAAAACTCAAAACCCCTAATAGCTCTCAGAGCGCCGTAGAATGGCTGCTCACTGCTCCTAGTAGTTATAGGATGGGTAAATGTTGTTCTGTTATAACCACACATATGGATCACATGTATGTGTATAACTGCTCCAACATCTTGTTTACAATATTCATCATAACTTTCCATGGATGAATTACTGTGATTTAGTAAGGTAAGAGGAGCATTTACAGTACAACCTCCTAATTGTTTACAGGCAGACAGGGACTATTTTCTTGTAGAAATTATTCTGAAATTGATGTTAAATATAGTTTTAATTGGGTTGTCTATGATTGTCATGTTGCCATATTTGGTGTTTTATCAAAGCAATAAACCATGTGAGGTGGTGGTTTACAGTGATTGTAAAACAGTTTGAGGGTTGTAGTCACTCTGCTCTGTATCGTTCCTAACAACACCTCATAGCTGCTCTAAACTCACATTAAAACACAGCCTGGTGTGGCTTATTGCTTTATTCTAACATAGGTGTGTGTTCTCATGTTTGTTCCATGTGTGCATGTTTTCTCCACCCTGCAGTGGCCGGTCACCCGTGTCAGACCAACAATGGAGGCTGCAGTAACCTGTGTCTGCTCTCACCTGGAGGAGGCTACAAGTGTTCCTGTCCCACCCACTTCTACTTGGCAGCTGATGGCAAGCAGTGCATGTCCAACTGCACTGCCAGCCAGGTGATTCACCTCGCCTTCACTTGTGTTACGCTGTATGACTTATGTCTCATGTCTGCTTTTGATACATTACTGATTCTAAACATAATCCTCTGTCTCCCCCATCAGTTTGTTTGTAAGAATGAAAAGTGCATTCCATTGTCGTGGAAATGTGACACGATAGACGACTGTGGGAACTGCTGTGAGTTGAGACCTTGCGCGCACGCACACACACACACACGCACACACACACACACACACACACACACACACACACACACACACACACACACACACACAGACACAGACACAGACACACAGATTCATTGTTGGTACTGAACAATGGACAGTTGTGTGTTGTGTAACCTTAGAGAGTTGATGAAGCTACAGAAAGACTGTGGTCACTTGTAGCTTCAGTCAGTGGTGTAAAGCAACTAAAAGTGCATTTACTCAAGTACTGTACTTAAGTAAAGTTTTGAGGTATTTTTACTTTACTGGGGTATTTCCAATTTCCAATACTTTTAATTCTACTCCACTACATCTTGGAGGCAATTATTGTACTTTTACTCCACTACAATTATTTGAAAACTTTAGTTACTAGTTACTTTGCAGATATAGATTATTACATTATAAAACATACATGAACCACTTTAGCTCTATCTTATAAATAGGCTATTTGAAAATAGCTGACCTACAAGCTCACAACGTGTCGCATCGCGACGTGTTGTGAGCTTGTAGATCTGCTATTTTCAAACCTTTTAGTACTTTTACGTTTGGTTCTTCAAGTACATTTTGATGCCAATACTTTTACTTTATTTTTACTTAAAGGACGACTTCACCGATTTTCAACCTATCTTCATATAATTGGTCCTCACTAATACTCTTGATAAAATGGTAAAAAAAAAATCTACTCGGTCTGTGGACAGTTCAGAGTCCCGTCCCAGTCCCAGTCCCCAGTGACATCATCAATGGGGAATCCATGCTAATAGAAACTGCAGGCTTTCTATTCCTGGAAAGTTGCAATGCAATAAAAGAAGCCATTGTTCGCGTGTTAATAAAAATCTAAATAAAAAATGTGAAATCTTGTTGGAAAAAAAAATCATGCCTAACGATGATGTCACTGGTGGACAGGTTTCTGGACTGTCCACAGCCCTCCTATGAGACACAGACGAAGTAGAAAAAAATGGTACCATTTTATCATGAGTATTAGTGAGGACCAATTATATGAAGATAGGTTGAAAATCGGTGAAGTCGTCCTTTAAGTAAAGAATTTGAGTACTTTTTCCACCACTGGTTCAGTCAACATATTTATGACAAACTTCAACACCTTGTAAAGTCAATGCAAGCTTCCACACCAGTTTCGCGAAGTGAAAAAGCGTCTTTTAATTATTCGGAACGAGTCCGAATTTTGCGTATATTCGCATATTCGCCGGTGTGTAACCGCCTTAAGACTTTGATTTGTATCAAGCTTGGTCGAGCGCACAAGGTACTGCCATTCACTCGAATCTGAGCTTGATTCCAGGTATCGTCTGTGATGGATTCCCCAAGTTCCCCCTCCCAGCCTGCCTTAATTCCATCCAGAGAGGTGAAATGTTATAAATGAAAGACATGAGCCCCTTTACGTGCCTCTATCCAAGATAGACTCCACTCCTGATCTGTGGGAATGTTAGGGAATGAGGGATTATGTTCTAACAAAATTGCGAATTTGAAAATATCTGAACAGGTGTGAGTTTGGCAGTTCATATTGATAGGAATCTAAATAAATAAATTAGGTGAAATACAATTAGGTCAGTGGAGATCTCAATTCAGTTCAACAGAGTATCCCTTGGCATTATGCATTAATTAGATTTTTCAAACAGAAAGTGACACAATTAATTGTATTTGCTCTATCAACAAACTATATTTCCTAAAATTGTTGTCAATACTGTATACATATTATTTTAATCTATTTTGATATAAATCATACATTTCATCATTAATTATCAGTTATTCCCAGCTTGTGAATATCAAATAAATATCATCAAACAGGAGAAACAAAGGATTTATTCCAACACATCAACAAGCTGCTGTACTGGCAGAGAGGATCCATGTTCTCTGTTAAAGTGAAACTCATTTATTTGATGATTTTTCTCCTCAGCTCTCCAGGTTAAACCAACACACAACTCAACAGGTAAACAAAGATGAAAGAAGAACAACTGATCATAGATTACAGTGTTGTAATAAAATGATGTAATGTTGTAATGAAAGTAATACTGCTTTAATGCTTACTCTGTACAGAGTCTGATGATGTCAGGTTGTTGGGAGGAACCAGTAACTATACTGGTTGTCTAAATAGTGATTAAACAAGTGTAAAGAACACCAATAGTTATTTAACCCATTAGACCTGGAACGCATCTTTCATTTTTTTATTTGAGCTAAAAAGCATTATTTTACACTTTGGCTATTCAAAAATAGCAGATATACAAGCTCGTAGCGTGGCACCGAGTGCCACGCTACGAGCTTGTAGATCTGCTATTTTAAAAAAATCTTGAAAATGTGTGCAAATCTTTGAATATATATATTTTTAAAGCCAACATTTGTAACTCAAATATTTGCTTCTGGGGGTCCCTGGAACAAAATATTTTGAGATGGGGGTCGGCGGCCAAATAGATATAATTTTGGGGGTCCTTGACATGAAAAAGTTTGAGAACCACTGACATAGAAACATACGTTTTTCAGAAAACTGTTTTAGGAGACATGTAGAATCGGCTTCAGGTCTTAATGGGTTAAGGTGTCTTGTGGCCAGGTCTTAGACTTGTGTAGCTTAGACGTATATGTGAGCAGGGCTGGAGATTTGGGGATCAACTCGTCAGTTTAGAAAGGGTAGAAAACAGCAAATTAAATGCAATTTTTTTTTTTTTGTGTTTTTCGTTTTTAACACAGTTCGAATGTTGAAGAAGGTTTGTATTGCAAAAGATAGTCGTTTTAGAATCATTCAATGGTTACATTTATATGGCAAGGTAGGTTGCTTTTTTTGCGAGTCTGTGTGTTATTTTGGGGGATTTGCATAGTGGTTTCGATTGGTCATGGCTAGGCATTGTTCTCCGGTTTCACTCTGAGCACCGCCTATCTTCCCAAGATGAGCCGGTGTTGCCAGGTATTTTTATTATAAGTTAGCCCCCAAGATTTTTATTTGAAAATAGCAGATCTACAAGCTCACAACGCGTCGCTCGCGATGCGACGCGTTGTGAGCTTGTAGATCTGCTATTTTCAAATAGCCGATGCATACAGTAGGTTTAAAGTGCTCATGTGGCCCATTGTCGCTTCTTTTGGGCTTGTTTTCCTAGACCTGGTTGTCGCTCTGATCTGCTCAGCAGAAAGGATTATTCATTCATTTTCAATGTTACAAAAACACCCCAAACCAAAGAACCATATCATTCAATAAAAAGCATTTTGATCCGATTGGTAGCCATTGTCTCCGTTTTTTTCAACTACGCGGCCGTAGCGGTTGGGGGGTGTATTGCACTCTGATACATTATAACTCTATGAGAAAATGGCCGCCGATCGGATTAAAATGCTTTTTATCAAACAATACGGAAGATACGGGTACTTAGACCCACCCGAAGTGAATTGTAACATCCGTGGCCATGATGTAAGCACTTTATATTTTAAATCTGAACGTTTATGTAGATGTACGGGTTGTAAATGGAGAGTGCAAACACCAGGTTGGAGTTAAGCCAGGACGCCGTGTGTGTCTTTATTATTAATAGGTAAACCTCGACGATAGTTGACTACCAGAGGGTCAAATTTAGTGGTGAAAGAAGCACTTGGTGGTAGCAATACCACAATATAAAAAGTAAAAGGCCTGTGCTCAAAATGTTACTTGAGTTCAATCAAAGTAAAAGTACAAAAGTATTGGCATCAAAATATACTTAAAGTACCTAAAGTAAAAGTACTAAAATGTTTGAAAATAGCTGATCTACAAGCTCACAACACGTTGCAATGCGCATTGTGAGCTTGTAGATCGGCTATTTTCAAATAGTCTATGTATAAAATACCTAAAAAATGTACTTAAGTACAGTACTTGAGTAAATGTACTTAGTTACTTTCCACAGTAAAAATCAGAAAATCATGTGTTGTAGCGCATGGGCAACATTTTAATTGTGTTGCATCAAAAATTTCTATAGAGTGGACAGCTAACTGAAAGGTTTCAATGGGGGAGTGGTTAGAGGAGTGGCTAGGTTGAATAAATTACCCAATGTTCACGCCCATTACCTGGAACTGAGAGGTGCTAGAAGTGGAAATTCTTTAGAAGGGATTATCTCAGTTTGGACTATTATAGATAACAAGATTCAAATGGTCACATCTTCTTCAAATGTGTTCCAATTTCAATGAATCATATACATCATATGAAAGCTTATATTCTGTACTTCAACAATCTGTAATAAAATGAAAAATGCCCCCTTGCGGCCTAAAGCACTGTACCCGCTCACATATGAGCTCTAGTCAAGTCTTAAGGTCCTTACACACCGGCGAATATGCGAATATACGCAAAATTCGGACTCGTTCCGAATAATTAAAAGACGCTTTTTCGCTTCGCTTTTCCGCTTTTTCGCGCCATGTATGCTTGCATTGACTTTATAAGGTTTTTAAAAAAAGCGTATTATTCGCACGAAAAAATCGCCCCGGTGTGTAAGGACCTTTAGACTTAGAGTATGGAGCTTAGACGTATATGAGCTCTAATCTAGTCTTAGACTTAGAGTATGGAGCTTAGACGTATATGAGCTCTAGTCAGGTCTTAGACTGAGTATGGAGCTTAAACGTATATGAGCTCTAGAGGACATTGTTTCATGTTAGTTAGACGTATATGAGCTCTAGAGGACATTGTTTCATGTTAGTTAGACGTATATGAGCTCTAGAGGAGGACATTGGCTCATGTTAGTTAGACGTATATGAGCTCTAGAGGAGGACGTTGTTTCATGTTAGTTAGATGTCTAGGAGCTCTAGAGGAGGACATTGTCTCATGTTAGTTAGACGTCTATGAGCTCTAGAGGAGGACATTGTTTCATGTTAGTTAGATGTCTAGGAGCTCTAGAGGAGGACATTGTTTCATGTTAGTTAGACGTATATGAGCTCTAGAGGAGGACATTGTTTCATGTTAGTTAGACGTATATGAGCTCTAGAGGAGGACATCGTGTCATGTAACATGTTAGTTATTTTCTTTCTCTTTCAGTATTGAAATATTAATTCAGTTTGTTTATGGGCTTACTGTTAGAAATGTATATTGTTGCGTATCTATTAATTGTAGGTATTATTTAACATTTAATATTTGTATTTCTCTCTTTGTGTACAGAGGTACAGTTAAACAACTTGTATTCATATTTATTATGTTCATATTTTAAATTATCATGAAGACTGCATACGATGGGACCTTTTTGTTATTTTTTATTATTTTTTATAAATGATGCATTCCTCTCTCTCTCTCTCTCTCTCTCTCTCTCTCTCTCTCCAGAGTCGGTGAGGTTGGTGAATGGGACTAGTGTGTGTTCAGGCAGAGTGGAGGTGAAGTCTAATCAGTCGTGGGTCTCAGTGTGTGAAGGTGACTTTGACCAGCAGGATGCAGAGGTGGTCTGTAGGGAGCTTGGCTGTGGGGCTCCTTCAGTACTCCAGGGGGCGCTTTATGCAGAAGTAAACACTCCAATGTGGACCAAAGAGTTCCATTGTGAAAGCAATGAGTCTGCTCTCCTGGACTGTGGAACCTCAGACTCAACTAGAAATACCAGCTCACCTAATAAGACTTGCTCTTAAGTCTCTTACCGGCTTAGGTAAGAGACTTTAAACTTTAGGTTTGGATTATTACTTGCCAAAAATATGAAGTATTTTATGCGATGAAAATGCTGCATAATAGGTTGTTAACATTACATTATGACATCTCTCAATTCAATTAATGTTGTTTGTTATAAACAAACTGTCAATTTTATTCCTGTATACATGTTATTTTCATCTGTTTTTATATAAGTCATACATTTCATCATTCACTCATTCCCAGCCTTTGAATATCAAATACATATCATCAAACAAGAGAATCAAAGGACATATTGTCCTGTATTCCGACACATCAATAAGCCGCTGTATTGGTAGAGAGTACTCTGTACTCTTACAGTGAAACTCATTTATTTGATGATTTTTCTCCTCAGTTCTCCAGGTTAAACCAACACACAACTCAACAGGTAAACAAAGATGAAAGAAGAACTGAAAATAGATGACAGTCCTGAAGATATTTTAATTAAAGTAATGTTTTCTACCGCTTATTTTCTGTACAGAGTCTGATGATGTGAGATTGGTGGGAGGAACCAGTAACTGTAGTGGCATGCTGGAAATGAAACACCAGGGAGAGTGGAGACCATTGTTGGCTTGGTTTGACTGGAACAGGATGTCATCATCTGTAGTGTGTAGACAGCTGGACTGTGGCTTTGCTGTCTCAACAGAATTTACTTCTCTTTCTACACGTCAAGCTGGATGGGTGATTCCATCTTCCTGTGTTGGCTCTGAGTCTTCACTGATGGAGTGTGGACCAGTAAAGTCTTATGATTCCACTGTCACACTGAAGGTGAACTGTTCAGGTAAAACAATTACTTCAACAATGACACTAATCTTTGCACTCTCTTATATCATTGCTCTCTCTCTCTCACACGCACTCTATAGCTTGTCTCTACTGCTCATACATCTGTGTCTGTGTGGCTTTTAAAAGTTGTGTCATTATCAAAATGCATTTAGAATGTGCCATTTCTGTTCACAATTAATTCAGTCCATTTAAAATAGTGATTTGGCACGTGTAAAGAACTCCATTTGTTATTTAAGTTGTCTCGTGAAGTTTTTTTAAGTGAGATTTGGAAAATTTGTTTTTTTCAAGTTATGGTTTTGTCCATCATAAAGAGTGTTTCAATAAATGTATTTATCTTTTGTACATGATTGATCGACTCCATTCAGTATTGTGATTAGCTAGCAAGACACCGCCCACTTCACACTGTGATTTTTACTAGATACATGCATATTGAGTCACATGACTTGATAGTAGAGCAGATCTATGTTTATACTTAATAGAGTATGTAGAGTTCCAGATGTATTCTTTAACACTCGCATGACTGAGGTTTCATACTCCTCCACCAAGCCTGAAAAAATATCATTTTGATCCCCAAATCAGGCTATCCTATTGGCCACTGTCTCCCTCTGTTCTCCAGACTAGTTCACACTTTCTCCCCCAAACAGTGGGGGGTTCCATTGTCTTCTAAAAAGCAGAGAGTTGAAAATGGGTTGCCAAATTTTGAGAGAGAAATAAGCAGGCAGGTCTATGAAAGTGTAGGCAGTAGGCTAGTGTGTATTTCTATCTGTCTCCTATATGTCATCATGATTTGTGATTTGTGTATGTGGGGATCTCATTTTTTACTTCCATGCAGTGTTGATTTCGTTAACGAAAACTAAACGAAATATGTTCGTCAACGCACATTTTTCAAAGGACGAAGACGAGACGAGACCACCACCCATGAATAAACAATAACTGGGACTAAATCATTATGCAATTTCGTTGACTAATAAAGACGAGACGAAAATGTAGTTCACTAAATAAAGACTGGACTAAACTCTATGGTCATTTTAGTTCACGAACAAAGACGAGACGAAATATTATATCATATATTTATTATATGATTTTGTCACTCCCTGTCTCCTTTGATAAGCAGCGCAGGGCATGCTGTTCCTCACTCACACACACACACCCTTTTAAAGTTGCAGCCGCGCACGCACACACACACACACAGAGTCACACCGTCAAATGAATGGCAGGAGGATTCAGATTTCAGAGCGAAACTTTACAAAATAAAACTGTAAAATGCTTTGCACGGGGCTCGGGAGAAAGAGAAGAGGTGATATGGACACATTTTCGCTACATCGATGTGGAGAACAAAACACAATGCTTGATTTTATCCGAAGCCGAGGCAAGCAATGTGGGAAAAACACAACAAGCGTTCACCACAAAGAGATCGAGTTATAAGTTAACAAAAGGTTTGCACTTTCTCCATTTACACCCCATACATCTACACAAACGTTCAGATTTCAAATATAAAGTGCTTACCTCATGGCCAGGGATGTTACAATTCTATTCGGGTAACCCATAAGTACCCATATTTTCCGTATTGTCCAATAAAAAACATTTTAATCCGATCGGTGGCCATTTTCTCCGTATTTTCTCCATGCTTTCAACTACGTGACCCTATCGGTTGGGAGGTGTAATTGCACTCTGATACACTATAACTCTATGAGAAAATGACCACCAATCGGATTAAAATGCTTTTTATTGAACAATACAGAAGTTACGGGTACTTATACCCACCCGAAGTCAATTGTAACATCCGTGGCCACGGAATAAAAACTTTATATTTGAAATCCGAACGTTTATGTAGATGTACGGGCTGTAAATGGAGAAAGTGCAAAAAACAGGTTGAAGTTTCGTCATGACTGTCATAATATGACCGTCATGTAATGCTGCTTTACATTTAGTAGCAGCAAGCGAACTATAGTAACTTGTAAACAACCCAGTGACAAACCTATATTATTATTATTCACAATAATAATATTCACATTATTGTCTGAGCGTAAAGCTCTCATTCTCTCAGCTGTCCACGTCGCTGACAAACGCGTCCTCCTCCTCCCTCAGTGCAACAAGTGAACACAATGCTATGTTCCACAAATGTGCTCAATCCTGCGCAAAATATCTGATCTTCAAGCATAAAACAGTTGCTGCGTGACAAGCTGTATGCTTAGATCCTATCTTTTTCCACCGCTTTGCAGTGAAAGGGAAAGTGGAAACTGGGTCGCCAAATTTTGCGAGAGAAATAAGTCAGGTCTATGAAAATGTTACTGCATGCGTCGTTGTGCCCTGAGAAAACAGTTAGGCATGAATGGGGTAATAGCCGAGGCTAATTTGCAACACCAGTCCCTGGTTAGACCTTTCTATATAAATATATACCTAATAAAAATGCATGAAGCTCTAATCTAAACAAGTATGAAAAGATATGTATATCTGCAAAGTAACTAGTAACTAAAGTTTTCAAATAATTATAGTGAAGTAAAAGTACAAGATTTGCCTCTGAGCTGTAGTGGAGTAGAAAAGTATTACCATTATAATGTAATTATATATATAATTATAATATTAATAATAATAGTAGAAAGACGCGAAAAACAAGCCCAAAGTCGCTTATAATAAGCAGACATGGCAACATGGACTCGCTGCTGCGTAGGGAGTCTGCTCGTCTACGGGCCGCTCTGCGGGGGGTCTAGAGGTGTCAACTGCTCTTGCCTGGGGGAGAGAGGGGGAGAGCGGTCAATTTAGCCGAAATATAACGGTTGGGATGGTATATATGGTATATATTTCATATTTATAATACGTTTCAGAAGAAAAAAAAAACGGAGATGATTTGAAACAAATATTTAGGAAAAGTCATGAAAGGGGAACTTTCTCAGAGCTTCATGAGAGAAGATAATCCACTTTAAATTCTCAAAATCGGTCATATTGATAGCTTAGTCATGCAAGTGTTAAAGATTCATGTATCCATTGTTGTGGTTTAATACATAGATCTTTTAAATTATAATGCTTACTCTCTCTCCATACTATGCAATAAATCTCTCCCTAGAATGCTTTCATGTAGTAATCATGTATCCTTTGTGGTGGTTAAATAATGTAACCTTTTAAGTAACAATTATTTATCTTTGAGCGAGACTGGATGATATTGTTTCTCATTTATTCGAAACCTCTCTCTCTCTCTCTCTCTCTCTCTCTCTCTCTCTCCAGAGTCTGTAAGGTTGGTGAATGGGATTAGTGTGTGTTCAGGCAGAGTGGAGGTGAAGTCTAATCAGTCGTGGGTCTCAGTGTGTGAAGGTGACTTTGACCAGCAGGATGCAGAGGTGGTCTGTAGGGAGCTTGGCTGTGGGGCTCCTTCAATCCTCCAGGGGGTGCTCTATGAAGAAGTTGACACTCCAGTGTGGACAAAAGAGTTCCAGTGTGAAGGCAACGAGTCTTTTCTCCTGGACTGTGGAACCTCAAACTCAACTAGTAACACCGGCTCACCTAACAAGACTGTTGAACTCACCTGTTTGGGTAATAGACCAGACATTTTCTTGCTTTGGATTAATATTCTAGAAGACAGTAATTGCATTGCATTAATGTTTACTCTATTGACTCTTTACAGTGATTGATAATGTCAGGCTGGTGGGAGGAATCAGTAACTGTACTGGTAAACTGGAGATGAAACACCAGGGAGAATGGAGACCAGTGGATGGTGGGTTTCACTGGAACCTGAAGTCATCATCTGTAGTGTGTAGACAGCTGGACTGTGGCTCTGCTGTTTCAACAGAAAGGAGTTCTGGTTTTACACCTCAACCTGTATGGAGGATTACACCTTACTGTGCTGGTTCTGAGTCTTCACTGAGCGACTGTGTCATAATGGAGACTTTTGGTATCAAACGGAAAGGTTTGATTACAGGCAGACCCACAGTGATCTGTTCAGGTAACGAAAAACAATGACTTGAACAATGACAGCAATCCACAGTCACTCATTTAATCTGTCTGTCTGTCTGTCTGTCTGTCTGTCTGTCTATATTGCCCTCTCCATGTGTTTATTTATGTCTTACTATCCATTCATCACTTTATCAGTTTGCATGTGTTCGTGTGTGCATACGCTTGTGGATGCATTCACGCGCGTGTGTGTGTGTGTGGGGGGGGTTGTATATATAACAACGCCACCTGCTCGACCAATTCTATCTATTCTAAAAACATTATAATTGTCTAAAGCTAGATCAGAGTCACTATCTGTCTGTTTTAACCAGGATTCTGTCAACACTAAAATATCTGGAGCAGCCTGAGAGACCAGAATTTTGTGATTTTTTTTGAAAAAGTGATCTAATTTATGGCGCTTTAATATGCTTCTGATGTTTAAATGAACTAGACCCAGGCCCTTCCTGTTTTTGAAGCTGTATGGGTCATTTAGAATTGGTGTGGGTAGGCCTACCAAGCCAGGTGGTAGAGGTAAAGTAGGTGGTTGTGAAGTGATATTAATAAGATGATTTGGTATAACCCCATGTGGCCTTGATATATGCCGAGGCGTGGTAAATATGAAATATGAATTAAGTACAGCAATGCGGGGGTGAGTATATAGTTCAGACATAGCAGATTTCTGTTTATTACAAAGAGGTTGCACATAGGTGAAGCTAGTGAGCTGAATGGGGGATTTCAGATTAAGTGAAGAAGAACTTCCTTCAGCGACTGGCGTTGTTATTTTGTACAGGGTGCGCAGGTGTGTTGCATTACATGATTGTCATATATGTGCTGTGATGGAAACAGCGTGGAAAATGTTTGCAGCCAAGGCATAGGAGCCCTGTGGACTAGGGTGAAGACCATCTCTGTTGAAAAAAGACGCTCGCTCCCAGAAAATATTAAAATTATCAATGTAATGGATGTTGTGTATGGAGCATTCCACCTGGAGCCATGAATGGAGACTAAGCAGCCTGCTGAAACTCCCCATGCCTCGACGGAAGGAGGGGATTGGCCCGGAGATAAAAGCATTTTTGTTGCAATCTTTGAGTTCCTTAAAAAATGACATTTTAGTTTTTCACTTTGTTTAGAAACTATATCATTTACACTTACGTGGACCACAACGTTTTTGGCGTGAGGATGCTTATTCAGGATAGATGGGACCAGTGGTTTTGTCATATCCAAAACTTTGGCACCGGGGAAAAAGTATGTTGTCGTTTTTAATTCAACATTTCTGACTATAGTGTCACCGATGATCAGCGTGTCAGGGGAGGGAGGGGGCCTAGGGGTCTGACTCTGACCCGAGGGTGCCGCTACAGAGGATGGCATGCGCTGCGGGGAGCGTGCCCTCTCTGGCCTGGACATCAGAGCCGAGGGTCGGGCTCCAGGACAGGGTGTGAAATGCACGGAACTAGGGGCACGTCGCTGAGCACTGCGGGGAACAGAGATGGACTGAATGCGTGGAGGGGGGCTGTGGTAACTGGTGAGCGGGGGAAGCTCCCTCTCGTCCAGTGTGTCAAACCTATTTGACAATTGGAGCGCTGGTGGGATGGCATGGGCTGATGACCTCCCACTTTTTCGCCCATTTTTCACCACTGTACTCCACTGGTCCCTGGGAGTGGAGCATCTTGGGGCTTTGGGCTTGGCTCCGAGTGCCAACTTGATCCGGTCATTTGCAGCCTTAATGTCCGGGACAGTAGTGTCCAATTCTCTGGTGATGGGGCATCTCGGGGCCTTTGGTTTAACTCCTAAGTGGAGCCGGTCGTCTGCAGACCGGGTGTCCGGAACGGCTGAGTCCAAAACTCTGGCGGTGGAAGTGGCGTCATCCGAGCCGCACAACACCACAGAGTTGGTGTCCCGTTCTTCCTTTCTGTCAGCATAGAGGATGGATATTCTTTCCTGTAGTATGGACATTTTCTGAGACAGACGGTGACAGCTGTTGCATCCGGATGGCGAGGTGAGTTGAGACATATTTCGTTGACACAGGTCCAGTCTGGTGGTGGTCACTGGGGAAAGAAAACAGTCTATGGCGAGTAAAAGGGGTCGTAGGTTTAGTAGTAAGCTACTGTCAGGAGTATTAGGCCTAGGCAGATAGCAGCTCGGGGCAAAACTTACTCGCAAGGGTTCCACAACGGGAAACCACAGCGGAGAATAGGCTTGAGCAGAACCAATAAACACAGGAGGTCCAACTGGGAACAACACTTACCGACATAGGCCCAGTCTGCTGCCTCACTGCCAATTGCTGTTCCATTATGGATGCATTTCAAAATGCATCCATAATGGATTCAGATTTATATTCAATAGTGGATTCATAAAATGATCTTCTAAATTCTCTCTCTCTCTCTCTCTCTCTCTCTCTCTCTCTCTCTCTCTCTCTCTCTCTCTCTCTCTCTCTCTCTCTCTCTCTCTCTCTCTCCCTCCAGAGTCAGTGAGGTTGGTGAATGGGACTAGTGTGTGTTCAGGCAGAGTGGAGGTGAAGTCTAATCAGTCGTGGGTCTCAGTGTATGAAGGTGACTTTGACCAGCAGGATGCAGAGGTGGTCTGTAGGGAGCTTGGCTGTGGGGCTACTTCAGGACTCCAGGGGGCGCTTTATGGAGAAGTAAACACTCCAATATGGGCCGAAGACTTACAGTGTGAAGGTAACGAGTCTGCTCTCCTGGACTGTAGAACCTCAAACTCAACTAGAAACACCAGCTCACCTGACGAGACTGTTGAACTCACCTGCTCAGGTAGAATACAAACTATACTTTAGGTTATCATTTTATAATGAACATAATAGTTTAGTTTTTTTACGTTTACTTTCTTGTCTCTACAGAGTCTGATGATGTCAGGTTGGTTGAAGGAACCAATAACTGTACTGGTCTACTGGAGATGAAACACCAGGGAGAATGGAGACCAGTGGATGGTTGGTCTGCCTGGAACCTGAAGTCATCATCTGTGGTGTGTAGACAGCTGGACTGTGGCTCTGCTGTTTCAACAGAAAGGAGTTCTGGATCTACACATAAACCTACGTGGAGGATTGCGTCTTCCTGTGTTGGGTCTGAGTCTTCACTGAGGGAGTGTGGAACACAGATGTCAGCTACTTCCTTGTACATACTGGAGGTGATCTGTTCAGGTAACAAGCTACTACTACTACTACAACATCAGTAATATTTACAGTTTATTTTACAGCCCTGGGTTCTGCACCCCCCAGGAGGTTTAGAACTAAATAGTAATGTGTTTGTGTATTTTTACTGTATATATTGTCTTGTGGGGATGTAACAATATTGTCATTATCGTGATATCACAATAACACATATCTCAAGATTATCGTGGGTCTGTGACGGCAACTATCATCTGTATTCAGGTAGAACATTGTATTGTTTAGTTTAGTTTGAACATCAGGTCTCTCTCTCTCTCACTCACTCGCTTTCTCTCTCTCTCTCTCTCTCTCTCTCTCTCTCTCTCTCTCTCTCTCTCTCTCTCTCTCTCTCTCTCTCTCCAGAGTCAGTGAGGTTGGTGAATGGGACTAGTGTGTGTTCAGGCAGAGTGGAGGTGAAGTCTAATCAGTCGTGGGTCTCAGTGTATGAAGGTGACTTTGACCAGCAGGATGCAGAGGTGGTCTGTAGGGAGCTTGGCTGTGGGGCTCCTTCAGTCCTCCTGGGGGCGCTCTATGGAGAAGTGAACGCTTCAATGTGGACCAAAGAGTTCCAGTGTGACAGCAACGAGACTGTTCTCCTGGACTGTAGAACTTCAGACTCAACTAGAAACACCAGCTCACCTAATAAGACTGTTGAACTCACCTGCTTAGGTAAAATACAAACTATATTTTTGGTTTGGATGATCATTTTCTAATGAAATTACTTTTTTTCTCTGATGTTTACCCTCTTGTCTCTGTACAGAGTCTGCTGATGTCAGGTTGGTGGGTGGAATCAGTAACTGCATTGGTATACTTGAGATGAAACACCAGGGAGAGTGGAGACCAGTGGATGGTTGGTCTGACTGGAACTTGAAGTCATCATCTGTAGTGTGTAGACAGCTGGACTGTGGCTCTGCTTTTTCAAGAAAGTGGAATTCTGGTTTTACACGTGAACCTGTTTGGTGGATTGCATCTTCCTGTGTTGGGTCTGATTCTTCACTGAGAGAGTGTGGAACAAAGGTATCTGGTAATTCCAATTCCAACTGGAGGTGATCTGTTCAGGTAAAACAGTGACTTCCTCAATGGCATATATACATTATTATCTATCTGTCTGTCTGTCTGTCTGTCTGTCTGCCTGTCTGTCTGTCTGTCTGTCTGTCTGTCTGTCTGTCTGTCTGTCTGTCTGTCTGTCTGTCTGTCTGTCTGTCTGTCTGTCTGTCTGTCTGTCTGTCTGCACAGTGTTTGCACATTCACTTCAGTTTTAGGATAACTGAGAACCTACCTAACTTTTTATTTGAAATGTGATTTAATACAAAAGTACTCATGATTCTTAATAAATGAGCTGATTATTGCAGATCTTTACCTGAGTCTTGATGTTGTCAAGATTTTCCTCAGTTTAGAATCAGACACATTGATTCATCAGTCTATTTAGAGCCAATGATGTTTATTATTATAACTTATTTCCAATCTTTTGATCTTTCTTTCGTTTGACGTAATTGTCATTTTCTCTCTCTGTTTATACATCTGTTGTATCAGTCAATCACCTCTGTCTTGTTACAATTCTGCCGTTTAATCCAAACATCACCTTCTTCTCCTCCTTCATGAACGGGGTTTCTGAGGGCCAGCATCAGGGGCCAAAGGCGATGGAGGGTTCCAGCTTCTCCATCAGCTGCTCCATCCAGCCACAGTACCCAGGAGGATCCTTTCACCTCACCTTCACTGGATCCAACACAACACACAACTACACCCAGCCAGCTGTCAATCACTCTGCCAACTTCCTGTTTCCTGTAGCAAACCACACCCACCAAGGGAACTACAGCTGTATTTATCACATCAATGTTTACTCAAATGACTTTTACTATAAGAGCCAGTTCCTCTCTGTCACTGTCACAGGTAACCAGAATTACATTGACTTTTCAAGTTACAATATGAAACTCAATCAAACAAAAATACATAAAGCAGGATTGACATAAATTAACAAATGTTAAATAATGACATCAAATACACTTTTTAATGAGAGTTGATCTTTACTTAATGTTTGATGTTGTAAAATATTTTCTCTCACAGCTTCTCATCTGACATCTAACATCCTCAAAGTTACAGTCATAATGCTGCTGCTGTTGGCGGTGATAAGCTATGTCCTCTATCGTGTCTGGAAGGTAATGTATACGTCTTTATTCAATCTGTATTCATCTTCATTCAATACCAGACCAGAATATAAATTAAGTAGTTCCACTGTTTGTATTGAAGAGAACCTGATCTGATCCAGTAAGATCAAGTTATGTGCTGCTGTGTTTCTCCAGGCCAACAGAGGGCGGAGAGCCGGAGTGGAGACCAGAGTTTATTATAATGTAGGACGGGAGAACGTTGAGGTGGTTTATTACAACACTGTTGGTTCCGATGCTGAAGCTGGACCCAGTGAAGAGACAGAATACCACCAGTATGAAGAGATAAACCTCCAAGAAAGGTCTGAAGCTGGACCCAGTGAAAAGACAGAATACGACCAGTATGATGACATAGATCTACCAGGAGGGTCTGAAGCTGGACCCAGTGAAGAGACAGAATACCACGAGTATGACGACATAGATCTACCAGGAGGGTCTGAAGCTGGACCCAGTGAAGAGACAGAATACGACCAGTATGACGACATAGATCTGCCAGGAGGGTCTGAAGCTGGACCCAGTGAAGAACCAGGACACCACGTGTATGAGGTGGATCTCTAAGGAGTTCATGTCACATCCATCACATAACTGTCCATCACCTCAGTCAATGTTTGAACATTTACACTGAACTGTAAATGTAGCAGAAAAAAAGTGTAAAGTGAGGTTTAGAAGAGGCAGATAACGTATTCAGTGAAAACATTAATGAGGATACAAATCAGAAGACAATGGCACAAGAACAAGAGCTCTGTGTTTGAAGATCAGATCACATTGGACCGTGTCTGTCTTCACCCTCATGGTGTTTCATCAAGTCATTATAACTATCAGTAATTTGTTATCAATAAATGCATCTATTGATCCTACTGTACACAATACATGTCAATGCAGCCCAGGTGTTTCTGTCATTGTTCATTAGTCATTCATGTCATAGATTGTCACACAGTGAACCATCAGAGTCTGAGCTACACAACTATTGATCTCTTTACATATTACATTTGCTTCTATTGGCACAATATAATGTGGAGATGTGTTAATAAATTATGTATATAGATTTCTTTATATAATTAACTTCTTACTTTTAGATGTTTAAGTATTACATGTTTTGAACACTGCTTTTGAGAATCTGTTAATAATAAGGTATTATTGTAATTGTATTGTTTTTTGTTTCTTTAAATTTGTATCCCACAATTTTTGTAACCAATTTTTTCACCCAGTGCCAATTGCCTAAGCTTGTAATCCTGGGCGCTACTCTCCCTCTGCCAGCCTGAGTAGAGCCCCGAACTGAGCTCATGCTTCCTTCAATTTATGAGGAGCAGGCCGCTTCTTATCACCTGACAGGTGACATTTTATTGTTAATTACAATCATGCATTGTGTCTTTTTTATATTGGGAAACATTGCTGTTTGATTGGTGTTTTTAAACGAGGCTTGTTATGAACAATACATCTTAATGTTTTTATTGGATAACTTAAGGGGCGTTCCCGTGGCCAAGTTGCTATTTTGTGCCACCATCCTTATCCCTAAAACCATAGACATATAAAGGTAGAAGCCTCCTTCGGCTCTGAGGCATTGGTATCTCGGGCGCCATTTTAGAGGAGGAAAGCTTCCGCTTGTGTCACAGAAGGGGGCGTTCGGTAGGCCAATCAGAGGCAGGTGGGGGCGGGTCTTTTCGTAAGAGGCAGCCGCGCAGCAAAAGTCAGTTAGACACACTGGCCCTCATTTATCAACGCGGTGCAGACCAAATAATGGGCGTACGGCGAGATCACAGCACCTTTCGGCATTTATCAATATATCCTGACGTTGGATTGGGTAGAGTGGCCGGGTAGAGTGAACTGGAAAACCGCAAGGTTCCCAGTTCGATCCCGGGCTGGGGCGCTCCCCTAGAGTTAGTGTCGAAGTGTCCTTGAGCAAGACGCTGAACCCCTAATTGCTCCCGATGAGCAGGTTGGTGCCTTGCATGGTTTCCTCCACCATCGGTGTATGAATGTGTGTGTGAATGGGTTAATGGCACAATCAATGTAAAGCGCTTTGGATAAAAGCGCTATATAAACGCACCATTTACCATTTTACACTAATAAATAATCCCTGTGAAAATATAACATTTTATAAAGTAATTTAAACAAACTGCTTTAACAGTCGTTAAGATAAGATTGCAGATCTGGCTCCATTGAAAATAGCAGATCTACAAGCTCACAAGCCAGCGTCCCACCGCGAGGCGCTGTGAGCTTGTAGATCTGCTATTTTCAAAATATACGACGAGCGCTTCTGCGAGGGCACTTTCGGGAGTTTAGACCGGTGCAGCGGCGCTGCTGTTATATTTTCATGGCCACCGGGAGATTTAACCCATGGTCCAACACGCACCAGCCTTCATCCATTAATGTTCTCTCCAGGCTATCTCTCATTAATGCGGAGCGGGACGGGACTCGCCCGTCCGACGGTCCGAGTCTCACTGGGAAATGGGGCATGACGGCTTTATTTTAGTGTAACTCGAACGCGCACTGCTCGGTATGGGTTAAATACATGAATATACAAAAGTATTCCATTCATGGTGATTGTGATTGGTATCATAATATGTCATTCATGTAGGCTACAAGCCTACGGGACAAAGATTGTACCGCTACGCTACGGATTACATGAAAGACAAAGTTATATACATACTTATTGGCTTTTCATGCTTTGTTTGGGTCGTATTCTGGTTCTTCATGTCGTGAAGTCAGGGCTTTTGTGAATATTTAAGGGCGTGTTATTTAAATGATGCTCGTTTTCAGACGTGAGATTTATCAAAGCGCCGACCTGATGTACGCTAGAATCGGCTGTATAGGATCCTTTGATAAATGTGACTTCGACGTTGGTGTACGGCCGAATATCTGGAAAAATATACGCCGGTTTATACGCTCCGTTGATAAATGAGGGCCACTGTGATTGGCCAGTAGTCAACGTGCTGTGATTGGCCAGTAGTCACTTTGAATGGTAGCCAAAGATTGTTAAAGAGCTGGTGCCATGTTTTTGCACTTTTTCTGTTTTTCATGTGTCTATGAGGTTGATAGAACTTCATAAAGCCCCCCGGTGGTGTTTTTATGGTGTTTTATGTCTTCTCTGACTATTTGGAGTTTCTTCCTGGAGGCTGAAACCTTGAGGGTCAAACGTGCCAATAGAGAAACAGCGCTTTAGTGACATCACAAAGCCATACCCTCCCCCTCATTATCATAACACAACAGGTGTGGGCATGAGGAGGAGGAGGGACTAGGACAGGTGGGTGGTGCTAAGGTGGTGGAGGAGGTGCTAAGGTGAGAACCAGGTATACTTAATGAACTGGAGGCGTGTCCACATAAAACATAATTTTAACCATTTCAGTACACTTTTTTTTTGTTGAAAAAAATCCTTACATAATAATAATACCTTATGATCAGGTTTTAGGGTTGAAAAATATCATGGCACCCCATCTTTAATATAGAAAGATACACAATCTCCATTGGAGCCACTAGAGGCGAAGTAGTACACAAATCCCACAAATGGTCTCCTAAGTAGGCGTGGTTTGCTTCTCCCCCGACCATCCCACCACCCCTCCCCCTCCCCTCTCCCTGGCTGACAACGTCATGTGGATGTGCATTTGTGTATTTTCTTCATTAAAGAAAATAAATGCTTTACATGTTTGAAAGTGCACTGTTATTGGCAAAGATGCTTTTAAGAATGAATGACTCATCTACTGATCACTGCTCAATGGATGACTCATCTATATCAATGAAATGTGGTTTTAAATGGGACTAAATGTCCTTTCAATACATCTGCTCTCTGTTTTGGTCTCTGCACACTTTTGTCAGTGTTAAAGATGGTGTAAACTGTAAATGATATGTTATTGTTAAAATAAGTGTTAAATAGCTATATTGTGACCAAATTGGAACATTCTACAAATATATAAGGAGGTTTTACTCAGGCAGGTTTCTGAACTGTCCACAGCCCTCCTCTGAGACACAGAGTAGACAGACATGCATAGCCGCGGGAAGACCTTTTATGCGGACCACGGATTTTCTTTGCGGTTCTGGGCGGATTGGGTTAATTATTTTGCGGTTCTGGGCGGATTGGGTTAGTTTTTTCCCCAGTTTTTGGTTTCTTTATTTCGGTTTTAGGGTTAGGATTAGGGTTAGGTTAGAGTTATCTCTCCGCGGACAAAAAAACAAAACACTTCAGCACCACGGACAGTGGACAGCGACACTGTCACTGCCGTTGCATAAACACACTACGGCATTGTTTTATTGACAGACTGCTTTAGCTTTTTAAGACCACAATTAAGTTAAGAACGGCAAATTATGAACAAACTGACACAGGCAATTAACCAGGCTTAGTTGAAAGGCAACAGCATTTTTATTAACCTAAATCTGTTTTTGACATAATTGCAGACTTGTCATGCAATGTAGCAGGCAGCATATCAAAATAAATAGCCTAAACTTAACATGGCGCACACACAGAGGCCACGCCACGCCAGCAGGCTATGGCACAGAACCGCATCAGAACAAATAGGCCTGCCAATTTGCCAAGGCACCGATTATCAAAACATATGAATTACTGTGGCACAGCGGCAGCACACGACACACACTGGCCATGCCAGGCAGGACAGGGCGGCTAAAGGCTATGGCACAGAAACCCATCAGAACAAATAGGCATAGGCTACACAACACACACAGTATGGCAAGGCGCTGATTATCAAAACACAATACAGTACAGTATCATTATTAATACGTATATAAAATTGCAGCAGCTGGCACAGCGGCCCAGCCTTCAGAACACAATAGAATACTAGGCTATAAATAACATTTATTAACAGAAGCAGTTGGCACATGTGGCCCATCATCATTACACAATACAATAAATGTTATTAATTACCTTGGCTTAAAGTTTTCCAAATGTGCTCTTGCGCTCTGGGGTGATGGAGATAAATTCCCTCATCAGCGCATGTATGTCCATGGTGTCCAGAATGTCACTGTGAACATGCATAAGGGTCAGATGTGTCAGTCTTTTCTGGGTCATTGTACTGCGCGTCCATGTTTTCAGGCGCCGAAGGGTAGAGAATGATCTCTCTGAGGATGCAACAGATATTGGCAGACTGAGGCACAACTTCATGAGGTTTTCGACATCTCTGAACATTTCTCTGGTTTGTGGCTGAAGTTTGGTGAGACATGAACCCACGTCTGCGACTGTAGCGCATGGGGAATCCTTAACTATGTCTCCGAATGTAATGGAACATTTTCCCTAGTTTACTTTACTGCCTCTAGAGGGCATAGTTGTTCCTTTTCGCTAGTGTTTAGTACCCCCCTGCCTCCAGGGGGCGCTGTTTATGTTCTTGAGCTGCAGCTGATATGCTACAGGAAGTGATTCAGACTTCCCAATTCCCCTGTAAACAACATGAAGGATAGTGTGTTGAGTGTTGTTAGTCATCTTAAGCCATCAGTGGTTTCTACCCCTTTGCAGTGCAAAATAAGTAAGTAGGCATTTCAACCAACATTGTGACTATTTATTTTAGGAAGTATTGTGACATTATTTTCTACTTTTGTGCAAACTTTATTAGCATGCATGGCAGTGTTGGAAGTTCTGGCTTTTGGCCTACTGTTATAATTTGGATGCTGTTATGTACCTAATTTGTGCCTTTTGTATTTCATGTGTTTCAGTTTTAAACTTTTTTGTAATAAATCAGTCCTTGATCAACAACTGCCTGTTCCTTGGAGGATTACAATTACAAGGGAGAGTTTAACTGGCTGTGAAAGCCCAATAAGGACAGCCACTTTGGGTGTAACAGTACCTTTGCTGCGTTGATAACGGTCCTCTCTCTACTTGCTGCTATACGCATGCTGTCCTGGTCAAATCTCCTCTCCAGTTCTGAGTGCACCAAATCTACAGCTTCATAAAACTCGTGTCTCCACTTGAGTTCTGCTGATTCAACAACCACCATTTCGGGTACCTCTGTGTGACCAAAGCGGGATGGGGTTTTGCTCACTCTTGGCGTGTCTGTGGGCATCTTCAGGCCGAGTTTGGAAGCACATGTTTTCACATTGGCAGTCATATTGGCCACTACGTTTTCCTCCCTCAGTGCTGCTACCCTTTCTCTCAGGACATTTGCGCATTCGAATGCCCCAAGTGCACTTGCCTTTGAGCTCTGTAAGCTATTGGCGACTGCCTCACAGGGCCTGAACAATGCGTCACAGCACAGAAGCGCAAAGAAAGTTTTATGCTTTCAATGCCTGTTTGTGCAGGCCCTTGATCTGAACGGTCATCGCGGGCACTCGCGGTCGTCGCGGGCACTCGCGCCTGGAGGCGCTCGGGCGCGACTCCTTGGCCTCAAGGTCTGCTGAGTCGGCGCGCCTCCGTCATGGTCCAAAACTATACTTTATCGACGGAAAAAAGAAGTTGACTGCCGCTCCTCCACCGGCAGTTCCGCGGCAGTTCCGCTGCTGCCGCTCCTCCACCGGCAGTTCCGCGGCAGTTCCGCTGCTCCGCCGGCAGCTGCCGCTCCACCGCCGGCAGTCACTGCCGGCAGCTGCCGCTCCTCCACCGGCAGTTCCGCGGCAGTTCCGCGGCAGTTCCGCGGCAGCAGCCGCTGCCGGAAAATGCACTCGCTCCTTCTGACTCCAGGTTCTTGTCCACATATTGTAGGCTGCTACTGTTCCATAGTACTAACGACGGTTGTGCCATCAGCTGTCAATCCATAGAAGGCACATTCTGATGAGCGTGACACTATCTCCCTCTGTATAGCGCGGCCAAACATTTGAATGATCTCATTCTGGATAGTATCTGACATCCAGTTATCTCGCTTGCGCACCCACTCGTTTTCTTTTTGGAGATTGTATGTGCGTTCCAGCATGTACTCATAGAGAATCCCGTCACGAGTACTATCCCCTCTGAAAAGAACTCCCTTGTGCCCAAGGAAGCTAATAGATCGAAACAACAGTTCCAGTACATTCCTAGCTGTTTTTTGCTGTTGAGCAGCTATGTCTGATAACATGGCACTGATTGGTGTGCGCCCTAGACTACTCAACTTCACCACCGACTTGGAGTGTGCTTCTGACCTCTCATGCTCTTTGAATTTTTCTGTTGCTTTGCGCCAATTAGTGAAACCACCGTTAACTAACGGGTTGTCGAGCCTAACAGTATCTTGACTGATACGTTTTTTTCTCCACTGCGGAAATGCAAGAAAAACACATAACACAGTCACTGTCCTTCACGTAGTGTATCCATGGCCATTTTTCAAACCAAATAGGCTTGAATGATCGGTTATATGTTTCCTTTCCAAAACGTCTCCCCAGGAAGTTGAAGTCCTTGGGCTGGAATGGTTGATCAAGTGCAGCTAAACTTGGCACGGTGGTGCAGGCAGACTCGGTCCCGGAGTCGGCCCGGACTGGATACTGCTGCTGCTGGGGTCATGATCTCCCCTAGGCCGTACAAACTCAACGTTCTCCTCTTCCTCCTCCTCCGATGACAACAACTCGACAATCACAGACTCATCAATGGTAGTAGTTGCTTGACTTGCTTCTGTATTCTTTTTTGATTCGGGCCCGCCACCAAAGAAATCAGAAATTATTTTTTGAGCCATGGTGTAAACTGAACAACCTGTGACAGCCTAGGAGCTTGTGAGTGGGCCCCGTGCGTAAAGTAAACACTGACTAAACAGGAAACAGCGGACAGGTGACCGAACTGTCCGTAGGCACACGCTGATTCGTGATGATGATAATACAACCAAAAGGCGTAGTTTAGCATTTTAGAATATTTATTTCTAAAATAGACCTATTTTCTTTTATTCCCCAACCCAGTCCATTTTTTATTTATATGAATAACGTGAAATTATTATTATTTTTTTATCCTACCCCTCTCCTGCCAGAGGGGGGGCGGTAGGGGGTGCGGTACCACCTGGGGGGAGGGGGGGGCGGCCGTACCCCCCGCACCCCTACTTCCCGCGGTACTGCAGACATGGTGCTATCTGATGAACATTAGTGAGGACCAATTATATGAAGATTGAAAATGGGTGAAGTACTCCTTAGGCTTAAAGTAAAGTGTAAACATTGCTGGTCGCCATCCTCATCATCATCATCATCATCATCTTCATCCTCATCATCTTCATCATCCTCATCATCATCATTTCTACATGGAACTCATCATCATCATCGTCATCATCATCATCATCATCATCATCATCATCATCACTCCATATCACCTCAGGCTGCTGTCAGTCTGTCCTGCAGGTGCATGTGATGGCCTGTAGGAGTCACTGTGGAGCTGCTGGTAAGTCTGTTTGGACATTGCTCTCCTTCCATCGCCATTCTTGTGACAGGATAAATATGTACATATCCATTTATAGTAGAGGATTATTATATTATATTATTATATTTATATATCCATTTATAGTGTAGGATTATTATGTTATATTATTATATTTATATATCCATTTATAGTATAGGATTATTATATTATATTTATATATCCATTTATAGTATAGGATTATTATATTATATTATTATATTTATATATCCATTTATAGTATAGGATTATTATATTATATTATTATATTTAT
This sequence comes from Gymnoscopelus braueri, assembly GCF_963280865.1. Taxonomy (NCBI): domain Eukaryota; kingdom Metazoa; phylum Chordata; class Actinopteri; order Myctophiformes; family Myctophidae; genus Gymnoscopelus; species Gymnoscopelus braueri. The sequence goes on from NC_137610.1 coordinate 5,798,237, forward strand.
ATAATATTTCATCAGCTTGTTTGCTCCGTGACATAATGTCTAATGGTGGCGAGCCAATAGATTAGCGTTGATGTTATTATTATTACGGCGTCACCCCTCCCCCCCCACACACCGCACGCGTCGCAAACCCCTCTGCACTTTCGCCGTGGTTTCTGAGGAGGAGGGTTTCTCTTTTGTGAAATCCCTTGGTCGCTCATAACAACGTCCATACATGTGGGATAATAATACACTGGCCTCAGTAGTTTAGTTGTTGTGGATGATGTGCTGCTCAGTGTTTTAGATCAGTCTGCTCACATGATTGCGCAACACAGGGATTCAAGGGCAAAGTAAATGTTGTATTATATATAAAGAAAACGAAAGTGCAGAGGGGTTCGCGACGCGTGCGGTGTGGGGGGGGAGGGGTGACGGCGTAATAATAATAACATCAACGCTAATCTATTGGCTCGCCACCATTAGACATTATGTCACGGAGCAAACAAGCTAATGAAATCAGCTTATATATATATTTTGTTATTTATGTCTGTTTGTAATGTAGACCTAGCTTCTTTCAAATGATATTGCAGCGTGCATCCATGTATCTCTGATGTCAGTCAGCTGGGGACTGTGTAAACTCTCGGCCAATCACCGGCAACCTGCAGTGTAGCATGCGGCCTCGTGATTGGGAGCAGCAGCGATAGGGGCGGACAGACAGACAGGTGCATCTGGATTCTGACAAGTTCCGGAAAGGACACGCTGTGATTGGCTACTAGTCGCTTTGATTGGCAGCTGCGTCTTGTTAGTGTTTGTCAGCGTGATCTATATGAGACACTGGCATAGACTCCCATCGTAAAAATGGAATGTAGAAATGCTCTGTCTATCTCAATGAGGAAGTATGTTATGTGTTATCTATGTTATATTTTATTTTATATTTGAAAATAGCCGATGGGTTAGGCTGGCGCAGGGCTCCAGACTAACATTTTGTTTTTATTAATTATTATTATTAATACAACATAAGAATTAATTAATTAAAACAATATGCGCGCACAGATACATTTTTGCGCCCGCGAGTCTCTCTTTGTGCTCCTCCACACAAAGACAAACTCAGGCGCCCATGGACTCCCAAATACATATTATTATGTCCCCGGGACGTCAGGATTCCCTTTGTCTCGAACCCTGGTCTGGCATGTAGGGCAGCAACAAAGGATGTCCAGTCCTGTGTGTTCTGGGATGAAGAAGAAGTGAAACATCTTCTTTTTGTAAGTTTTCTGGCAAATTTTATTTAGGAAAAAAAAACTAAACCAAGTAAAAGTAATAATATTCATTTGGTAGGAAAATCCCTCTTGACTTGAAAAAACAATGAATACATCTGCACCTGATGTTACATGAGCATGTATATTTTAGAAAACAAACAGATACATCATTCTACTTCTATGTACAGGTAAATAAAAGCGTACCTGAACACTACTGTATCTGTATGTGAAGGGCCGATATTTACACACAATATTTACAGCAGGAGGGAAACATACCGGGGAGAAATGTCCTCGTTTCCTGAAACTTAAACCCTAAATATTAAAATGTGGAGGTGATGTAGATGTTTACTTTAGTATCGTTTATATTTATAACTCAGCAGCTCATTAAGATGCATATTTTCAAAGTGTTTAGTGTTAACTGAAACGCAATGACTTTTTCAGTTCATGTTGTCACTTAGAAAATGTACATTTTTATAAACCTCTGAATTATAAATGTACAGAATATTATCGTAAAAGATGTGTGTGTAGCAGGAGGTTCTATTTGTCATTACTGACAGAGTAAAAAACATTTTGTTTTTTTACTCTGTCTGACAGACTGTCTGACAGACAGACAGACAGACAGGGTCAGTCCTTCATGTTAATCATCTCATATTTGTCCTTCACAGAGCTGTCCTCTTCGTCCTCTATGTCTTCGTCCTCGTTCTCCTCTTCCTCGTGGGCGGTGCCCGTGTCGTCCTCATCCTCAGCGTTGACGCTGCCGTGACAACGAGGGTGGTGCATCTGGATGAGCAGGTAGTAGAGCACTGCCCCAACTAGCCCCCCCAACATGGGCCCCGCCACCGGAACCCACCACCAGTATCCTCCTGTACTGTAAACATAAACATATATACATGATAAACCCACCACCAGTATCCCCCTCTACTGTTAAACATATATATAACCATATATATATACATATACATGATAAACCCACCACCAGTATCCTCCTGTACTGTTAAACATAAACATATATACATACATTATAAACATGTATACATTATAACCCCCCAGCATGGGCCCTGCGACAGAAACCCACCACCAGTATCCTCCTGTACTGTAAACATATATACCCAGCTACAGTATCAGTTACCAGGTGTACCCAGCTACAGTATCAGTTACCAGCTATAGTATCAGTTACCAGCTATAGTATCAGTTACCAGCTACAGTATCAGTTACCAGCTATAGTATCAGTTACCAGCTACAGTATCAGTTACCAGCTACAGTATCAGTTACCAGCTACAGTATCAGTTCCCAGCTACAGTATCAGTTACCAGCTACAGTATCAGTAACCAGGTGTACCCAGCTACAGTGTCAGCTACAATATCAGCTACAGTGACAGTTACCTGAACACTTCCATGCCGTACCCGGCCACAGCGGTGAACAGTCGGGGTCCCAGGTCCCTGGCGGGGTTCAGAGGGTATCCACAGTTCAGACCCATGGACACCCCGATGGCCATGATGATCAGACCAATGGCCAGAGGCTCCACCCCTTTAGGAGCCCCGATGTTCCTCCCGTCGATGATGGCCAGAATACACAACACCAGCATCCCTGTACCCACAACCTGCAAGATACACAACATGTACACACAACCTGAAACATACACAATAAAGCAACACACTGGATCACAGGGGTCTTCAACAGGGGGTCCAGGACCCCTAGGAGGTCCTCAGAGGTACTGCAGGCGGCCACCAAATCTTTGTGTGATAGGATTACTATATTATTATTTTTCCATTAACAACTTGAACCCTTGCGTCCCTATTCTGGGGGTAACCATAGCCGCAAATAGCAGATCTACAAGCTCACAACGCGTCGTGAGCTTGTAGATCTAATATCGGCTAAGAGGTTTGGTGTACAGGGAAAAAGAGCAGACCAAGTATTGAGTCAAAGGTCAAGTTTACAAAATGTTGAGGGTTTGTCGTTAAATGTCTGAACAAACATTTAACATGAATCCGATATGTAGTGATGGGGGGTCCCTGCTTTCTCTCTCTCTCAGCTAAACGGTCCTTGGCCTGAAAAACGTTGAAGACCCCTGTAGAAACAGCCTGGAAAAACTACACAATACCATGTACACACAACTTGAAACACAATACCATGTAAAGAAAACCCTTTTACCCTTACAAACGATCTAGAATGCTGCAGCACGCTTGGTCTTCAACCAGCCTTTCTCTCTCCCTCCATTGGCTTCCAGTCACCTAGACTCTTCTCCCTTCTCTAAAACACCCTGGACAACACTCCACACATCCTAGACACTTCTCTCTTCTCTAAAACACCCTGGACAACACTCCACACGTCCTAGACTCTTCTCTCTTCTCTAAAACACCCTGGACAATGCTCCACACGTTCTAGACTCTTCTCTAAAACACCCTGGACAACGCTCCACACGTCCTAGACTCTTCTCTAAAACACCCTGGACAATGCTCCACACGTCCTAGACTCTTCTCTAAAACACCCTGGACAACGCTCCACACGTCCTAGACTCTTCTCTAAAACACCCTGGACAATGCTCCACACGTCCTAGACTCTTCTCCCTTCTCTAAATACCCTGGACAACGCTCCACACGTCCTAGACTCTTCTCTAAAACACCCTGGACAACGCTCCACACGTCCTAGACTCTTCTCTAAATACCCTGGACAACGCTCCACACGTCCTAGACTCTTCTCCCTTCTCTAAATACCCTGGACAACGCTCCACACGTCCTAGACTCTTCTCTAAAACACCCTGGACAACGCTCCACACATCCTAGACTCTTCTCCCTTCTCTAAATACCCTGGACAACGCTCCACACGTCCTAGACTCTTCCCTAAAACACCCTGGACAACGCTCCACACGTCCTAGACTCTTCTCTAAAACACCCTGGACAACGCTCCACACGTCCTAGACTCTTCTCCCTTCTCTAAATACCCTGGACAACGCTCCACACGTCCTAGACTCTTCCCTAAAACACCCTGGACAACGCTCCACACGTCCTAGACTCTTCTCTAAAACACCCTGGACAACGCTCCACACGTCCTAGACTCTTCTCCCTTCTCTAAATACCCTGGACAACGCTCCACACGTCCTAGACTCTTCCCTAAAACACCCTGGACAACGCTCCACACGTCCTAGACTCTTCTCTCTTCTCTAAAACACCCTGGACAACGCTCCACACGTCCTAGACTCTTCCCTAAAACACCCTGAACAATGCTCCACACATCCTAGACTCTTCTCCCTTCTCTAAATACCCTGGACAACGCTCCACACGTCCTAGACTCTTCCCTAAAACACCCTGGACAACGCTCCACACGTCCTAGACTCTTCCCTAAAACACCCTGGACAACGCTCCACACGTCCTAGACTCTTCTCCCTTCTCTAGAACACCCTGGATAACACTCCACACGTCCTAGACTCTTCCCTAAAACACCCTGAACAATGCTCCACACATCCTAGACTCTTCTCCCTTCTCTAAATACCCTGGACAACGCTCCACACGTCCTAGACTCTTCCCTAAAACACCCTGGACAACGCTCCACACGTCCTAGACTCTTCCCTAAAACACCCTGGACAACGCTCCACACGTCCTAGACTCTTCTCCCTTCTCTAGAACACCCTGGATAACACTCCACACGTCCCAGACTCTTCTCGCTTCTGGCTCCTAAACTGTGGAACAAACTCCCCATTGCTGTACTGTGATTGGCTGACTCTATTGGCTGACTCTATTCAGCACTGTGATTGGCTAGCGAGACACATGATGACATTAATAACCTATAAATAGGATTATGCACTTCCAAAAATCATTTTTTTTTGGGAAGTGAGCTTCCATCACTATGATGACCACTGTGATGACCACACCGCCCACTTCACACTGGGTGTGATTTTTTTAAAAATATATATACTGTATAGACTGATGATATGATGTTCTTGGTTTACCTATGATCCTAGATTACTATTTCTATGCATTTGATGTATTACCTTGTGTTTACCTTGCTTACTGTAAATCTATCTGGATTAAGAGTGTCTGCTAAATGTGCACATTGTTAAAGGTAGGGTAAGTGATTTGCAATTATTCAAATAATTGCAAAATGGCTCTATGTTCTGATAGTGCTCGTTACTATAGAGTGTCCTGTCCATATAAGGAGTCACCATGTCTCTCCAGCTTTCAGTTTCAGTTTCATTTCCAATTTTATCCAATCAGGATAGAGAAATCAATCAGGATATAGATTAAACAAGTGAAATTGGAAGTGATGACACTAAGAAATGAGCATGCAAAATTGGAACTGGAACACTATAAAAATTAAGCTTAAAAATGGGTACTTTCTCCTGATTGGCTGAGATTTTGACACCTACCAGAAAATGTATTTTCTGTTTATTAAAGAGCTGGAGAGACGGGGAGACTCCTGTTACTGAAAAAACACTCTATTGCAATGATTACTATCAGAATATAGTGTTTTAACCTTTTAACAAAATACTTTTTGTTTTAACCCAAAAATATCACTTACCCTACCTTTAATTGTACAACACTTAATTTAACCATTTAAACCTGATACTTAGTTGTCTCGAGGGCTCTATACCAGCCCCACTCCTGTTTTCCCTTAGTATACACTACTGTAAATATCTTCGCTGAAAATAGCTGATCTACAAGCTCTCAAGGTTTGTAGGTCTGCTAGGGTGAAGCGTTGACATCAGTGGGTTTTATCTAAAATGTCATGTTTAGAGACAAACAGACGCAACGGATGTGAAGTAAAGATCTGAGCATCCATTGAATGACTGGAAGTGGGTCATTACAGCGGGGGGGGGGGGGGGGGGGGGGTAGTAAGTGGGACAGTCAATTTGCATTTAGACACAATTCCCACAGAACAGCTGTTTTCATGACTGAATAGAACCAGTAGCACAGACTGGTTATACAGGTTTTTAATTTCAAGGGCCCCACCACATTTTGATATCAATTATTAGGCCATTTACCCCCATAACTCTCAAGAGTTACAGACCCGTAAGGTTCCATTTGGTTCCATGTGTACACTCTCACAGTTACAGACCTATAAGGGTCCATTTGGTTCTATTTGTACACTCTCACAGGTACTTAAAGGACTTTAGGTGAGCTCTGCTGATGATCTGTTCAAGCTGCCTGGAGACTCAGGAGACTCACCTGGTCGACCAGCCCTCCCAGAACAGACAGATGTCTGCCAGGGTAGGAGGCAAAGATGTGGCCGGTGGCGTTGATGCCCGTTACCGACAGGATGCCGTTGGTGAAGTCCATGATGGAGTCTGGGAACACAGAAACACAACACGTTATTAATAGAGTTTAACATGATGGAGTCTGGAAACACAGCAACAGAACATGCTATTATTATAGTTTAACATGATGGAGTCTGGAAGCACAACAAGGCTGTTATTATGGTTTAACATGTTTCATCAGTTTGTCTCTGGTCAGATGAAGGAGGAGCCAGGCCCGGAGTAAACCCACAGTCTCTAGAGCCAACACTTGCTGTTAAACATCTCGCCTGCCACCCTGAACCCTAACCCCCTAATTAGCACTGTCTCTGACTCCCCTCAAGAGACAGTGGGGGGCAGTAGCATGCCAGTAGGGGGCAGTAGTGTCAGGATCTGTCTTGTACTTTTATTATGTAGTAATGTCCTAGTGTTTCCTGTTTAGCCTAGTTAGTGTTTCCTGTCTTGTCTCTCCTCCCTGTGATTACTTGTTTCTCCACCTGTGTCCTGTTAGTCTCCCAGCCAATCCCTGTGTTGATTGTAGTTATGTTTCACCTGTGTCTTGTTAGTCTGTGTCTATTTAAACCTCCCTGTGTTCAGTGTTCCCTTGTCAGATTATAGTTGTTGTCATGTTGTGTCCACCTTGTATGTCCTGCTGTATTGACAACTTATATTCAAAGTTTGATAATAAATCATCATTGAACTTGATCTATCTGCCTGCCTGCCTGGTTCTACACTTGGGTCCAAACACTTGTCTCACATCGTGACAGTATAATCTGACCAAATGGACCCAGCAGAACAGAGACTTTTTCAGCAAAGAGTGGAGGAGTTTGACCATGTGGTGGCCTGCCTCATTACTTCTCCTCCCAACCAGCATGCTGAAATGGAACGGAGCATTTCGGATCAGAAGCAATGGTTCAGCCAGAGACCTTGGGTCAGCCATTTTGTTCCTCATTTGAACATTGTCCAGGAAAGGCTAAAGGCCTATCTCCAGTCCAGCTCTGTCTCCCCTGCTTCCCAGCCTGCTCCTCCTGTCAGGATCGGGGCCCTGAACCTGCAACCTGCCAGCCCCAATTCTGCCCCACAGAAGATCCAGCCCATGGACTTGATGAGCTATATCCAGAGCAGGGTCAAAGTCCCTGTTTATTCTGACCCAGATTCAGATGATGACCCATACCTAGGCACCAGCCTGGCTCTGGGAGGTCCAAGTGGGGTAGGTGACCAGAACATCGTCCTGGGTCGTGTTTCCAATTCTGCCAGTGCCCAGTTGAAGCCTCGTAAGAGGTCTGGTCGCCGCCGCTCCCGTCGCCACCGGCGCACCCAATTGCCCAGCGATACAGAGTCACCCCCGCCCAGCGATGACGAGACGCTGCTACTGCCCAGCGCCAGAGAGGCTCAGCCGCCGCCCAGCAGCGTCACAGAGGCTCAGCCGCCGCCCAGCAGCGTCACAGAGGCTTCGCCGCCGCAGCTCAGCGCAGCAGAGGCTTCGCCGCCGCAGCTCAGCGCCGCAGAGGCTTCGCCGCCGCAGCTCAGCACCGCAGAGGCTTCGCCGCCGCAGAGGCTTCGCCGCCGCAGCTCAGCGCCGCAGAGGCTTCACCGCCTCAGCTCAGCGCCGCAGAGGCTTCGCCGCCGCAGCTCAGCGCCGCAGAGGTCCCGCCAGCGCAGCTCAGCGCCGCAGAGGTCCCGCCGCCTCAGCGCCGCAGAGGGCCCGCCGCCGCAGCTCAGTGCCGCAGAGGCTTTGCCGCCGCAGCTCTGCGCCACAGAGGCCACGCCGCCGCAGCTCAGCGCCACAGAGGCCACGTCGCAGCAGCTCGCCGCCACTAAGGCTCCGCCGTCGAAGCTCAGCACCATAGAGGCGCCGCCGCAGCGTGCCGCCACTAAAGCTCCGCCGCCGCAGCTCAGCACTACAGAGGCTCCGCTACAGCAGCTCAGTGCCACTGAGGCTCCGCTGCCGCCTTCTGCTCCACCTGAACCCCTGTCGGCTTTCTCAGCTGACAAACCTGACCAATCTGAACATTATGAACTTCCACCGGCACTCCAGAGGTCAGTCTTCGCCCCAGTCTCACCGCCCATCAACCCTTTTGTTCCCCGGGTCTCAGGGCCTCAGTTTCCACAGACTGTTACCTCTCCCCGGCCCCTCTGCTCGGCTCTGGAGCTCCATGCCCCAGAGGTTCGGTTGGACCACAAACCAACCCGTTGACTGGTCTTCCGATCTGTATGTCTGCCTGTCTCTCTGTCTGTATGTCTGCTAGCGTGTATGCCAGTCTTCTTGTGCGTTTGTCTACTCCCCAGTCCTCTAACCTGTTTACCCCCCCCGTTATGTCAGACTGCCTGTTTGTCCGCCTGTTTGGCTGTCTGTCAGTTAGTTTGTTTGTCTCTTGGTTTGTCTCAGTTTGTGCCTGTCTGTATGTCTTTGTGCTTATCTGTGTGTCTTCCCACCTGCTTTTCTGTGTGATTCCTTGTCTTGCCCTGCCCCAAGCCAATCAGTGTTTTCTTTGTCCTGCCCAAAGCCAGTCCAGTGTTTTGTCCGAACTTGTCCTACCAGTCCAATGTTAAGTTCTGTGTCCCTCCTTTCCGACTCTCCTCCACCCACCCTGTTTGGTGTTTTGACAATGTTTTTTTTTGGATGTCTGGAATCCATCCCTTGAGGGGGGGGTACTGTCAGGATCTGTCTTGTACTTTTATTATGTAGTAATGTCCTAGTGTTTCCTGTTTAGCCTAGTTAGTGTTTCCTGTCTTGTCTCTCCTCCCTGTGATTACTTGTTTCTCCACCTGTGTCCTGTTAGTCTCCCAGCCAATCCCTGTGTTGATTGTAGTTATGTTTCACCTGTGTCTTGTTAGTCTGTGTCTATTTAAACCTCCCTGTGTTCAGTGTTCCCTTGTCAGATTATAGTTGTTGTCATGTTGTGTCCACCTTGTATGTCCTGCTGTATTGACAACTTATATTCAAAGTTTGATAATAAATCATCATTGAACTTGATCTATCTGCCTGCCTGCCTGGTTCTACACTTGGGTCCAAACACTTGTCTCACATCGTGACAAGTAGCATGCCACTTGGACACAGGCCGGGGTCTGATCAGCCTCGGTCGGGTTGTCTGGAGGAGGGTGTCAAGACCCCAAACACCCAGGAAACAACACTGATGATGTGTCCAAGTTTGTGCATCAGATGTTTTTGTTGTCTCCGCCAGGCCGAAAGGCATGGCGAGAGTATGTTTTGCCCCCTGTCCGTCCGTCCGTCCGTCCGTGTGTCCGTGTGTCCGTCCGTGTGTGTGGTTCATTCTGTCTGTGTACAGCTAATCTCCGGCACTGTCAAATGTGTCATTTATACATTAACTAATGATGTCAAATATATAATTTATACAGTAACTAATGATGTCAACTGTCAATTTATACAGTAACTAATGAACGATATATAGTATCATATATAATCAAGTATATTTACCATAGTAAAGTCCAAAGACTGCAGCAGCTCCAGTGAACGCTCCCAGGAACTGGGCGATGACATAGAATGGAAACTTCCACACTTTCAGTTTACCCAGGATGACCATGGCTAGAGAGACAGCTGGGTTCACATGTCCTCCTGTATGAAGACATAATGTTATGTTTAATATCCCCATGGCTAGAGAGACAGCTGGGTTCACATGTCCTCCTGCATGAAGACATAATGTTATAATGTTTAATGTCCCCATGGCCAGAGAGACAGCTGGGTTCACATGTCCTCCTGTATGAAGACATAATGTTATAATGTTTAATGTCCCCATGGCCAGAGAGACAGCTGGGTTCACATGTCCTCCTGTATGAAGACATAATGTTATAATGTTTAATGTCCCCATGGCCAGAGAGACAGCTGGGTTCACATGTCCTCCATAATGTTATAATGTTTAATGTCCCCAAGGATAGAGACATGTCCGCCTGGATGAAGACATTTTATTGTTATCATGAATAGAGACATGTCCTCCTTTATGGCTAGTGACATGTCCGCCTGGATGAAGGACACAGCCGATCACACCCTAACATTCTAAAATGTAATAATGATAATGTTCAAATGTCCAAAACACTTTTCTCTGTAATTTATTTGTCAAAATATAAAGTAACTGGTAGATGCTGTTATCCAGTATTATACTGAAAAGCGTCTTTAGGCATGTGACACTGCCACATACATGTGTGAAATAATGTATTTCCTGTCCAGGTATGATGAGTATTTAAAGAAAAAGATACGTAAGACACATAACATACTTGGTGATAACAGGGGAATATATTGGTTAAAATATGGTTGAATATTTAACACCTAAATGTAGTATACGGAAAACATGTTTTGTTTTGTGTAAGTTGATTATGGCCATTATGATTCATTTTCTGTTGACATGGTTCACGCATAGGGGGCGCTGAGGGGAAAAAAAGCAGCACATGGGGCAAAAGTTCCAGGAAGTGATCACTGTGGAAAGTTCCACAGGAAGTGAGGTATCAGGAACAGATGTAAAAGTACAGGAAGTGAGGCGGCCGGGGTTCCATTTTAGGTAAATAGAAAAAAAGTGTTTGGTGGTGTCTGAGAAAGAGACTCTTGTAAGCCTAAACTAAACCACTGAGTAGTGGCCTGGGGCCGGAGAACTTATGGATCTGCAAGGAGAGAAGTTTGGTCGAGGAACATCTCTGGGTTTATATCTGAATCAATCCAGAGCTTTTGGACAGGGGAACCTCCTGTGGCCTCCTGACTTGACGGTTGGGTGAAGAATATATGTTTTCCTTTTTTTAATGCAATGCATTGCCTTTTTATTTGCTGACTTTGTGGATTACTTGATTTTCGGAAAATAGAAGATCTACAATATTCGTTGGATTTCTTTTGGATTACTTTTGGATTACTATTGAGAACCCGCAAGCTCAGTGGAGACATTTAAAAGAACTTTGTGGGGATAAAGATCAGAGTTTGATCATTTGTATTTTGAGGTGAACTGATTGTTTAATTGAATTGAATTATTATTTAGTTTGACCAAGGTTGGGTCAGAACAGATAAAATACAGCGATTTAATTTCAAAAGCAACAGTTTTGTGTTTTTTGGTCTGCATTACAGTTTGTTTACAGTATAAATAATGACGCAGGAACAGGACCTTTATTTCTTTAATAGAACTCAGACTGATTGTTAAAGGCTCTTTTAAAGAGGAGAAGATGAGTAAGAAATGACCTCAGATCAGATCAGATCAGAATGCGTTAAAAGTTTTCATTTCAATCAGGCATCAAATGCCTGATTGAAATGAAAGCTTTACATAATACTCATCTTATACACTTATAAGCCATAAACTTTGCAATAACAAAAATAACCGCTCTGCTCTCTGTGTGTGTGTGTGTGTGTGTGTGTGTGTGTGTGTGTGTGTGTGTGTGTGTGTGTGTGTGTGTGTGTGTGTGTGTGTGTGTGTGTGTGTGTGTGTGTGTGTGTGTGTGTGTGTGTGTGTGTGTGTGTGTGTGTGTGTGTGTGTGTGTGTGTGTGTGTGTGTGGAGTGTAGTTACAGAGCCAGAGGGTCAAACAGGGTTGGTGTGTGTGTGTAGTTACATGGTTGGTTTGGATTGACTCTTGATTCACTATTTAACACAGAGGAGAGAGAGAGAGACATTTACACAGGGTTGAGCTGGAGGGGCGATCAACTTCCTGACTGACTGAATGGTTTGGGATATGTACGTAAATAAATATATATGGACATGTATGTAAATAAATGAATAAATACAAATGTACTTTCCACTTTCCCAAAATAGGGAAGCAAGGTTGAAAATGGTTCAAGGAGAGCTCCATCCTCTATCATGTTCTGATGATTTGATGGTCATTTCCTCCCCTGATGGTTTGAATATACAAGGATAACTTTCATTATGTGTAACCAGTGGTGGAAAAAGTATTACCATGTTTTACTTAAGTAAAACTATCAATACTGCAATCTAGAAATACTCAAGTACATTTTTAATTACGGACTTTTACTTGTAGTAAAAGTCCGTAATTAAAAATGTACTTGAGTAAAAGTAGAAAGTATTGGTATCAAAATGTACTCTTAAGTATCAAAAGTAGAAAGTGGTCATCATGCAGAATGTCCCAAGTTTTCAAATGTATAAAAATCTTTTGAAAATAGCAGATCTACAAGCTCACAGCGACGCATTGTGAGCTTGTAGATCGGCTATTTTCAAATGGCCGAAATATAAATAGGGCTGAAGGGGTTAATGTATGTTTTGTAATAATAATCAAAATCTACAAAGTAACTAGTAACTAAAGTTGCCAAATAATTGTTGTGGAGTAAAAGTATAATATTTGCCTCTGAAATGTAGTGGAGTAGGAGTAAAAGTACTGAAAATTGGACGAACTCAAGTAAAGTAAAAACACCTCAAAATTTTACTTAAGTACAGTGCTTGAGTAAATGTACTTAGTTACTTTCCACCACTGTGTATAACATTCCTTTACAGTGAATGAAGAATCCAACCAAAAATCAAAAAAATAAATACTTAATTGAAGTAAACAGGAGGCCAAGATTAGCAACAGCAAAACTTTATGAATCTGCTGGACGCTCCAAACACGGTGAGGATGCTTGAGTAAGGTTCTTTTCCTTTTTGTATGATCAGTGTTTTTGATCCCCGTATTGGCCATTAGGATCACTATACATGAAAGAGATTGATCGCTGGGCTCCCGTGTGATGATCTGTACAGTAATGTGATCTATATGATGATCTGTACAGTAATGTGATCTATATAATAATAATAATAAACTTTATTTGTATAGCACCTTTCATGACATGAAATGCAGCTCAAAGAGCTTTACAGAGCAAGAATACAATTACAGTTAGAACCAATTTAACAATAAAGCAAACAAAAATAAAATAAAATAAAATAAAAGCAAAGGCATAAAACAACATTAAAATAGGCAATACAGTGAGGAATTAAAAATCAACCAAAGAATCAGCTAAAAGCAAGAGTGAAGTATGATGATCTGTACAGTAATGTGATCTATATGATGATCTGTACAGTAATGTGATCTATGTGATGATCTGTACAGTAATGTGATCTATATGATGATCTGTACAGTAATGTGATCTATATGATGATCTGTACAGTAATGTGATCTATATGATGATCTGTACAGTAATGTGATCTATAGGATGATCTGTACAGTAATGTGATCTATATGATGATCTGTACAGTAATGTGATCTATATGATAACCGTCTGACATGTTCATTTGGACTGTTTTTATTCATGTTTATTGTTGTATGTAATTGTATGTTTTTCTATGGACCATGAATCTGCAACAAAGACATACTTGAGTACAGTTACTCAAGTCCTGTACTTAAGCAAAGTAAAAACACCTCAGAACTGTACTTGAGTATTTCAAAATGTCAATACCTTTAATTCTACTCCACTACATCTCAGAGGCAAATACTGTACTTTTACTCCACTACAATTATTTGAAAACTTAAGTTACTTTTATTACAAAACATACATTAACCACTTCAGCCCTATATACATTTCTGCCATTTGAAAATAGCCGATCTACAAGCTCACTATGCGTTCCGATGTGACGCATAGTGAGCTTGTAGATCTGCTATTTTCCAAAGCTTTTTATACATTTTATGCATTAGAGAAAACTTTCTGGACATTCTGCATTTCTAATTTTGGTACTTTAAATACATTTTGATACCAATACCTTTGTACTTTTACTCAAGTAAATTTTTTATTCCGAACTTTTACTTGTAATGGAGTACTTTTCTACATTGCAGTATTGATACTTCTACTTAAGTAGAAATGTGAGTACTTTTCTACATTGCAGTATTGATACTTCTACTTAAGTAGAAATGTGAGTACTTTTTCCACCACTGCTGTTGAACGTTCACATGAGGGGGGTGTGTGTGTGTGTGTGTGTGTGTGTGTGTGTGTGTGTGTGTGTGTGTGTGTGTGTGTGTGTGTGTGTGTGTGTGTGTGTGTGTGTGTGTGTGTGTGTGTGTGTGTGTGTGTGTGTGTGTGTGTGTGTGTGTGTGTGAGAGAGAGAGATGGACGTGTGGCCTGTGTGACATCGATGGAGTTAGCAGGACAACCATCGCCCCGGGGTGAAGCCTGACCTCCAACGAGGCCAACGAGCTTCCACAAATCAATGGCCACTCACACCGTGCACATGACACACACACACACCGTTCACATGACACTGAACGTGAAGCGTTTGTGTGACACTAGAGGCCGAGGTGGCACATGGCCGAGCCAGCAGTCACTCTACAGACCGTATCAATATCACAGAGCAAACTGTTATTGTGATGGTAGCAGTTATATACTGTATAAACATCATATCGTTTGCTGTCAGGCAGAAACCTCTCATCTCCACACAGTGGCGTAAAGTAACTAAGTATATTTACTCAAGTACTGTACTTAAGTACAATTTTCAGTACTTTTACTTACTTACTTCTACTCCACTACATCTCAGAGGCACATATTGTACGTTTTACTGCACTTTAAGTATTTGAAAACTTTAGTTACTTTGTAGATTTAGATTATTATTACAAAACACACATTAGCCACTTCAGCCCTATATACATTTAGACCATTTGAAAATCGCAGATCTACAAGCTCACAATGCGTCGCGATGCAACACATTGTGAGCTTGTAGATCTGCTATTTTCAAGGATTTTTAAACATTTTATACATTTGAAAACTTGTGAAAGGGGACATTCTGCATGAGTGATTTTTACTTTTGGTACTTTAAGTACATTTTCATACCAATACTTTTGTACTTTTACTCTAGTAAACTTTGAGTTCCGGACTTTAACTTGTAACGGAGCATTTCCACATTGCAGTATTGATACTTTTACTTAAATACAAAATATGTACTTTTTCCACCACTGCTTATCTCCATAATCTAACTTTTTGTGTTTTTTTCAAAAAGTAATACCTTACTTGATCAAACTACAGCGTCACACAAAAGCATCAAAAGTAGCAGATATGCTACTTTTGAATTTGAATCCTGAAAAGTAAGAGTTCTGTACATAATGAGGTTTCCACCCCACAGAGACCATATGATATATTATATACAGTATATTTATGATGGTTGTGTATCTTCTGGTACATAATCTATCCACCATGTGCTGTTCTTTATATGAAAGAAAGACGGTCTAAAAGGAAGATTGATCTCAGTAAGTTCCAATAACAATGAATCCATTATGTAATAGTTTTTAATATTCTTAATATTATCAACTATTATGTAATATTAATATTCTATAACCATATGTGGATTGTAAGTGTGGGCTGTGGAGCCTCAGCCTGCATATTAGACCAGAGCGGAGCTCCATATAATGTATATACTGATAATGTACTGCAGGCTTTGATTTATTTATTAGATCCTCATTAGCTTACTGTACCATTACAGCAGATTTACCCTTTATAATCTATAGGTATTTATAACCTCCTCATTAGCTTACTGTACCGTTACATAAAATGTGTACTTTATAACCTATAGGTATTGCAGATCTACAAGCTCAAAACGCGTCGCAGTGCGACGCGTTTTGAGCTTGCCCGACAGTATATGCAATGTGTCCCTCTGGAGTGAGTGTGGACTTATAGTGGCCCTCTCCATCATCAAAGTTGCATCACCGCTGATCTAAAGCTATCTAAATAACTCAGTACATTTGTTGTCAAGAGCAACAAAACACTGAACAAGTAACCACCATACCATACTGTACTGTATATCTATATAGCAATAACTAGCATCTATTGACAAAAAAGGTGAGGAGAAGGGAGAAGGGACAGGGGTGAGGTGAGTGCAAGGGGGTAAGGTAATAATAATAATAATAATAATAATAATAATAAATAGTAATATACTCTGAAGAGCTCATACTCTATAGAGCATATTTAAAACTAGAAAAAGTGCTCCTCGGAGCACAGGTCAGGTAGGTTATTGTGGGCCAGCAATGTTCGGAATTCGTCATTCGCCATCAGGATGGAATATAAAAAAACGGACGGAACCATCTTTATCACTTGACTATAGAGATGTGTACCGATTTGCTTGATGTTTGGGGGGAAAAATTCAGGAGTAATCTAAAAAAGGAAAGCGTTGGAAAAATCGGCCTCCTGGTGGCGCTATAATCGGGCAATGTTAAAAGGGTGGCATTTGTTCTTCAACGTAGTGCAAATGTGCATACAAAGTTCCACCGCAATGGGACGCTGTGGGACGCTTCGGCCTGGCGGAGACAATAACCTCAGGTGTTGTGATCAAAGGCCATTGAAAAGAAATAAGTCTTAAAAAGAGACGTAAATGCTTCAATAGACTGGGCACTTCTGATGGTAAATGACATTCTATTCCAGAGCCTAGGGGCTACAACAGCAAAGACACCATCTCCCCTGCATGTAGCCTAGTTGTGGGAACAGTCAAGAGCCGCTCTGGCTGGAGCATAATCCTCCAAAAGATCAGATAGATATGTATGTATGTAGTCTACATGTACACATCATATTAACCATAGGCGGCGGGTAATGAAGGCTAGGGTAGGCTAAGCCTTCCTAAATGTTATGCTGGGAAATTCTTGGAATTGTGCAAATTATATAATAATATATGTGCGCAGCATTATTTAGTTAACTTTTTGATAATAAATCAGTAAAATCAGACAAAAATAAGAATTAAATAACCTAACCCTAACCCTAAAACCGAAATAAAGTAACCAAAAACCAAAAAGAAACGAACACAATCCGCCCAGAAACCGAAACAGATTTGTTTTGCGTGCACGGATTTCCCCAGTCTTCCCAATTGTCAAGCTCACCCGCCGCCTATATATTAACGTGATACAATGTGGTAGATAAATTCCTGAATAGATAGATGTGTATGGTGCTGTAGTCTACATGTGTACACATCATATTAACGTGATACAATGTGGTAGATAATTACCTGAAACTCCTCCAGAAACGTAGGCGGCCATGGCCAGGCCCACAGAGAACCCGATGTGGATGGTCAGAGGTTCTCCCAGAGTGTTCCTACTGAGTACAGTCTGAGCCACGGAGCCAACACCAAACAACTGGAACACACACAAAACATTCAGCTAGTGTCTTACTGAACATTAAAAACATTCATCAAGTGTTACTGAACATTAAAAACATGCATCTAATGTTACTGAACATTAAAGACATTCATCTAGTGTTACTGAACATCAAAAACGTTCATCTAGTGTTACTGAACATTAAAAACATTCATCTAGTGTTACTGAACATTAAAAACGTTCATCTAGTGTTACTGAACATTAAAGACATTCATCTAGTGTTACTGAACATTAAAGCCATTCATCTAGTGTTACTGAACATTAAAAACATTCATCTAGTGTTAATGAACATTAAAAACGTTCATCTAGTGTTACTGAACATTAAAAACATTCATCTAGTGTTACTGAACATTAAAAACATTCGTCTAGTGTTACTGAACATTAAAAACATTCATCTAATGTTACTGAACATTAAAGCCATTCATCTAGTGTTACTGAACATTAAAAACATTCATCTAGTGTTAATGAACATTAAAAACATTCATCTAGTGTTACTGAACATTAAAGCCATTCATCTAGTGTTACTGAACATTAAAAACATTCATCTAGTGTTAATGAACATTAAAAACGTTCATCTAGTGCTACTGAACATTAAAAACATTCATCTAGTGTTAATGAACATTAAAAACATTCATCTAGTGTTACTGAACATTAAAGCCATTCATCTAGTGTTACTGAACATTTAAAAAAATCATCTAGTGTTAATGAACATTAAAAACGTTCATCTAGTGCTACTGAACATTAAAAACATTCATCTAGTGTTGCTGAACATTAAAAACATTCATCTAATGTTACTGAACATTAAAGCCATTCATCTAGTGTTACTGAACATTAAAAACATTCATCTAGTGTTACTGAACATTTAAAAAAATCATATGTCTTATTGAACATGAAAAACATTAATGTCTTACTGAGCATTATAAACATTCATCTAGTGTTACGGAACATTACAAAACATTACAAACATTCATCTAATGTCTTACTGAACATTAAAGCATTCATCTAATGTTACTGAACATTAAACACATTCATATAATGTCTTACTGAACATTAAAACCATTAGCCAGTGTGTCTACTGAACATCTCTTAAAAACAAACAAACAAACAAAACAATCTCAACATCAACAATTATTGCAAAATTAAAAAACATCTAGATTTGAACCATAATATGAACCCTAGCGTCCCTATTCTGGTCATTTCATAACAGGCAAACATGGCTGATCTACAAGCTCGCAATGTGTCGCATTGCAAGTCTTGCAACACATTGTGAGCTTGTAGATCGGCTATTTTTGGCATAGAGATTTGGTGTGTGGAAGGAAAAAAAGGAGGGGACCAAATTTAGACCCCTGGGGGATGCCGGTCAACAAAGTATACAGGGTTTAAGTTGTTAAAAAAAGACCAATCAAAAAGCACCATTTAAAGTGGCTGTAAGCAGGGCCGGCGCGTCCATTAAGGGGTTCGGGACCGCTTATTGAGCAGAGAATTAAAGGGGTTGGTACGTCAGCATGTAGACTGGTCATTGCTTGATGTACGTAAAGAGGCCATGCGGTGGGTAAACGAGGGGGTAAGGCGACCTAGGCGGCCGCCTAGAGCGGCAGTTTGGAGAGGCGGCAAAAAAAGTCGGGAAAAAATAATAATAATGATAATAAATCGGTAAAATCAGAAATAACCTAACCCTAACCTAAACCTAGAACCGAAATAAAGTAGCCAAAAACGTATCATAACCCGCCCAAAACCCGAGGAATCTCGCCTAGAGCGCTGATCAGCCTAGAACCGGCTCTGGCTATAAGTGATATAATGTTTTGTTAGGTTCTATATTCTGATGGTAATCATTGCTGCTATATCATCAGGTTGTTAGTGTTTGTTCAGTAACAGGGCTCTCCCCGTCTCTCCAGCTCTTCAGGTGGAAAACCAATTTAATCCAATCAGGACAGAGAACCGATTCATCAGCTTCAACTTTGTAGTGTTCCAGTTCCAACTGTTTTTGTCTTCTCATTTTTGTTGTTGTTTTGTTTCATCACTTCCAGTTTCAAGTGTATGAGTTCACTCTCTCCTGATCGGATGAACTTGGTATCCCGACCTAAACATGCATTTTCCGCTTACTAAAGAGCTGGAGCTGACGGGGAGACTCCTGCTAGTGAACAAACACACTATAGCAATGACTTCTACCAGAATATAGAGCTATTTAACACTTATTTTAACAAACAAAATACCCCTTAATCTAAATAAATAAATACACATTAATTAATTAATAACTTACCACCAAGACGAAGGTTCCCAGGAATTCGGCCAGGAATTCCCGGAGGATGGTGTGTTTGAGGGCACAGCGTCGTCTCATGGTGTTCCTGGGTGTTGTTTCCATGGATGCTCTGATGTCCTGCTGACTGCTGAGGCTACTGACCACTGAGTCACATCTGTCTGACCACAGCTGTCTGTCACGCCCCACCCCCACTGCCAATCAGCCAATCAGCACGCAGCTCATTGATCCATGTCAGATGAACCACAACAATGCTGTTCAACACTGACAGAACCAGACCCACTCCAGATGTGTGTTCAACACTGACAGAACCAGACCCACTCCAGATGTTTGTTCAACACTGACAGAACCAGACCCACTCCAGATGTTTGTTCAACACTGACAGAACCAGACCCACTCCAGATGTGTGTTCAACACTAACAGAACCAGACCCACTCCAGATGTGTGTTCAACACTAACAGAACCAGACCCACTCCAGATGTTTGTTCAACACTAACAGAACCAGACCCACTCCAGATGTTTGTTAAACACTAAAGGAACCAGACCCCGGCCAGATATTTGGGTCACATCTGGATTTCGGAGAGTCCTAGACCAACGATTACCCAAGTTTTGAACGATAGTTTGTTTATAAACAATATAGCGCAAACTAAAAAATAAAAACTTTTGATTGAAGAATTTCTAAATGAGGACATTTAACTTATAAACAAACAAATAACACAAATAACTTTGAACTTCAATATATGAGAATAACATTTTACTTTAATTATACAATGAACAAGCAAACAAGTAAATATAAAATACACATGAGCAATACAATACAATTTTTTTTTGTATTGTAAAGCATCCTTGGGTTTCTGAAAGGCACTATGTAAATTCAAGTTATTACTATTATTATGAACATTTATTTATTTTTATTTAGCCACTAGAGCCATATTCCAAAATGTTCAAAAATTGCCGATCTACAAGCCAAACGTGTCGCAACGTGTAGTGTTGTGAGCTTGTAGATCAGTTATTTGTTTTACATTCTTGCAAGATTTGCCCAAAATAGGGATACCAGGTAGAAAGTTGTTAAAAAATTGGGACTTGGGATTGAGATCTACAAGCTCAAAACGTCTCGCTTCGTGACGCATTTGGAGCTTGTAGATCTGCTACTTTTGATGCTTTTGTGTGACGCTGTAGTGTGGTCAAGGAGGACGTTAATTTACGAAAACGTTAATTTAAAATATGGAGATAGAGAGAGGTTTCTGCCTGATGTTGTGAAAACAGTAAATAATGACTTATATATTGTCTCTCTATTCAAGACACAGTGAAAGGTGTAGAAAAGTGACAAGACAAAACTCATTGTTTTCACATTACAAATGGAACAAATGTTAATTACAAATGTTACATTTCATATTCAAGTCTTTAGGCACAGTTTCACAGCATGGATCATAATATAATATCCATGCTTCACTTCATATGACTTTCAGTCAGTAACACCATTCATGTTTGTGCAATTATTAATCATTCAAAGCTTACAATATTAACTCAAACAACGCTGTCATAGCTTAGGGACAAAGATTCATTCATTTACAGTCCATGTATGTAAATGAGCCATGAGATAAAACATGAGCCAGATGTTTATATGTAAATGAGCCATGAGATAAAACATGAGCCAGATGTTCATATGTAAATGAGCCATGAGATTAAACATGAGACAAATGTTTCTAAATGCATGGCCTGTGCATGCACAATGCACAGTGGTGGAAAGTAACTAAGTACATTTACTTAAGTACTGTAATTAAGTACAATTTTGAGGTATTTGTACTTTACTTGAGTATTTCCAATTTCCAATACTTCTACTTCTACTCCACTACATCTCAGAGGCAAATATTGTACTTTTAGTCCACTACATTTATTTGAAAACTTAAGTTACTAGTTACTTTTCAGATATAAATTATGATGTAATGAAACATACATTACCCACTTTACCCCTATTTTATACCTAAGCTATTTGAAAATAGCCGATCTACAAGCTCACAACGCGCGTTGTGAGCTTGTAGATCTGCTATTTTCAAATATTTAGTACTTTTGGCACTTTAAGTACATTTTGATGCCAATACTTTTGTAGTTTTACTCAAGTAAATTTTGAATTCTGGACTTTTACTTATAACAGAGTATTTTTATATTGCAGTATTGGTACTTTTACTTAACACTTTACCTGCCAATCACGAGTATAACCGTTGATGAAAAATACACCCGTTTACTGCCATCCACGAGTATAACCGTTAAAAAAAAAAAAAACTTTGGTCTTTTTTTTTCCAATTTATCCACACAGAACCAGAGATATCACGATCCAAAGATTTCTAGCTCCATTCACTCCTTGGTTAACTTATTACTTTAAAATCCTGTATCTCGGCTCCTGTGTAAAAAAAAAATTAAACACTGGCACTGGGGGAAGTAAACCCTCTAAAAAAAACCTCTGGCAGGGAATGTGAGAATTTGAGTACTTTTTCCACCACTGACAATGCACTTACAAATATTGCCACTAGAGGCCAGTCTTGTGCTGCCCACAACTCCCAATCATGACAAGACCACAGCTGTAATTAACAAAGTTAATGTGATCAACAGCAACATAAATACAGTTATATAATCAACAGGAACATAAATAAAGTTATATGATCAACAGGAACATAAATAAAGTTATATGATCAACAGGAACATACATGAGAGTGGAGATCAACATGTATGTAGATAAACGTAGATACATATGTGTGAATGTAGATCATAAACATTCAGCATCAGTCAGAGCCCAGGTCATCTTCATCATTATCATCATCCCTCATGAGAGACCTGGATTTCTTCTGGCTCCTGAGATGATGAGAACCAAACAGAATGTGTTAACATCTGAGATCATGAGAACCAAACAGTGGTCAGTGAACACCTTTGAGTACACACACACACACACACACACACACGCACACGCACACGCACACGCACACGCACACGCACACGCGCACACACACACACACACCTCGTGTGGCTGCGCAGGGCGTTCAGCTGGTCCTGTAGATGTTGGTTGTTCTCCAGCTGTTCGTCCATCTCTCTCTGCAGTCTCTTCTTGTCGTGTTCCAGTCTCTCCATCTCGGCCTCCACTTCGTCTATCTGCCGCTTGGCCGTCTTCAGACGCTGAGTCAGCTACAACGTTTATACACATGATTGATTGATTCAGACAGACGATTCAGACATCATCCCATCGTAGCATGGGACAATACAAAAAAATCACACTTAACACATTGAGTGCCAAACACGTAGATCTATGTTTTTGCTAAAAACAAAATGTTTTTCCACAAGGGGCGCTCTAACGCAGCTTAGGAATGATCCTAGGACCCTTTAAAATGGAATGGACCTAGAGACCAGATAAACAAATAGAGACCAGATATACAAATAGAGACCAGGTAAACCCAGGTCTCTTGTGGTTTACCTGGTCTCTAGTTGTTTACCTGGTCTCTAGTTGTTTATCTGGTCTCCAGTTGTTTATCTGGTATCTAGTTGTGTATCTGGTCTCTAGTTTTTTATCTGGTCTCTAGTGGTTTATCTGGTCTCTAGTTGTTTACCTGGTCTCTATTTGTTTATCTGGTCTCTAGTGGTTTATCTGGTCTCTAGTTGTTTATCTGGTCTCTAGTTGTTTACCTGGTCTCTATTTGTTTATCTGGTCTCTAGTTGTTTATCTGGTCTCTAGTGGTTTATCTGGTCTCTAGTGGTTTATCTGGTCTCTAGTGGTTTATCTGGTCTCTATTTGTTTATCTGGTCTCTAGTTGTTTACCTGGTCTCTAGTTGTTTATCTGGTCTCTAGTGGTTTATCTGGTCTCTAGTGGTTTATCTGGTCTCTAGTTGTTTATCTGGTCTCTATTTATTTATCTGGCCTCTATTTGTTTATCTGGTCTCTAGTTGTTTATCTGGTCTCTAGTTGTTTATCTGGTCTCTAGTTGTTTACCTGGTCTCTAGTTGTTTACCTGGTCTCTAGTGGTTTATCTGGTCTCTAGTGGTTTACCTGGTCTCTATTTGTTTATCTGGTCTTTAGTGGTTTACCTGGTCTCTAGTTGTTTACCTGGTCTCTAGTTGTTTATCTGGTCTCTATTTGTTTATCTGGTCTCTAGTTGTTTATCTGGTCTCTAGTTGTTTACCTGGTCTCTAGTTGTTTACCTGGTCTCTAGTTGTTTATCTGGTCTCTAGTTGTTTATCTGGTCTCTAGTTGTTTACCTGGTCTCTAGTTGTTTATCTGGTCTCTAGTTGTTTATCTGGTCTCTAGTGGTTTATCTGGTCTCTAGTGGTTTATCTGGTCTCTAGTTGTTTATCTGGTCTCTAGTTGTTTATCTGGTCTCTAGTTGTTTACCTGGTCTCTAGTGGTTTATCTGGTCTCTAGTTGTTTACCTGGTCTCTAGTTGTTTATCTGGTCTCCAGTTGTTTATCTGGTATCTAGTTGTTTATCTGGTCTCTAGTTTTTTATCTGGTCTCTAGTGGTTTATCTGGTCTCTAGTTGTTTACCTGGTCTCTATTTGTTTATCTGGTCTCTAGTGGTTTATCTGGTCTCTAGTTGTTTATCTGGTCTCTAGTTGTTTACCTGGTCTCTATTTGTTTATCTGGTCTCTAGTTGTTTATCTGGTCTCTAGTGGTTTATCTGGTCTCTAGTGGTTTATCTGGTCTCTAGTGGTTTATCTGGTCTCTATTTGTTTATCTGGTCTCTAGTTGTTTACCTGGTCTCTAGTTGTTTATCTGGTCTCTAGTGGTTTATCTGGTCTCTAGTGGTTTATCTGGTCTCTAGTTGTTTATCTGGTCTCTATTTATTTATCTGGCCTCTATTTGTTTATCTGGTCTCTAGTTGTTTATCTGGTCTCTAGTTGTTTATCTGGTCTCGAGTTGTTTACCTGGTCTCTAGTTGTTTACCTGGTCTCTAGTGGTTTATCTGGTCTCTAGTGGTTTACCTGGTCTCTATTTGTTTATCTGGTCTTTAGTGGTTTACCTGGTCTCTAGTTGTTTACCTGGTCTCTAGTTGTTTATCTGGTCTCTATTTGTTTATCTGGTCTCTAGTTGTTTATCTGGTCTCTAGTTGTTTACCTGGTCTCTAGTTGTTTACCTGGTCTCTAGTTGTTTATCTGGTCTCTAGTTGTTTATCTGGTCTCTAGTTGTTTACCTGGTCTCTAGTTGTTTACCTGGTCTCTAGTTGTTTATCTGGTCTCTAGTGGTTTATCTGGTCTCTAGTGGTTTATCTGGTCTCTAGTTGTTTATCTGGTCTCTAGTTGTTTATCTGGTCTCTAGTTGTTTACCTGGTCTCTAGTGGTTTATCTGGTCTCTAGTTGTTTATCTGGTATCTAGTTGTTTATCTGGTCTCTATTTGTTTACCTGGTCTCTAGTTGTTTATCTGGTCTCCAGTTGTTTATCTGGTATCTAGTTGTTTATCTGGTCTCTAGTTTTTTATCTGGTCTCTAGTGGTTTATCTGGTCTCTAGTTGTTTACCTGGTCTCTATTTGTTTATCTGGTCTCTAGTTGTTTATCTGGTCTCTAGTTGTTTACCTGGTCTCTATTTGTTTATCTGGTCTCTAGTTGTTTATCTGGTCTCTAGTGGTTTATCTGGTCTCTAGTGGTTTATCCAGCCTGATCTCCAGAGAATACCGTAACATTGCACGGAACGAGTGCACTTCATTCCGTGGATAGTCGCCTCGGAACTCCCAAATTGCGTGCATATGTACGGCGAGTCCCACGGTGGGCGTAACCAGTCGCAACACGGAAAAACCCGGAAGCAGAGCAGTCCGCACAATAAAATTTACGATTCTGTGCCTATCGGTACATAACTCAAACGGCGCTGAGTAGGCACAGGCGAATGTCCCACCGTTCAGGACAGCAACTCGGTCGCCTTAGCTCCCTCGGTGGTCCTTCACGGGGGGACAATTCGCCTGTGACTGCGCGCCTCCGAAATGGTTTTGTCACAAAGGCAGCGCCGTACCATATGCACGCAATTCGGGAGTTCCGAGGCGGCTATCCACGGAATGAAGTGCACTCGTTCCGTGCAATGTTACGGTAATCTCTGGAGATCGGGTTGGTTTATCTGGTCTCTAGTGGTTTATCTGGTCTCTATTTGTTTATCTGGTCTCTAGTTGTTTACCTGGTCTCTAGTTGTTTATCTGGTCTCTAGTGGTTTATCTGGTCTCTAGTGGTTTATCTGGTCTCTAGTTGTTTATCTGGTCTCTAGTTGTTTACCTGGTCTCTATTTGTTTATCTGGTCTCTAGTTGTTTATCTGGTCTCTAGTGGTTTATCTGGTCTCTAGTGGTTTATCTGGTCTCTAGTGGTTTATCTGGTCTCTATTTGTTTATCTGGTCTCTAGTTGTTTACCTGGTCTCTAGTTGTTTATCTGGTCTCTAGTGGTTTATCTGGTCTCTAGTGGTTTATCTGGTCTCTAGTTGTTTATCTGGTCTCTATTTATTTATCTGGCCTCTATTTGTTTATCTGGTCTCTAGTTGTTTATCTGGTCTCTAGTTGTTTATCTGGTCTCTAGTTGTTTACCTGGTCTCTAGTTGTTTACCTGGTCTCTAGTGGTTTATCTGGTCTCTAGTGGTTTACCTGGTCTCTATTTGTTTATCTGGTCTTTAGTGGTTTACCTGGTCTCTAGTTGTTTACCTGGTCTCTAGTTGTTTATCTGGTCTCTATTTGTTTATCTGGTCTCTAGTTGTTTATCTGGTCTCTAGTTGTTTACCTGGTCTCTAGTTGTTTACCTGGTCTCTAGTTGTTTATCTGGTCTCTAGTTGTTTATCTGGTCTCTAGTTGTTTACCTGGTCTCTAGTTGTTTATCTGGTCTCTAGTTGTTTATCTGGTCTCTAGTGGTTTATCTGGTCTCTAGTGGTTTATCTGGTCTCTAGTTGTTTATCTGGTCTCTAGTTGTTTATCTGGTCTCTAGTTGTTTACCTGGTCTCTAGTGGTTTATCTGGTCTCTAGTTGTTTACCTGGTCTCTAGTTGTTTATCTGGTCTCCAGTTGTTTATCTGGTATCTAGTTGTTTATCTGGTCTCTAGTTTTTTATCTGGTCTCTAGTGGTTTATCTGGTCTCTAGTTGTTTACCTGGTCTCTATTTGTTTATCTGGTCTCTAGTGGTTTATCTGGTCTCTAGTTGTTTATCTGGTCTCTAGTTGTTTACCTGGTCTCTATTTGTTTATCTGGTCTCTAGTTGTTTATCTGGTCTCTAGTGGTTTATCTGGTCTCTAGTGGTTTATCTGGTCTCTAGTGGTTTATCTGGTCTCTATTTGTTTATCTGGTCTCTAGTTGTTTACCTGGTCTCTAGTTGTTTATCTGGTCTCTAGTGGTTTATCTGGTCTCTAGTGGTTTATCTGGTCTCTAGTTGTTTATCTGGTCTCTATTTATTTATCTGGCCTCTATTTGTTTATCTGGTCTCTAGTTGTTTATCTGGTCTCTAGTTGTTTATCTGGTCTCGAGTTGTTTACCTGGTCTCTAGTTGTTTACCTGGTCTCTAGTGGTTTATCTGGTCTCTAGTGGTTTACCTGGTCTCTATTTGTTTATCTGGTCTTTAGTGGTTTACCTGGTCTCTAGTTGTTTACCTGGTCTCTAGTTGTTTATCTGGTCTCTATTTGTTTATCTGGTCTCTAGTTGTTTATCTGGTCTCTAGTTGTTTACCTGGTCTCTAGTTGTTTACCTGGTCTCTAGTTGTTTATCTGGTCTCTAGTTGTTTATCTGGTCTCTAGTTGTTTACCTGGTCTCTAGTTGTTTACCTGGTCTCTAGTTGTTTATCTGGTCTCTAGTGGTTTATCTGGTCTCTAGTGGTTTATCTGGTCTCTAGTTGTTTATCTGGTCTCTAGTTGTTTATCTGGTCTCTAGTTGTTTACCTGGTCTCTAGTGGTTTATCTGGTCTCTAGTTGTTTATCTGGTATCTAGTTGTTTATCTGGTCTCTATTTGTTTACCTGGTCTCTAGTTGTTTATCTGGTCTCCAGTTGTTTATCTGGTATCTAGTTGTTTATCTGGTCTCTAGTTTTTTATCTGGTCTCTAGTGGTTTATCTGGTCTCTAGTTGTTTACCTGGTCTCTATTTGTTTATCTGGTCTCTAGTTGTTTATCTGGTCTCTAGTTGTTTACCTGGTCTCTATTTGTTTATCTGGTCTCTAGTTGTTTATCTGGTCTCTAGTGGTTTATCTGGTCTCTAGTGGTTTATCCAGCCTGATCTCCAGAGAATACCGTAACATTGCACGGAACGAGTGCACTTCATTCCGTGGATAGTCGCCTCGGAACTCCCAAATTGCGTGCATATGTACGGCGAGTCCCACGGTGGGCGTAACCAGTCGCAACACGGAAAAACCCGGAAGCAGAGCAGTCCGCACAATAAAATTTACGATTCTGTGCCTATCGGTACATAACTCAAACGGCGCTGAGTAGGCACAGGCGAATGTCCCACCGTTCAGGACAGCAACTCGGTCGCCTTAGCTCCCTCGGTGGTCCTTCACGGGGGGACAATTCGCCTGTGACTGCGCGCCTCCGAAATGGTTTTGTCACAAAGGCAGCGCCGTACCATATGCACGCAATTCGGGAGTTCCGAGGCGGCTATCCACGGAATGAAGTGCACTCGTTCCGTGCAATGTTACGGTAATCTCTGGAGATCGGGTTGGTTTATCTGGTCTCTAGTGGTTTATCTGGTCTCTATTTGTTTATCTGGTCTCTAGTTGTTTACCTGGTCTCTAGTTGTTTATCTGGTCTCTAGTGGTTTATCTGGTCTCTAGTGGTTTATCTGGTCTCTAGTTGTTTATCTGGTCTCTATTTATTTATCTGGCCTCTATTTGTTTATCTGGTCTCTAGTTGTTTATCTGGTCTCTAGTTGTTTATCTGGTCTCTAGTTGTTTACCTGGTCTCTAGTTGTTTACCTGGTCTCTAGTGGTTTATCTGGTCTCTAGTGGTTTACCTGGTCTCTATTTGTTTATCTGGTCTTTAGTGGTTTACCTGGTCTCTAGTTGTTTACCTGGTCTCTAGTTGTTTATCTGGTCTCTATTTGTTTATCTGGTCTTTAGTGGTTTACCTGGTCTCTAGTTGTTTACCTGGTCTCTAGTTGTTTATCTGGTCTCTATTTGTTTATCTGGTCTCTATTTGTTTATCTGGTCTCTAGTGGTTTATCTGGTCTCTAGTTGTTTATCTGGTCTCTATTTATTTATCTGGCCTCTATTTGTTTATCTGGTCTCTATTTGTTTATCTGGTCTCTAGTTGTTTATCTGGTCTCTAGTTGTTTACCTGGTCTCTAGTTGTTTACCTGGTCTCTAGTGGTTTATCTGGTCTCTAGTGGTTTACCTGGTCTCTATTTGTTTATCTGGTCTTTAGTGGTTTACCTGGTCTCTAGTTGTTTACCTGGTCTCTAGTTGTTTATCTGGTCTCTATTTGTTTATCTGGTCTCTAGTTGTTTATCTGGTCTCTAGTTGTTTACCTGGTCTCTAGTTGTTTACCTGGTCTCTAGTTGTTTATCTGGTCTCTAGTTGTTTATCTGGTCTCTAGTTGTTTACCTGGTCTCTAGTTATTTATCTGGTCTCTAGTTGTTTATCTGGTCTCTAGTTGTTTACCTGATCTCTAGTTGTTTACCTGGTCTCTAGTTGTTTATCTGGTCTCTAGTGGTTTACCTGCTCTCTAGTTGTTTATCTGGTCTCTAGTGGTTTACCTGGTCTCTAGTTGTTTATCTGGTCTCTAGTGCTTTACCTGATCTCTAGTGGTTTACCTGATCTCTAGTTGTTTATCTGGTCTCTAGTTGTTGACCTGGTCTCTAGTGGTTTATCTGGTCTCTAGTTGTTTACCTGGTCTCTAGTTGTTTACCTGGTCTCTAGTGGTTTACCTGGTCTCGCTGGGTCTGCAGACTGATGTGTTCTTCATCCACTTGCATCTTCATTTCCTTCACCTTGCGCTCCAGTTTGCGGTTGGTTTGCAGCAGGTTGGTGTTGTCTCTGTGCAAGAGGAGAATATTAAAACCCACAGTATGCTAAGGTTTGACCTGTATCATGACTAGTTAAATCATCTGTACTTTCACCTCTCCTCTCCCTGCAGCTTCTCCTCCAGCTCTTGGATGCGACCGTTGAGTTTGGAGAGCAGCGAGTCTTGGTTGGTCTTCTGGGATCCTTCCAGATGTCCTAGTCTGCTCTTCAGGTCTTTGTTCTGACATGAAGACATGAATGCATGGTGACTCCCTGGCCTTTAACAAGCCCCTGACATGTGCATTAACAAAAGCACATATTGTTTACAAACGGCTGCGGCCACACTGGAGACATTAAAACCTGTTGATGCGTCTCTCTGCGCTCGGTTCCATTTTAGAACGTTGCCGCGCTGCGCAGTTCATCCAACGCAGAATGTTAAAGGAATAGTTCACCTCCAAAATGACTTTTTTTTATGGATTAGTCTCCCCATGGAGACTTGAATTTTTTGTTTTTTGTTTTTGTCACATTCCTAAGACAATAATTTGATGACCGGCAGCGGTTCTGGTAGGAGACACAAAGAGTCTCCTACTGGAGAATGTCAATACTTTCAGTGAGTCGAGGCCTAGAGCATGTCTGTCTCTCCTCCAGGGTGGTCTTACCCGTCTGTCTCTCCTCCAGTGTGGTCTTACCTGTCTGTCTCTCCTCCAGGGTGGTCTTACCCGTCTGTCTCTCCTCTAGGGTGGTCTTACCTGTCTGTCTCTCCTCCAGTGTGGTCTTACCTGTCTGTGTCTCCTCCAGGGTGGTCTTACCCGTCTGTCTCTCCTCTAGTGTGGTCTTACCTGTCTGTCTCTCCTCCAGGGTGGTCTTACCTGTCTGTCCAAAGTGGTCTTGTCACACTCCAGGTCTTGTCGGACAGCTTTCTCCTGCAGCAGTTCAACCCTCGTCTGGTCCATCTGCAGAACAATAACTACAGTAAAGTACATTGACTCAAGTTCTGGTGAAAGTGACCTTTTATGACCTTTTGTGGACTCATGTGGTTGAACCTGACCATGCACTGATCCTCTTTGCACCGTGACTTATTCACTGCCACTGACGTGTTTGACGTGGGCGCCCACACCACGCCAATGACGTGTTTCTGTGTTTTCAGTGTTTATGCTAGATGGCGCGCTTCACTAACCTATGAGTCACCATTTGACTCCCAGTGAAGCAGCGAAGCAGGAGATCACGTGATCGCAAAAAACAACCACATTCACTTCCATGTCAATGGATTAGAATGGATTTTTCTCTGCTTTCTGTTGCTTTTTGGCAAAAACAACCCACATTCAACTGGCAATAACTATATGGAGTGGATTATCACGACGTCACGCTTAATTTTTGACTGAACAAACTGAACAGGATGGGCTGAGACACTAAACAGATCTAACAGACCTGCTCCTTGGTTTTGTCCACTCTCTCCATCAGGTGGTCTGCACTGCTGCGTTCCTCCTTCAGGTCCTCTTCCAGCTGACTGATACGACCCTGAAGATGCACCTTAATGTTAATATACAATACATGATACGACCCTGAAGGATGCACCTTAATGTTAATATACAATACATGATACGGCCCTGAAGATGTACCTTAATGTTAATATACAATACATGATACAACCCTGAAGGATGCACCTTAATGTTAATATACAATACATGATACGACCCTGAAGATGCACCTTAATGTTAATATACAATAGTTTAGTTTAGTTTATTAGCACATTGTTATAACAAATATAGAAACAATACATTAAAAGACAAGTTACTGTGCGAGGAAAGGAAGAAGCCGGATGGCTTATTTGGAATCCTTTCCTTCATGGGAGAGTTCATTAAAACAACTGGATTAAAAGTTCAATAAGAACAATACAAAAAATAATAATAATAATAATAATACAAGTTTCCAAGGGGAGCAGTAGTGCAAATAAAGAAATAAAAACACAAAAACTGCTCAAAAGAAGAAAAAGACAAACAAAACAAAAAAAGAATAAACAATTTTGTAAATATGACTAAATCAATGGACTATAGTAAGGAAGAAATTAGATATTGTTTTAGATGTTTCTTAAATATTGGGAAGGATAGTGAAGACTTTAGAGATGCATCTAGCGAGCTCCACAACTGAGGGCCTCTAAATGTGATGAAATGTTTATGTTTTGAAGTACGACAAAAAGGTAAATTAAAATCATCACTTTGCCTTGTGGGGTAAGAGTGAACATCAGAAGTAACATGAAAAAAATTATGAAAAGAATAAGGAAGGTCTTGTTTAATTTTTTTTAATTTGAACATAAATAAGCAGGTTTGAAAAACATGAACCTTATCAATAGGCAATACAGAATATTTAATAAAGAGAGGTGCAGATGGCTCGTGTCTATTTGAGTGAGAGATCATTCTCAAAAACCTCTTTTGAATGATGAGTAGTTTAGTTAAATATGTAGGATAAGTAGCAGCCCAAACAATATTACAGTAGTTAATATGTGGGAAAATTAAACTAAAATAAAGAGTTAAATGAGACGAAGGATGAACCAGTGGACAGATTTTTCGCAATATGCCAAGCATCTTCATAGACCTCATAGCTACAGTATCAATCTGTTGTTTCCAATTTAGATGATCGTCTATAATGACGCCCAAACATTTTGTATGAGAAACCTGGCAGATTTCCGTACCATTAATTAAAATTCTAGATTTATCTATTGGGAATGTTTTGTTAATATTACTAAAAATCATGAAGTTACATTTTTTTATGTTGAGAGTAAGCTTGTTCAATTGAAACCATTTGAAGACATCAGATAATTCATCATTCACATATTTTACTAGGGTATTTAAATCCCTGTGCGAGGCAATGAGATTAGTATCATCAGCAAATAAGATAGGAAGAGACTTTTTACAGTTCATGGCTAAATCATTAATATAAATCAAAAACAACAAAGGACCAAGTATGGAGCCCTGGGGAACCCCGACTAAGACAATACATGATACAACCCTGAAGATGAACCTTAATGTTAATATACAATACATGATACGACCCTGAAGGATGCACCTTAACGTTAATATACAATACATGATACGACCCTGAAGATGCACCTTAATGTTAATCTACAATACATGATACGACCCTGAAGGATGCACCTTAACGTTAATATACAATGCATGACTGATACGACCCTGATGAGGGTCTATACATTTATGGAAGGCTGATTGTTATTGCTTAAATATTTAACATTTTGTGGGATATAATATGCTATATAGTTGTTAAAAAGTTACATAGTGCTGCTTTAACCTTCACTTTCAAAAATATTCAGAGTCAGAGACAATAGCCGATCTACAAGCTGACAACAGCTTGCGATGCGACCTATTTCTACCTTGTACTTTTACTTAAGCAAATATGAGTGCTTCTTCCTCCACTGGTCAGTGTAACTGTTTGAGTCACCTGGTAATGTAGCTTTTGTTGGCCTGAGGACACGTACGAGTAAATTGAAACATGAGTACTTTAAGGTATAAGTACTTTAAGACTAGTACGTTCAGACTGGTCTGACCACTTCTACAGTAAACACAAAACACTGTTTGTTGTGTCAACAGAAACTCAAAGGAGGAACTGCCCCCCCCCCCCCCTGGCCCCTGTACTCCTCTGTGAGCAGCACTCAGCTGGGTGAAACTGTGGGATTAAACAGGTTTAATTGTAAAGTGTATAGTTTAAACATGTTTATCTGTATAGTTTCAACATGTCTACCTTTCAGTTTGAACACGTTCATCTTTAATTACCTCCAGGAGTTTGACCTTCCTGTCTCTCTCGTCCAGCTGGGAGGAGCTCTTGTCCTCCAGCTCCTGCAGCCTCTCCTCCAGCTGTCTGCTCCTAAGCCGTGCCTCCTGCGACTCCCTGCGACACCTCTGGAGGTCCGCCTCCACAGGAAACAGCTGCACAACACACAAGTCAAGCACAGCATCGTTAGCATAGTTTAACGCAACACACCGCCAAGCACAGCAACGTTAGCATAGTTTAACGCAACACACCGGCAAGCACAGCAACATTACAACACACCGTCAAGCATAGCATCATTAGCATAGTTTAATACAACACACAGCCAAGTACAGCATCGTTAGTATAGTTTAACGCAACACACCATCAAGCACAGCATCGTTAGCATAGTTTAACGCAACACACAGCCAAGTACAGCAACGTTAGCATAGTTTAACGCAACACACCGCCAAGCACAGCAACGTTAGCATAGTTTAATACAACACACCGCCAATCACAGCAACGTTAGCATAGTTTAACGCAACATACCGCCAAGCACAGCAACATTAGCATAGTTGAACAGTTTTTATATTCGTTTTGACTTATTGTTTGACTTATTGTTTCAGACTGCGGTTGGATTGAAATCGTTTTTAATGTGGGTTTTCTGATTTTGTTTAGTTTATTATTTTGTTTAAAGGCTTAGTTTTAGTTTGTCTTTATTACTTTTAGCGTTACAGTTTTAGTTTTCCGCATTGCAACGCAATGTAAGCTATATTTCAAATAGCCTATATACCTGTGTGTATATATAGGGTTAAAGTGGTTAAACTGATCGTGATGCTATGTTAACTCATTTAGCTGGGGTTCCCCTGAAACCCCCCTGAAGGTCCCCGGACCCCATTTTGAGAACCTGTACATGCTATGGATTCAGAGACAGAATGATAATATTTATGTACATTATGGTATGTGTTGTCTTTTGTACATGGTATTCAGACACATCATGTTAATAATTATCTTACATTATGGAATGCTTGTCTATAGTATTATGGTATATGATTATCATTATCATTATTATTATTATTATTATTACTATTATTATTATTATTATTCGTCGGCTTCTGAAGTCCCATAGGACCATTGGATCAGCGCTTCTGGTTTCCCACTGCAGAGCTGGAGCAGCGCCTCTTGTGGCTGTAGAGCCCAATACGGGAGTGGCAGTCCTTCTGACACTGCTCACATATGAAGGGGGTAGCAGGTCTTTCAGACAGGTTTGTAGTGCTTCTGTGGGCCCTCTTCTCATCCCACTGAAGCATCAGGTGTTCTTCAAACGTCTGCAGCCCCTTCTGGGTTTCAAGCCTCCAGATGTCTCTGTTTTTTGCTGAGGCCTCCCATGTGGTTGTGTCTATGTTTGTGGCTTTTAGGTCTCGCTTGCATAGGTCTTCGTATTGCAGCTGTGGCCGCCCTCGTGGCCTTTTTCCCGAGGCAAGTTCTCCGTAGAGGAGGTCTTTAGGAATTCTGCCATCCTCCATACGGCACACATGACCCAGCCAGCGAAGACGTCTCTGTTTAATGATTGCGTACATGGATGATAATTTTGCACGGGCCAGGACATCCCTGTTGGGCACCTTGTCTTCCCAAGAGATGCAGAGTATCCGCCGAAGACAGCGCATGTGGAAGGCATGGCATGGAGTCTCCTTTCCTGATGAGCCTTGAGTGTCCATGTCTCACAGGCATAAAGGAGTGTGCTCACTACACAGGCCCTGTATACCTGCACTTTGGTGTGATCCGTGAGTTTGGTGTTCTGCCATACCCTTTTGGTCAGCCTTGCAAGAGTGGTAGAGGCTTTTCCAATCCGGCTATTCAGCTCTGTTTCCAGAGACAGGGTGTCTGAAATGACCGAGCCAAGGTATGTAAAATCATGGACAGCTTCAAGTTCATAGGATTCTATCCTGATGTGAGGGGGACTTTCCACATCTTGACCCATAACTTGTGTCTTCTTGATGCTGATGGTTAGGCCAAAAGCCCTGCATGCCCTGGAAAAACAGTCCATCTGTTCTTGAAGACTGTGCTCATCATGTGTGGAAACTGCAGCATCGTCGGCAAAGAGAAGGTCTCTCAGTGTGACTGTTCGCACCTTGGTTTTTGCCTTCAGCCTCGACAAGTTGAAGAGCTTCCCGTCAGACCTGGTATGGAGGTAGATGCCTTCAGTAGACTGGCCAAAAGCCTGCTTGAGGAGTACAGCAAAGAAAATGCCAAATAGAGTGGGGGCGAGTACACAGCCTTGCTTTACTCCGTTGCGGATGTCAAATGCCTCAGAAGTAGATCCATCATGTACAACAGTACCCTTCATGTTGTCATGGAAGGACCTCACAATGCTCAGGAGTGTTGGAGGACAGCCGATTCTCTCAAGAACCTGGAACAGACCTTCTCTGCTCACCAGGTCAAAAGCCTTTGTGAGGTCGATGAAGGCCAGGTAGAGAGGCTTACCCTGTTCTCTGCACTTCTCTTGTATTTGCCTCACTGCAAATACCATGTCAATTGTGGACCTTCCAGATCTGAATCCGCACTGGGACTCTGGATATACTCTGTCAGCAAGAGTCTGGAGCCGTTTCAGGATCACGCGAGCGAAGAGTTTGCCCACGGTGCTGAGCAGGGATATGCTGCGATTGTTGTTGCAGTCACCTCTGTCACCCTTCTTGTGGAGGGTGATGATGTTTAACCTCACTCCGTCAAATGGAAGAAGCTTGCGACACACATTTTGTTTCACAGCGTACTTGCATCTGAGACTTCGGGCGCAGAATCGATGACAGACGGAGTTTCATTTTTTCAAGCTACTAGGCAGGTGATTGGATGATCCCGCCCCTAGCAGCCGCTGATTGGTTCGTATGCGCAGCGGTTCGGGCAGCTTTACTCTGTGAGCAATCCCAGACCCTCCTTCCTGAAACCAAATGCAATGCAATGCATGAGATTTCCGGAGGGAGGGGGTGTTTACCAGGCTAGATGATGTTGGCATCTCTCATGTCCTCGGGCACAGCTCCCTCTCTCCAGCAGAGGCAGAGGAGTTGGTGGAGGTGGTCTAGGAGTGGATGTTTCGCACACTTCAGTATCTCTGCAAGGATGCCGTCACTTCCTGGGGCTTTACCAGCAGTAAGAGCCTCAATTGCTGAACTGAGCTCTTTAGCACTGGGTTCCACATCACGGATGTCCATGGTGGGCACGCGTTCCACAGCATGTAGGGCATATTCTGTGACAGTGTTCTCCCGGGAATAGAGTTCTGAAAAGTGCTCGACCCAGCGCTTCATTTGACTGGGCTTGTCCTTTATCACCTCGCCTGTGGCTGACTTCAGAGGGGCAGTTTTCTTCTGGGTGGGACCAGTAGCCTCCTTAATGCCCTGGTAGACACCTCTGATGTTGCCTACATCCGCCGCCAGCTGTATGCGTGAGCAGAGCTTGAGCCAATAGTCATTCGCACAGCGTCTAGCGGTCTGCTGCGTCTTGCTCCTTGCGGCTATCAGAGCTTGATGGGTGTGCTCATTTGGTAGCCGCTTGTATTCAGGGTAGCACAGCTTCTAGAGCACAGACAAACTTATCCACCATGATGGTCTGGGAAATCGCATTGGTGTTTATGCGAGGGGCCCCCTCCTTCCTGGAATAGTGCATCTTCTGCGGGCGCAGTTTGACCTTGGCACAGACAAGAGAATGGTCTGTGTCGCAGTCTGCACTATGGTAGCTGCGAGTAAGTTTGACACAGTTCAGGTTGGATCGTCTTGTCAGGATTAGGTCCAGTTGATGCCAGTGCTTAGACCTCGGGTGCCTCCAGGAGACTCTGTGTCGTGGCTTTGTCCCAAAGAAGGTGTTGGTTATGCATAGGTTGTTGTAGCTGCATAACTCAAGGAGGCGCTGCCCGTTGTCATTCATCCTCCCTATTCCATGGTGTCCGAGGCAGGATGGCCAGGATCCGTGATCTGCTCCAACTCTGGCATTAAAGTCACAGAGGATGAACAAATCTTGTTGGTGTGGTACGCCCTGGATTGTGGCATTGAGTTCATCATCATGGTCGTTGCCCAGGCAACAGGTCCCCCCTCTCCTTGTCACCAGCAAAGTCCGAGGGAAAGGCGAAGCCAATACACTCGGTGCAGATGACAGCGCAGAAGCTGCCGGAATGGGTTGAGTACAACTTCAGACCGCCTATGGGGCTTCAACTCCACGCGTAAGTTCTTCGGAGTACACTTCTCCTAGAGGGATGGCCAACCAAGGTTAAAGAGCTCCCCCCGCCCTACTATTTAACCCATAGCTGGGGTCGCTATTTAACCCATAACTGGTAGGCTAAGAGAGTACTACCGCTTGCCCAAGGCGGACTCCCAGGCTAGCAGAGGGAAGGAGGCGCCTTACTTCTCCATTGTAGACCGCCCCACAGTGGGGGGGCCCACCTGCTGCCCGTATTATTATTAGTGTGTGTATAGTATTATGGTATGTATTCATAACCTCTTCATGCTGTGTTTTAACAGTCTGTCTGGCTCTCTCCAGCTCCACTCCCTTCTCCTGTCTGTATTATTATTATTACGTCTATAGTATTATGGTATGGATGTATAGACCTCTTCATGCAGTGTTTTAACAGTCTGCCTGGCTCTCTCCAGCTCCACTCCCTTCTCCTGCAGCTGAGCAGTGAGTTCAGCCAGCGCCCTCTGGTGGACGTCCCTGGACTCTTCTATCTGCCTCTGGAGTCTGTCTGTGGAAACCTCACACTCCTGCATCATACTGGTCATCTACACGCACACACACACACACACACGCACACGCACACACACACACACACACACACACACACACACACACACACACACACAGTGTGTGTCCACTTCATGGTACAACTGAGCAGAAACACAACACACTATTGTTCTACACACAATAGAACACTTTAAAAGACAATCCTGAATGAGCTCCCTCTCCTCAATGAATATAATTCATTCACACACAAGGACAAGGATACTGTGTAGCTGGATTATCAACTGGAGTAGCCTAAGGCTATTTATGTTTGTTCCAATTGGAAACATCTATCTTAAAGGGATAGTTCACCCAAAGAAATACTTATTTTCTATCAATTACACACACCCCATGAAGCCTTGAATTCATTTTTTGTTTGTTTTTGTCGCCAATAATTTGATGACCGGCAGAAAGATGCTAATGTATCCGGTAGGAGACTCAAAGTTGACTCTTTGTGTCTCCTACCGGAGCCGCCGCCGGTCATGAAATTATTGGCTCAGGAATGAGACAAAAACATCATTTTTGGGGTGGAACTATCCCCTGTGTGCACGTGCGAGACTGTTCTATCACAGCCTTCACAGAGCAGGTTTAACTCTAGTGACAAACTCTATGACTCAATAAGTAAAAGTAGCTCATGTAATAATTAATGACTTATGAATGAATAGTGTGTTTACATGGAGTTTGTATCAGTGTGAATGTAATGGTGAAGACTGTGTTGTGTTGAAATCACAAACAGACGCTACATTTCTCTTAAACATTTAAAAAGGAAAGGATGTAAGTGGGAGAAACGTAGGCGCTCTGTAACAGTGTTGGGATGCAGCCATGGAATGGAGGGATGGGCAGGGAGGGGAGAGGTCAAAGGTCAGAGTTTACGAGGTGAAGTTTGTGAGAGACAATGGACTCTCTCTCTCTCTCTCTCTCTCTCTCTCTCTCTCTCTCTCTCTCTCTCTCTCTCTCTCTCTCACACACCATGCGTTGCAGATGTCTCTCTCTCACCTTGCGTTGCAGAAGGTCAACGGTTCGGTCCAGTCTCTTCTTCTCTTCATCCAGGTCACTCTTGGTTTTCCACAGATCTTCTGATTGGCTCTTCTGTTCCTTCAGTTTGACCTTCAGATCTCCATGCTCATGCTTCAGTTTGGTCAGCTGGCCCTGTCGATCAATATACTCACCTGTCAATCAACAGTATATACATATACATATACCACTAGTCAATATATGAATGAATATAATGTTCAGTGACCAGTCCTACCTGAACGTTCTCCAGGTGAACAGCCAGGGTTTGGTTGGACAGACAGACTTCATCCTCTTTCCTCCTCACCTCCACCAGTGTCTCTTCAACCTGTTGCTTCTCCACCTGGACACAAAATACCACATAACACAACATGACACATTTATCCATAAGGACACAAAATACCACACAACACGACACATTTCTCCAGAAGTGGACCAACATAGTTTTTGTGGACCACATGAACACTATACCTCCAGCTGGTTGGCTCTCTGCTCCAGATATTTCTCGAGGGCTTTGGACTTGTGGATGCAGTGGTTGAGTTCCTCCACCCGCTCCTCCAGATGTGATGCCTGTCTCCTCAGCGTCTCTCTCTCCTGGTTCAGGCCCTCCAGCTGTGTGTCTGCTGCAGCTTTCTGCTCCTCCATCTGAGCCTTCTGCTGACCCAGCACAGCCACTCTCTAACACACACGCACACATGTGCACGCACACACAGAGGAAAAAATAACATTAAATGAGCATGTCAAAGAGAACATAAAAATATCTACAATACTGTATATCGTCGCTATCGGGCAGAAACCATTTTTCAACTTTTTATTTTTTATAAATCAGTGCTATTGAACACCCTTTATGTCTGTGTAAGGGTTTTTACAAATATTGAACCAGTAAAAAGTGTTTCTGACTAAACATCCTAACTCTATTGGATCCTCAAACTGTCAGTCAAACCACCTAACCTAACTCCAACTTATGGAGAGAGTTGTTTTGTCCATCATTGATTAGACTGACCAAGTCTCACATTAATGGTCAAAAACCACTTGACCTCCACTGGAGCTGTATCTGGGTAACGTGATGATAATATAATGTATTTGGGTAAAGTGATAATAATATAATGTATTTAATATTATAATAATATAATGTATTTAATATTATAATAATATAATGTATTTAATATTATAATAATATAATGTATTTAATATTATAATAATATAATGTATTTAATATTATAATAATATAATGTATTTAATATTATAATAATATAATGTATTTGACTGCGCGCCTCCGTCATGGTCCGAAACCGAAACTGAACTTAAGTCATCTCCGTCGGTAGGTCAGTATGTCTTGATTACACCCAATGAATGGACTGATAAATCGCGGGTAGGTCAGTATGTCTTCTACTTCGCCCACGTGATATTCTCCCATTCAATGCATTGATAGCATCCGAATAGGGTGCCCTAGGCCGGGTTGTAACACCTACCAACAACAATACATGTTTGATGCTGACAGATTCTACTGTTGGCAGAATCTTCCATGATTACATAATGTAAATAAAAGCCTACGTCCCTAACAGGGCTCTGGTAACACTGTAATAATACTACTGAACAACTGTAACTTTACCTCCTGAGCCTGCTGGGCGTCTCTCTGCAGAACCTGGATCTTCTGCAGGAAGTCCTCTCTGAGGAGATCCATGTCTTTGTGGTGGCTGTCCACCTCGTCCTGCAGCGCCCCCTTCAGGGCGTTCAGCTCCCTCTCCCTCCGGCGTAGCACCTCCTCCTGCTCCTCCTGAACCTGCAGGAGCTCCTCCCACTCCGACCGGAGCTGAGTCATGTCCTACACACACACACACGCACACGCACACACACACACACACACTGTAGTAATGAGTCATGTCCTACACACACACACACACACACGCACACGCGCACACACACACACACTGTAGTAATGAGTCATGTCCCACACACACACACACACACACACACACACACACACACACACACACACACACACACACACACACACACACACACACACACACACACTGTAGTAATGATTATGTCCAGTGTTGGGTCACGTTACATTTAAAAGTAACTTGTTACGTTACTTGATTACTGCCACATTCACTGCCAATCACGTAAATCTACTTTTTTTTCACACAGAACCAGGAGATGACGTGATCCAAAGATAAACTGCTCCATTCACTTCCTGGTTAAAGTATTTGTGAAATATTCTGTATCTCAGCTCCTGTGTTTTACTATGTATTTTTGGTGAAAAATGCTATTTTCAGCGGCGTATAACAAGCGAACGGGAGGTCACGATGACTTTATTTTCTCTCACAGAAGCACAGTGAAAGCCTCCGCGATTAGCAACGATCAGGGGATCGATCATACTGGAGATAAATATTCTGTGACTACTTGAAAAGGTTGAAAAACCCTGGCAGAAGCTTAAAAAAACGGATGCATGGTACCTGGCAATGAATGTGTTAAAAAGTATTCCGTTCCGTTACAGGATTACCTTCTGAGAGAAGTAACTTGTTCGATAATTTTTGCTTTACCGATGATGAAAACCCACCTGCGAGGAGGATTGGTACAAACATAAAATCAAGAGTGCACCAATAAATCAAATAAAAGTAATGTGAATAAATCCAGGACCGTACTGGGCAACCTCTCTGTCTTCTCTCCATCTGTGCCATGTCGCACAGCTGCGACAAATTAATGTAATAAAAACAAGACCAGTAGTACCGTCAGCCGTGTGTCACACCAAAAGTGGTGACCCATTGAATAGAATGATTACGCAATCACCACAGACTGCAAGGCATCGGTCACCAATTTCCGTGTAACGGAGATGAGCTTGTCCATTTATCAGGAAACAGCGTAAATGCGTCGGATGGATTTTTCTTTTCCTTTGTGGCAACAGAAAGAACAGGGAAATATAGATCTTCAATGTAATGTACTAACGCCATTATTTTGCAAAAGGTAACTAAGTAACCGAGTACTCTAATTGTAAAACTAACGTGTTAGAATACACAAGAAAGTATTCTATTATGTTCCCCCAAACACGGGTCATGTCCTGCACCAACACCTGACTTAGTTTTTTGGTTTTTATGGTCTTATTTATGGTTCATTGATTCATGAATATTCTTCTGAATATTCATGAATCACACTCATCAGGAGGACCCTTTTCAGCCTCTTTTTGACTATGCTTTCACCTCCTGGTACTCCAACATCTCAATGTCACTGAAGACTAAGCTCCAAACCTCCCAAAACAAACTGATTCA
The DNA here is from genome assembly GCF_963280865.1 of Gymnoscopelus braueri. NCBI lineage: Eukaryota > Metazoa > Chordata > Actinopteri > Myctophiformes > Myctophidae > Gymnoscopelus > Gymnoscopelus braueri. Next base: position 5,840,708 of record NC_137610.1, read on the forward strand.
ACTGCTTCTCGGACGGATCCTAGACCCACCTTTTCCCCACTCATTTTGCTAGCCTAGGATGGCTCAGGGTAGAATACCGGGTTAAACAACTAAAAATGGGATTGGTCTTCAAAATGGTCAACGCAAATTTGCCCTCAATGCCCTCAATACCCGCACATATGACTAAATAGCACCAAAAAGTTAGCGACACCCACAGTCAAAATACTAGAGGGAGCGTTAACAACGATCTGGTACCACCCACCTATAAAACAAACATGGGCAAATTCTCCTTCTACAGTACTGCCACCCAGGTTTGGAATAACCTGACCCCAGCCCTCAAAAATGCAGATCGCCGGCTTCCTTTAAAACAGCCCTGAAAATTCACCTTTCAGGAGGCCAAAGGGGGAGGTAGTACCACTTCTCCAATAGACGGGTGACCCCCCCCCCCTTCTTTCTACTCAGTCTGTACAAATAGTGTTTGTTTGTTTTTATTTATGTATTATACTGTGATGATATTGAATGTTTTGGTGTTATTTTGTATGTCTATAAATTGGATACCTAGGACACCAATGGAAACAAGACCGCAAGGACTTTTAGACAAAGTGTTTGACTGTACTCATGCTGTTTTTTACATTTCTGTCTAATACAATATGCAATCAATCAATCAATCAATCAATCAATAATGATAATAAGGATGATAATCATTAATAATGAATGATAATGAATCAATGTCCAGACCTTGAGAAGGGTTTCTTTCTCTGTGTTGATGAGCTGCATTTCTTTGGCCTGGTCCAGCTCATCATGCATGTCAGAGAGCTGCTGTTGAAGGTCCTTCATCTCCAACCTGGATCTGTCTCTCTCCGCTGTCACCTGGACCAGCCTAATATAGAATAATAATAATACTAATAACCATAACCATAACCATAACCATAACCATAACCATAATAATAACAATAATAACCCCCTGCCCCCCCCCCCCCCCCCCGGAACCTACGATCAACCTACTTGTCCTTGGTTGACTTCAGCTCTGCCTCCATTCCAGACAGTCTGGTCCTGAGTTTACAGATCTCTTCCTGGTGTTTGGCCAACTGCTCCTGAAGGATGTTCTTCTGCGTTCTGGCCTTCTCACAGGCCTTAGCTAACATCTTCTCATTCTGAGACACAGATAAACACAGAGAACATTACATTACATTACAGTCATTTAGCAGACACTTTTATCCAAAGCGACTTACAATAAGTGCATTCAACATAGGTAGGCAAGGAAACTACTAATCACCGGAAGTCTTAAGTGCATTCTGAACAAGAAAAAGTGCTCCTCGGAGCACAGGTCTCCGCCAGGTCAGGTACGTTATTCTGGCCTCCTGGTGGCGCTATAATAGGCCAATGTGAAAAGGGTGCCAACCGTATCATTTATTCTTGCATTGACACTGCATTCATGATTTGAGGCATTTTGTTCCAAAAATGTGTTTTGCTAAATTAGACCTGCTGGTGGCGCTATAACAGGCCAATGTGAGAAGGGTGGCATTTCTTCCTCGGCTTAGTGGGAATGTGCGTGTGAAATTTCACGGAAATCGCAAGCTGTGTGTAAACTTTGAGGCATTTTGTTCAAAACCAACCAATCCTGCAAACTTTGGAAGCCAACCTTAGGCAATGAGGATAGAATATGGGAAATTGGACAGATCCGTGCATGTTGATCACATGACTATAGTGATACTGTGTACTGATTTGCATGACGTTTGGATACAATTTGTAGGAGTAATATAAAAAAATTGGTTTTGCACAAATCGGCCTCCTGGTGGCGCTATAACAGGCCCATGTGAAAGATTTGGGGCAGAAGTTCTGAATTGGCATCCAGGGAGTGTGTGTGCACAGTTTCGGAGCGACCGGGCCAACGGTGCCGGAGATTAGCTGGTGACAGACGGACACACAGACACACACACGGACACACGGACACACGGACGGACGGACGGACAGGGGGTAAAACATACTCTCTCGCCATGCCTTCGGCCTGGCGGAGACAATAAACTAAGAGTATACCTAGCGCTAAGGTAATAGTGCAATATATATCAGCTATACCAACTTTCTTAAACAGATGAGACAAATAGGAAAATCAAATGAGCAAGAGCTAAAACACATAAGTGTATCGACTAAACAAGATCCAATAAAACAAGAGTTCGCACAAATAATTGACCACAAGTAGGCCAGGCTAAGAGGAAGGGTCAGGGTAGTGTTTCCTGAAGAAAGATGGTCAGTGACTCTGCTGTCCTGACATCAGTGGGGAGTTCATTCCACCACTGTGGGGCCAGAACAGAGAAAAGCTGTGACCGTGTAGATCGGCCAGAAGGACCACTGAGCGCCGGGGAAACCAGTCGCCCCGAGGAATCACATCACAGGTGTAACAGGCAGGTGTAAAGTCTGTCAACAGGTGGGTCAGATTGCTCTTAGTACAAGCTCCATTATTTGTCGTTTTCGGGAAAGGTAAGAAGAAAAGAGTGCGGAAGAAAAAATAGATCATTTAACCAAATAATCATTTAATACTTGTGTGTGACGCTGTAGTATGATCAAGTAGGGCAATACTTTATGAAAAAACACAAAAAGTTAGAACATGGAGATAAGAGACGATATGTACATAGACACGCAGTCAGATATATTGATGACAATGATAAACCGTACCTTAGTCTCAGTGTCCAGTTTGTTCTTTAACACAGACACTTGTTTCTCCAGCACTGCTGCTTTGTTCTGTAAAGCCTTCACTACAGCAGAATGATCCTGGAGAAACAAGATATTTATTAAATGTATTACATGTTTTATCCCTTACAGGTCTGTAACTCTGAGAGTGTACACATGGAACCAAATGGACCCTTACAGGTCTGTAACTCTGAGAGTGTACACAAGAAACCAAATGGACCCTTACAGGTCTGTAACTCTGAGAGTGTACTCAGGAACCAAATGGATCCTTACAGGTCTGTAACTCCGAGAGTGTACACATGGAACCAAATGGACCCTTACAGGTCTGTAACTCTGAGAGTGTACACATGGAACCAAATGGACCCTTACAGGTCTGTAACTCTGAGAGTGTACAAATGGAACAAACCCCCCCCCCCCCCCCCATAATTTTTCACTTTTTTTTTTTATGTTTCCAAAATAGCAGACCAACAAGCTCACAAACACATCACATGGCAAAGTGGTGTAGAAAAGCTTGTAGATTGGCTATGCTTTCAAACAGCCAAAGATATCAAATAAAAAAAGTCAAAGTGTTCCTCATTTTGCTGGGGACCCCCTCAAGGACCCCTGGGGGGTTGAGAAACAGTTACTCTGCAGGCCTCCACTTTACCTTGCTAATGGTGTGATCTGTCATGTGGGTGGTGCCCCCGTTATCGACCTTCCTGAAAAAGCAAAAAAAATCAGACATGCACTGTATTATGGAAGTTTTCCAGAATTCAAACCGGCTCAGTAGGATCGGACATGCAACAGATTTTATGCGGGCAGGACCCTTGAGTTAAAGGGATACTTCACTTTCGGGCCGGGGACACATTTAAAAAAAATATTAAAAATAAATGAAAAAAGTTATGGAAAATTCATGGCCCCCTCACACATTAGTAGGACACTGCGTGTCGTGAGGGGGCCATGAATTTTCCATAACTTTTTTCATTTATTTTTAATATTTTTTTTAAATGTGTCCCCGGCCCGAAAGTGAAGTATCCCTTTAAGTCTGGGTAATGTACGATTTGGCTCAAGCCGATCTACGTGTGAATGGACGCAGGGACTGTACGGTGAATTTACATTCAGCGCTGACACTTCCCTCTGTGCGCACTTGGCTGTACAAATATTGCATTTGATCCTCGCATCTCCCTCAGGCTGTGCCTGGGTTATATTTAACTGGGAGTAGCTAATGTGTGCGTCTACCGTCTGCTACCCATACTACGCCGATACTGTGGGTGCCTCGGGGCTAAAGCACCCAGGTGAAATGAGAAGCACCCACTGGGTGCTGGTCAAAAAAATTATAATAATAAAAATAATAATATTTTTTTTCAAAATCAGATCGCCTGGTTCAGATCGCCACTGAATAAACCGAAATAAAGTTACAAAACCCCCCCAAAAAAGTAAATTATCCGGCCAAAACCCGCACACACGGGGCACACACGGGCTGCGCGCGTGCATGTGTGCCAGGTTGCGCACCCACTAGAGCTTATAAATATCGGCGCCCCTGCCCCCTCGCCTCATCAAACAGAGTGTTTACCTTCATGTGTGAACAGACATTCTCCTGTTGCATGCTACATGTGTGAACGCATCTGAAACAGACATTCTCCTGTCGCATGCTACATGTGTGAACGCATCTGAAACCTCCTGCTGCGCTATGGGCTTGTAGATCTGCTATTTTCAAAAAATCTTGAAAATGTGTGCAAAACTTCTAATGCATATTTTTGTTCCAGGGACCTCCAGAAGCAAAGATTTTGTTAAAATGTTTAAAAATATATATGTATTCAAAGATTTGCACAAATGTTCAAGATTAAAAAAAAATACAATCTACAAGCTCGTAGCACGGCACCGAGTGCCGCGCTACAAGCTTGTAGATCTGCTATTTTTGAACAGCCAAAGTATAAAATAATGGTTACAGCTAAAATCTAAAATGACACAGATGGATGTTGGTTCAGATGAAGCTGAAAACAGAGCTGACAGACTACTGACCCTTCCTGCGGCAGAGGGAAGTGGTTCTGCTTCACTGCGTCTCCTTCTGGCTCCACTGAGATCTGAGATCCATTGAGATCCACTGAGATCTCCTTCTGCCCTTTCAGAAGATCAGGAGTCACCTGGTTAAGGAACATAACAGAATAAATACTGTACGAGACACCTTCTAAAATAAATACTGTACAAGACACCTTCCCCATGGGTTTCAGGTCACTGTTCCATTTAGTTTTAGTCGCCTGAAATGTTACAGTCTAGTCTAGTTTTACTTGACTAAATACCATAAGATTTTAGTTGACTAAATCTACAGTTGACCAAGCATAAAATGACTTGGTTCTACCAGATCTCTTCTCCACTAGTTCTAGATCTCTTCTCCACTAGTCTTAGTTCTACTGGATCTCTTCTCCACTAGTCTTAGTTCTACTGGATCTCTTCTCCACTAGTCTTAGTCCTACTGGATCTCTTCTCCTCTAGTCTTAGTTCTACTGGATCTCTTCTTCACTAGTCTTAGTCCTACTGGATCTCTTCTCTACTAGTCTTAGTCCTACTGGATCTCTTCTCTACTAGTCTTAGTCCTACTGGATCTCTTCTTCACTAGTCTTAGTCCTACTGGATCTCTTCTCCACTAGTCTTAGTTCTACTGGATCTCTTCTCCACTAGTCTTAGTTCTACTGGATCTCTTCTCCACTAGTCTTAGTCCTACTGGATCTCTTCTCCACTAGTCTTAGTCCTACTGGATCTCTTCTCTACTAGTCTTAGTCCTACTGGATCTCTTCTTCACTAGTCTTAGTCCTACTGGATCTCTTCTCTACTAGTCTTAGTCCTACTGGATCTCTTCTTCACTAGTCTTAGTTCTACTGGATCTCTTCTCCACTAGTCTTAGTCCTACTGGATCTCTTCTCCACTAGTCTTAGTTCTACTGGATCTCTTCTCCACTAGTCTTAGTTCTACTGGATCTCTTCTCCACTAGTTTTAGTTCTACTGGATCTCTTCTCTACTAGTATAGTGCCTCCCTGACATTTTAGTCTAGTTTTTATTTGTTGACAAAATTGTCAATATATTTAGTCATAATCTTTGTCATCTCAGCTTAGTTTTTATCTAGTTTTCGTCAGTGAAAAAAGGTAGTCGACCAATATTTTTCGTAATAGTTTTAGTCGACTAAATGAACAGTGTTTCATGTCCAACTGTTTACCTGTGTGTCTCTCTCATCAGTCTGTTTACCTGTGTGTCTGTTTACCTGTCTGTCTGTTTACCTGTCTGTCTGTTTACCTGTGTCCTTCTGTTTACCTGTGTGTCCCTCTGTTTACCTGTGTCTGTTTACCTGTGTGTCTCTCTCATCATGTTTACCTGTGTGTCTGTTTACCTGTCTGTGTTTACCTGTGTGTCTGTTTACCTGTCTGTGTGTTTACCTGTGTGTCTCTCTCATCAGCGTCCTGGGTGTGGATGGTGGAGGTTGATCTGGACAGACCGTTGACCAGCTTCTTCTCCTCACGGCCGTTTCCCTCAGAGGAGGAATCTCCGTTGGCGAAGCGAACCCTGGTCAGCCTGGGTGTCCTGGCCGGTGCCCAGACTCCTCCAGGACTGTCCCGGTCCGGTGCCTGCTGACCTTCCACTAGGGGATGCACAATGACAGATTTTTAGTATTCAACAAAAAAAAAATCCAAAACGTATTGCCTCTCATTCAGGGTCTGGTGACGCTGTACAAGGCGGCGTTTTCTCGGTTGAAAATCTAACTGGCGGCCGGCCCGATCGGGTTAATCCAGTATGAACCAATCGCTAAAGAGTCCCACTTTGGCCACGCCCCCATCTCAGAAAACGGCTGCTCTGAGAGGGCCTTCAATCTGAATAATGGAGTGAAACCAAATGAAAGGCTGAGTGTCAGGCTAAAGGAGGACAATTTCAGCATAAATTAAAATCTCTGTGTTTTCTTTTTTTAAATCAGGATAATAACGGTTATGGTCTTCATCCCTAACCCCTACCTTCCACACTGCGGGACCTCCTCCTCCTCTCCTCCAGGTCCATGCTGCTCCTGGCTCCTCCTCGCCTCCCGTTCTGCTGTCTACAGCTGAACCGGTCTATCAGCCTCCCCACCGATGGGATGGAGTCTGTGTCCACAGAGTTTGGAGACCGGGCTGGGGGGGTCGCTGCATCTACAAGACAACATTTACAATGTAGCAGTGGTGGTAAAAGTACTCACATTTCTTACTTAAATAAAACTTATCAATACCGCAATGTAGATGTATTCTGTTACAAGTAGAAGTCCCGTATTCAAAATGCACTTGAGTGAAAGTACCAAAATATCGGCATCAAAATATACTTAAAGTACTAAAAGTAAAAGTACTCATTGTGCAGAATGTCCCATTTCACGTTCAAAATGTATGAAATATCTTTTGAAAATAGCAGATCTACAAGCTCGCAATGCAACAATTTGTACATGTACTTGAGTAAATGTACTTAGTTACTTTACACCACAATGTAGGCATTTAGCAGACTCTCTTAACCAGAGACAATTACTAGTGTGAAATTGGAATACGCAGAGTAATGAACTCTAGTCAATAAACAAGGTAAATATTCACATAAGTGCAGTGAGGAGGAGAGAACAGTGTCGCCCACGGCCTCAAAGACAGGATTCTAGGTAAACAATGAACCTATGTGTCTGAGCAACATGCTATCTGAATAACATTCTGTACAAAAATCTAAGAAACCAAAAACAGGAAAAGCAAATGACCAGCAAAAGATATTATGTCATTAGTAACCACAATATCTTATCTTGTTCTGCCGCTAGCATCGATCCAAAGATGGTAAGAGGGGGGTGGGGGGGGATAAGGGTCAAAAACAATACAAATACAAAATAAACTGAAACTGTATTGTGTGTTTACAAAACTAACTAAAGCAAACTGAAATTATAGACAAAATGCCCTTAGTTTTGGTTGATGGTTCATCTGTAACTGAATACATTTAAAAATGCTATCTTTTGTTAAGTTTTTTTATTATGTATGTATTTATACAATAATTATCTTTTCAATCCTCCACCTGACAAATAACCCAAAGTATAAAAAATTTATAAAAAAAAACGAATACAAACTAAACACATTTCAAAAATAAAAACTAGCAAATCCGCTCAAACAACTAATTAAAACAAACTAAAACAAAACTAAACTGAAAAGTCCAAAACTATAATAACCTTGGTCCACACCTGAAGCTGGGGTTGATCCACCAGAAACCGGTTCATTCTGGGTCTCACTCTCCGCTCCCCGCCCCGGTGCAGACAGACAGGTTCTGGTTCTGGTTCTGGTCTCTCTGCCAGGCTGCTCCGTGTCAGACGGAGGATCAGGCTTTGGATCTGAGACCAGGACCTTGAGGTTGTTGTTCTGTGGGTCGTACGGTCTGAGGATCTCCGGGTGTCTCTGGAAATGGAACTCACACGGGTAGTCTTCTTTTTCTTCTCCGTCCGCTGACCGGCCCACCGGCCAGTCCCTGTGGTCCTGCTGCCCGCCGTTGTTCATGACCACGAAGGAGTGACCTCTGATCCCCTGGACCTGAACCCTGACCCCAAACCCGTTGTCGGGGTTCCCGTTGGGAGCCGAGCCTCTCTGGAGCCTGGAGTCTGGAGACACGCTCATTCTGGCTCTGGATCTCTAGAGGATCTTCAGGGGTCTTCAGGGGTCTTCAACGTTTTTCAGTCCAAGGACCCATAAAGCTGAGAGAGAGATGAAGCTGTATAACATTATGTTACAGATTAAACTTTGCCATAGATTTCATAGATGTCTTCATAGACTTGTTTGACAGCAACTATCATCTGTGTGATAGAGAGAGAGAGGAAATTCATAAATGACCTATGCTCCCCAAAGAGCAAAAGGGTTTAAGTCAAGTTAAGTCATCATCTGTGTTGTGTAAATCGTTAGCCTCGTAGCATAATTGCCTAACTCATATTTTGAAGGTTTTCAAGAGAGACAGAACAAAAAAAACACTTTCTGCTTAACTCACCTAGATGACTAAGGGTCGCTTCAGACGGGGAGCGGCCGACGCGCCTATGTAATTCATTTTCAATGAGAGGCGGGCGATTATTTGGGAAATTCTCGTGCTCGTTTGTGCACACGCACGCGGGCGGCAAGAGCTGGATTGCTGTGAGGTTTTTTCCCCCCACTAGGCGCAGGAGGACAAAACAATAATGACCGCGGCGCGATCCCTGCTGATCCGAGCGAGAACCCCCGCGTCAACCGCTCCCCGTCTGTAACAACCTAAGTCAAAACCTAGGCAGAAATGTACTTTCTGCCTGTGAGCTTTCGTTATGAGCTTGTAGATCTGCTATTTTAGGCTAAAGTTCTCCTCAGAATAGGGATGCTATAGGGTTCAAGTGGTTAATGTAAAAAATACATACAGTAGTTCCCCCCCCTGTATAGTAACTCTGAGGACCCCCAGGGGTCCCGGACCCCCTGTTGAAGGCGCATGTGCTAGAGAGTTAACAGAAGATCTCAGTGTGTGACAGAGAGACAGACAGACAGACAGACAGAGGGATGTTGAATTCCTTCATTCATTTAAAGGTTTACACTTTACAGTATGAGTGGTCAGTGATAGCTTGTAGGTTAATTAAAGCATACTTACATGTAAACAGTGTGTCCATAATGGTTTAAATCAGTTAGATGTTAGTGTTGAGTCCAACTAAATTCTATAATGAACACAATAGAAGGACAGGTGAGTTAGTTTAGACCCTGTGAAGGAATTCAGTATGAATGAAGATAATGACAATGAATCCACTTTACACACAATAACACATCTAAATATATACTTAAAGAACCATAAGTACTGTCTGGACTCATTAGACAGAACTGGCTATTGTTTTTTAATAGCGGATCTACAAGCTCACAACTCCTCGCATATATCGACTCGTGTGAGCTTGTAGATCAGCTATTTCTTGGTGTGTGTGTGTGTGTGTGTGTATGTGTGTGTGACATCGACTTGTAGATCTGCTATTGTCTGTCCTGTCCTGTGTGTGTGTGTGTGTGTGTGTGTGTGTGTGTGTGTGTGTGTGTGTGTGTGTGTGTGTGTGTGTGTGTGTGTGTGTGTGTGTGTGTGTGTGTGTGTGTGTGTGTTGGTTAAGGTGTGTGTGTGTGTGTTTACACAACAGTGCTCAGTGGAGGATGACACCTCACGCCCCCCCCCCACCCCCCCTCCATACATGAATGACGTCACAGACTAACAGTGATGACTGTGTACTTTATACTGTTGTGTTTGTTAATAACAGCCTGCTTATTGTTAACACACACCACTACACACACACACACACACACGCACACGCGCGCGCACACACACACACACACACACACACACACACACACACACACACACACACACACACACACACACACACACACACACACAGTGTGAGTGTGTCCACTTCATGGTACAACAGAGCAGAAACACAACACTATTGTTCTAAAACACAATAGAACACTTTAAAAGACGATCCTGAATGAGCTTCTCCTCAATGGATATATTATTCACTCATTAGATGAATATATGAATATATCCACTCAAAAAGACAATAATGTGTAGATTATCTATGAATATATTAACAGTCTATATACACTAAGGACAATAATATGTAGATTATCTATGAATATATTAATATATACACTATAAGGACAATAACGTGGAGAATGATAGATTATCGACTCGAGTATTGTGTCTATCAGGCAAAAACCTCATATCTCCATATTTAAACTTTTTATGTTTTCTCGCAAATTAATGTCTTATACTTCATCATACGAACAAAAGTAGGCTACTGACAATAGCAGATCTGCAAGCTCACATTCTGAGGTGTTGTGAGCTTATATATCGTCTATTTTCACTATTTCAAATTGTTTTTAAAATAATAATAAAAAGGGAAGAGTTTTGGATTTACAAGGTTTCCACAGCAATGATCAGCTTATTTCTGTTTGTTGTTCCAAATGGAAACATTTAGCTTTAAGTTTACAAACACTGTTTAAACTTCTATAGGAAATAAACCATGAATATGAAAATACTAAAGTGATAATATAACTATAATGAGAACAGATAGACAGTAGATCATAGTTAATCAGATCACAGACAGTCTCTTTACATCATGATGACATCACAGATGAAAAGTTTTTGGGCAAATAACAATTAAACAGAACAATCATGTTAAAAGTCATTCACTTACCAGTAATAATAATAATATAAAGTATAATTGTCCACAGCAGAGCGTGTTGCAGGTGGTTGTAGTAGAGTAGACACAGCTGTCTGTGTGTGTGTGCATGTGTGCGCGTGTGTGTGCGTGTGTGCGCACGTGTGTGTGTGTGTGTGTGTGTGTCATTCCTCTCAGTCAGAGACACTCAGACATGAAAAGATGATGAAGTGACTCTCAGCTCATCATCTCCCTCTACAGGTCACTGATGGTCATCAGATCAAGACTATCTTACTAAAATAGTCTTGATCTGATGACCATCAGACTCGATCAAATACATCTAAGATAATCTTAGATATCGAGTCTGACTTTTACTTTCTATCTACCAGAGGCTTAGCTCCACCCCCCCCCCCCCCCCCCCAGTTTACCTTGGAATGTCAGTTACACACGGGTAAGCTCCTTATATTTTACATTTGTACATGTTTGGAGAAATACGGGCTTTATGGTGACATTTCAGGCTAAACTTGGGGGAAGGAGCTAAGATACATCTACGATAGTCTGTGATCTAAGGCTACTAATGTTGTATGGATGGAGGTATAGCCTTGGTCCTTGGATCATTATTCATGTACTTAAAAACTCACCTTTCAGGAGGCCAAAAGAGGAGGTAGGCTATACCGTTTCCCGTTAGACAGACGCGCCCCCCCCCCCCCCCCCTTTTTTTTGTGTTGTTTTTTCTCTGCATTTTTTGTTTTTGTTTGTAGGCCCCTACATATAGTTATATTTTTAATTTTTCTGTATTATTGTGTTGATTTTGAACTGTTTGGTTGCTATTATATGTCTATGAATTGAATCCAAGGACCCCAATGGAAACAATACCGCAAGGACTTGTTTGGACAGACCTTTTAGACAAAGTATTATAAATGTAATAATTGTGCTGTTTACATTTTTTTGCCTAATGAAATATTCAATCAAATCACCAATTGTATCCATTCTGACATTTGCATATATCTGAAGTAAAAGTCAGACTCTATAAAATAAATGTATATCTCTGCTGTCCGGCCGGAACAAGCTAAATCCAAAATGGTAATTGTTCAGGAAATGAAAAACAAAATAACAATTTTTCTGAAAATGAAGAAAACCTTATATTTTTAAAACAAAGGAATACTGCCTCATCAAACTTGGTATTGTGACTTTATATATTATCAGATACTTGCATGTGTCATTATATTATCACCACTTTACCCAAATCCAGCTCAAGTGGAGTTAGGAGTTTTGTCCAAACACAAATCCAGCGCAAGTGGAGTTAGGAGGTTTTGTCCATCATTGATAAGAACAGCTGGCAATGGATCTCAAAGCTCACAACACATCACAACGCATTGTGAGCTTGGAGATCAGCTATTTATGGTGAGCGCCATCCTCATATACTAAGTATAGATCAAGCTGAATTCTGTACTTAAACAACTTTTATTTTAACATGCATTGTAAACAACCATGGATCTAACTGTTACCACCACTGTTGTTCTTCTACAGTTGAGTGCAACAAACAATTCTGCCTCAATACTCAATCATGTATTTAACAAAAGCAATCATGGCACATCAACAATAAATAAATGGCATATAAATACAAAATACATTCATGAAAAATAGAATCTGTAGCCTATCAAATCTGTAGCCTACTGCACTAACAATAACAACCACAGTTGAATTTACCTATCATATACCTATCAACATTTTATTATCACACTGTTGTGTGTTGTGTGTTGCGTGTGTGTGGTGGGTGTTTCTTAGTGCTTTAGATTGTCATAAAAGCTGTGAAAGTCTTTTGGCATGATCTCCTTGAGCTCTTGGAGATGTTTGAAACAAACTCCTGCACACACTCATTCTCTGTCCATTAACATTTAAAAAGAAAACACGAGCAGATGACCTTTGTGAAGACACCCTTCTCCTCTTTACTGGGGTGACATCTATCAAACCTTGCACATACATTCTCTTCCCAGTTTATGTTCTCCCAAAACCATTGAAAAATCTTCTCCCTGTCTGCCTCATACAGAGCAGAGCTTCTCTGAGAGCCTAAGAGGAGGGGGGAGTTGTTTGTTTTTGACGGACAGTTTGAGGGTCCAATGGAGTTAGGAGTTTTCGTCAGAGGCGCTTTTTAATACTTTTCATATGTTATTATTAAAAAAAAAATTACACAGATGTAGAGGGGGTTCAATAGCGTTGATTTATGAAAAAAAATGGAGTTAGCTGGTCCCGGCTGGACACTGACGATATGATAGTCGTACATTTACTTAAGTACTGTACTTAAGTACAAATTTGAGGTAATTGTACTTTACTGGAGTATTTCCGATTTCCAATACTTTTACTTATAGGGCAAATGTTGTACTTTTACTCCAGTTACTTTTCTGATATAAATTATTTAATTATAAAACATAGGCCTACATTAACCACTTTAGCTTTATTTTATACATACAAATAAAACATATACGCTTTCTCTACTCATCAAAACAAAGATTGTTCTCAGATGATGAAAGCCTACTTTTCCTTCATGTCTAAAATACACTTTTTGGACAGAAAAGAAAATATTTCACCGGATGGAATAATTATTTAGTTACTCCACTGCGCCCTCTACAGATCTGGTTTGATTGATTGATTGATTGATGTACTTTTATTTAGTAAGACATGAGAATAACAGTACATGGAAGTACAAATTCACAATACAAGGTCTACTAAACTGGAAGACTCATTAAGCACTGAGCTTGTTTAAGATGCGAACCCCATGCACACAAATCATGATGACATATAAGAGACAGACAGATATACACACTACTATACAGAATGTCATACAAAATGTTTGGAGCCTTGTTTTTAAGGCCTTGGAGGTGTTGTGATACCATGAAGTGCATGCATAATCATAATGACCTTGAATGAGGGCCCCTGCAAGAATCTTCAGAGTATTCTTACTGACTAGACGATCAATCCTCCACAAATAGCGTGTTGTTTGGTTGACCGTTTTGATCACTTTTTCTGCGTTTTTGTTACCAGAGAGGTTTGCCTCCAAGATGGAGCCCAGGTAGGTAATTTCATCCTTTCTTTTGATGACATCATCACCCACTTTGATCGTGAAACTCTCTGCCTTGCTAAGGTTAGGACTGGACCCAAAGAGGATGGATTCAGTTTTACCCAGGTGTAATGAAAGTTTGTTGTCGGAGAGCCAGATGCAGATCTTGTTGAGTTCAGAGCTGAGTTTTCTCAACCTGCAGCCTGTCCCTGTCCGAGACTAGCAGGGCCGAGTCATCTGCGAACAGCAACAGTTTGCAGTCGCAGGCTGAAGACATATCATTCACATATATCAGGAACAGTAAAGGTCCTAGTATACTTCCTTGAGGAACACCACAAGTCACTGGGAGGGGGGGGGACTGGGTGCCGTTTACTTCCACCACTTGCTCCCTCCCTTCCAGGTAGGATCTCATCCAGTTCACTGACGTATCATCAAAACCTATTGCTTTGAGCTTATTGATCATAATTGGGTGATTAACGGTGTCAAAGGCCTTCTGGAGGTCCAGCATGACCATGCCGCAATATTTGCCCTTGTCAACATCTTGTTTGATAGAGTCGTTCAAATAGAGAAGGCATGTGTCAGTGGAGTGGTTTGTTCTGAAACCAGATTTGTAGATTAGATTTTTCTCGGCAAGATACTTATCGTCCTGTTCATAGACAATTTTTTCCATGACTTTCGAGATGGAGCTAAGAATAGAAATAGGGCGGTAGTTGCAAGGGTCTAATTGGTTTCCTTTTTTGTACAGAGGGAACACCCTTGCTTTTTTTAAATCGTTAGGGACCCGTCCCTGTATGATGGAGAGGTTTATTATGTGGGTAATGATTGGAGCAATGGAGGCGGCTGAGTCTTTTAGAAATTTGGGGGGGATATTGTCGATGGAAACATTGCATTCTACGCTCTCATTTATACAGGCTATGATTCTACGTCCGTCTGTCTGTCTGTCTGTCTGTCTATCTGTCTGTCTGTCTGTCTGTCTGTCTGTCTGTCTGTCTGTCTGTCTGTCTGTCTGTCTGTCTGAGGATAGGTAGACACCTATCCTCAGACATAACATATAACAGACAAACTACACTAATAGTCTATCTATCCTCTTCTTGACCATACTGTTGCTAAAGTCTTTGTTTTGTATTCTTTTATTTATTTTGCATTGCAAAGCGATTACTTTTTATACATGTTTTGAGATATGCTATACAAATAGTTGTTTATTATTATTATTATTATTATCCTTATTATTATTATTATTATAGGTTATATTTCTCTGCACCATTTTTACCCAGCAGAAGAAAGAATACACCAGATTTATGGAAAAGACATTTATTGCTACAACAGCATTTTTAACACATGCCTATAGGCTACTTAAACTGTACACATAATAATGCTGTAGTGATAGGAGTTATTTATATGATTATTCAGAGTTTAAACAGTAAAGACATCATTCTGTAAGACTTGTTGTATTGCTCAGGATAAGAACCATCTACAAAATATAACTTCCTACATTTAGTCAAACTGTGTCAAATCAAGAAGCCGAGTTCATAAACATACAATATTTGTATAAAACATAACTTACATAACTTTTAAAAAAACAAAAAAAACATTCTATTTAAAAAAAGAAAAACTCAAATATTACAGAGCAAATACTAAAACTGAAGCAAAGAGGTTTAAAACTAGAATATATCGTCTCTGTCGGGTAGAAACCTCATACGTCCAAAACTGTTGCTTTCCAGGATTCAAATTGGCAAAAGTAGCAGATCTTTAGAGCTTGTAGATCTGCTATTTTTGTATGATGCTGGAGTATGATCAAGTAGGGCGTTAATTTACGAAAAAACACGAAAAGTTTAAATATGGAGATAAGAGGTTTCTGAGCGACCGCAACGGTATATGAATATGAACACATTAATATGAATTTATATGAATTAATATGAATATGATGACAACGCATTAAGAATTCTTACAGATTCTAGTCGTAGTAGAATATTATCAGGTGTTTTGCAAATCTGGGAACAAGTTCCGAATCCGGAACTTTTTTCAATTACAATGTGTTTGTAAAGGTGTCTACTGTCTATATAACTATATTATATTGTCTAAACATTTTAAATTGAACTCCCGTGCAGGAGTCTGTGACAGGCTCTCCAGGTGACCTTGACTCCTGAGATATTTGACATTGTGGAGCAGTATCTCATCATAGTACTGAAGACATTGAAATAAACCAATTAAACTACTTTATAATTTACATGATCCCAGCAGTATGGAGATGAGTGAGAAAAGTGGGCGTGGCGGTTTCCCCACCAAGGGGTCGTTTTGGTGCAAAACAAATGCTTGCAATCGATTCAGAATCATGAAAAAATACATATATGGTAGATAATTATACATTTATATATAGTGTGACCCCTCACAAGCTACTTAAGGCAGATTTAAACATTTAAAATGTGTGTTAAACTCCTGGAGGAGTTGAGTTTTAACTTTTTTAAATGTGCTCCTGGACATCTTCACAAACACATTGGGGGAAACTTTCCTTGGTAAATAATTTCTTCCCAGATTTTTGACTGACTATTAATTCACAGAATGGTCAAACTCCTGCAAAACACACACACACACACACACACACGCACACGCACACGCACACTCTCTCTCTCTCGTACATGCTTAACACACACATAAGTGTAAATATGAATTCCTCTGAGCTTTAGTCAAAACCAGGAAAAATACACAGTAAATAATAATAATAATACAGTCTAAAAAGTCATAATAATGTCAAACTATAGGCCAACAAATTGCAGGTGATCTTTTCTACCGCTGATATGAATCCTCTCAGATATATTTAAACACAAAGATAAAATCAATAAATAGAAAATATGTACAAAACATCTGCAGATTACAATGCATTCGTCAGTTACAAGGAGGTTTAGGCACGAGTTTAAGAGTTCATTTGGGTGGGGGGTGGGGGGGGGGGTGGGGGTGATTGTTGAACTGCATCCCGTTGGACACGGTGAGTGCTCACATCCCACGACAACATGATGGATGTCACATCATCTTCTCCAACATCCAACATGATGGATGTACCATGTTCTCCATCATCCAACAACATCTGTACGTCAAAGACACGGTCACAATACAAAACAACGTGAGAATGGAGGTATAAATTCAGCATTGTTAATTCAGATATATCTTTTGAAGAGTTCTGTTTCTAATTTATATAGTATATATAGAACATAGTGTATAATATGTACCTGCTGTAGGCTTGGCTAGATGTTCACAGATGTCCCATGGTGCTGGGTCCATCAGTCAGACCAGGATGGAAGGCCAGCTGCATGGAGGAGACCTGAGGGTCTGAGAGCTTCTCCTCCTCTCTTCTCCTCAGACAGGCTGCTTTGGGGTTCAGGTTCCTCTCTGTGGAGAAACACACAACCGCTCAACCAATCAGTCAATGGAACCAGACATGTGTTCATCAGTTGTTCATCAGAGAGGTCACTGGTTCACCTCCCCGCCCTGCTGTGTCCAAGACAAGTGTCCTTGAGCAGGACTCTTAACCCCTTGAATGGTTTCCTCTGCTGTGTGTGTGTGTGTGTGTGTGTGTGTGTGTGTGTGTGTGTGTGTGTGTGTGTGTGTGTGTGTGTGTGTGTGTGTGTGTGTGTGTGTGTGTGTGTGTGTGTGTGTGTGTGTGCGTGCGTGCGCGTGTGCGTATGTGTGAATGGGTGAATGTAATGCACATTGTAAAACACTTTCACTTTGGATAAAGTGTTTTACAAAGCAACATTTACCATTTAATTCATGAATCCAACATAGTGAACGGACAGACAGACAGACAGACAGACAGACAGACAGACAGACAGACAGACAGACAGACAGACAGACAGACAGACAGACAGACAGACAGACAGACAGACAGACAGAAAATGGGGAGATTTGTTCCAGTCATCATCAGTTTGTGTTGCAAAGCTCTCCTTGTTCAACTTAGTCTGTGAGCTCTATTCAATCAATAACATCATCAATCTATTGATCTCTTTGTTCCCAGGATGCTCTGCTAACACTCAGAGGTTAATCACTTCATTCCAACCGTTTAATGAAAATCTGGCCTGTTCTCAACACACACGCACACGCACACGCACACACACACACGCACACGCACACACGCACGCACGCACGCACGCACGCACGCACGCACGCACACACACACAGATCATGAGAGCATCTTATTGGCTAATGAGGAGATTAATTGAATACACAGGAGTCAGGACCCCGATGGAAACAAGCCACAGTGCTTTCTTGGGTTTTAATGCTTTTAGCATCTTTTTATATATAACTGTCCTATCTGTGCTTTTTTTGCAAACTGTTAATAAAGTATTCAATCAATCAATCAATCAATCAATCAATCAATCAACAGCGCTGGAAGCTTGTACATCTGCTATTTTTGAAAAATATTGAAAATGTTTGGAGGATTTTCAACTTTTTGGTGTGTTACTGTGTGCATTTTGAATATTCTGGGGGTCCCTGGAACAAAATGTTTTCAGATGGGGGTCCGCAGCCAAATACATATCAATGTGGGGGTCCTTGACATGAAAACGTTTGAGAACCTGGTCTTGGTCTTGGGGAAATAGAGGCAAAATATAGGCTTTGCTGCCGCCTTGTGGTGATAACGGGACATTGCAGAGTACAGTTTCTAATGAGAGACAATAAACTATTTTAAATGTTTATAGGTTTTATATGTTCCTAAACATCATAATGGAGTGGAATATAATTATTTACACTTAACATGAGTCTTTTAGCAATGAATTGACCCAATTCTGGTTGGGAATTCCGGTTCGTTACATTAAAATCTGATCTATCGAATTCTGTGACGTTCAGGAAGTGACCTGTTTATCGTTGAGAGTTCCGGTGTGTTACATTGAAATCGGTAGTCTCTATAGAATTCTGTGACGTTCAGGAAGTGACCGTTTTCTTATTGAGCAGTCCGGTGTGTTACATTGAAACAAGTGGTCTCTATACAATTCTGTGACGTTCATGAAGTGACCTGTTTCTTGTTGAGAGTTCCGGTGTGTTACACTGAAATCAGTGATCTCTATAGAATTCTGTGACGTTCAGGAAGTGACCGTTTACTTGTTGAGAGTTCCGGTGTGTTACACTGAAATCATATATCTCTATAGAATTATGTGACGTTCAGGAAAGCCTGCTAGGCAAGCTAGCTCCTCAAATGAGGTAAAACGTCCTGCATTTGTTGTAAAACTGTTCTTTATTTTAATGAGTCCAACAGTTATGTTAAAGGTAGGGTAAGTGATATTTGTTGGTAATTTTATTTTATTGTTAAAAAGGTTAAAGTACTATGATAGTAATCATTGCTACAGAGCGTTTGTTTGGTCACAGGGGACTCCAGCTCTTTAGTAAACGGAATATAGTTTTCAGGTAGGTAGGTGACACATTTAAACCAATCAGGAGAGATTATATTTCTTTATAAAAACCTTTTTCTGTTTAATAAAGAGCTGGAGAAACATGGAGACTCCTTTTACTGAACTAACACTCTATAGCAATGAGTACTACTATCAGAATATAGAGCTATTTAACACTTTTAACCAAAGTAAATCACTTACCCTACCTTTTTAAATAATCAACAATGTTTTATTACAAGAATAAAAACACAATAAAAGGTACAAAAACACTCGTAACAAATGAAGCCTTATTAGGTGTACCAAAAAATCCTGAAGGGGGCGTCAACAAGTGTCTTTTTGTAGCTGCGGACATCTTTGAGGGGTAAAAACCAGGTTGACTTAACATTGCCCAATGCCACGCCCAATGCCTCGCCCCCGCAGGCTGATTTGCCCCTTCTGCTGGTGACGACACGTTGGCACGCTTAATAGGGTTAGTAAATCAATCACCAGAGGGCGCTATTATCCACCTTTTAATGCATTTTGCATCACAATGCAACTCAAAGCACAGGGTGTGGAGGTAATGATGAACCACAGGAGGGCGACACTGAGTTGTAAAAACACAACTATGAATAAACACTGTTGAACATGTGCAGCACAACCTTTTCAAACTGTATGTGTACAACTATATATATATATATACACACACACACACACACACACACACACACACACACACACACACACACACACACACACACACACACACACACACACACACACACACACACACACATGTATGTATGTACATACACACACATCACAGAATGATACATACACATATGATACATATATTATATATGTGATTACACCCCCTGCTGGTCAGTGTCTAGTATTACAGCCTTACAGGTCATCCATCTGCGGTAGCACTATCACTTATCACAATTTGTTTACACACATATATAACACAATTTAGCCTCGTGATTGATTAACACTTTTAGAACATTCAATGCACATGCTCTAGTCTAGACCACTGGTAATCAACATGGGGTTCAGGGGTCCTTGACTGGGTTCCAGGGGGTCCCCAGAACGCATCTCTGTCATTTTAGATTTCCTTAGCTATTCAAAAATAGCAGATATACAAGCTCACACCGAGTGCTATGAGCTTGTAGATCTGCTATTTTTGAAGAATCGTGAAGAATGTGTACAAATCTTTGAATATATATATTTTTTAAAGCAAACATTTGTAAAATATTTAGTTCCAAAGATTTTAATTACAAGTGTTCGCTTTAAAAAATATATCAATTCAAAGATTTGCACACATTTTCAAGATTTATTTTCAAAAATAGCAGATCTACAAGCTCATAGTGCCACGCTATGAGCTTTTATATCTGCTATTTTTTGAATAGCCAAAGAAATCAAAAAAATTACACAGATGCGTAACCGGTCATAATTGGATTAAAGCGTTTAAGAATCTCTGGTCTTCTATGGACTGAGGATGAAAACACTGACCTCTGACTTGTTGCTCCAGGCTGAGGATGACGGCCACCGCCTCGTGAAGGACCAGTAACTTGGTCTGTGGTTTCTCGCTCTTCAGGTGGACCTGGACCATGTGGCCCAGCTCCTTGAACGCCTCGTTGATGTCGCGCACGCGCAGACGCTCGCGGGAGTTGTTGGCCATCCTGCGTTCACGCTCCCGCTCGGCTTTCTGCTCCGGACTCAGGTCAGCTTCATCTTCATGGATGCTTCAACACAACAAACACAAAATGTGTGTTTAGACCTATCAGTGGTGGAATGTAACTAAGTACATTTAATCAAGTACTGTACTTGAGTACAATTTTGAGGTATTTTTTTAACTTTACTGGAGTATTTCCAATCTTCTGTACTTTTACTTCCACTCCACTACATCTCAGAGGCAAATATTGTAGGCCTTGGCTACTTTTACACCACTACAATTATTAGACATTTAGAAATATCACTTTTGTTTGGGTGTTTCACCCCAGACAGTTTTTAAGTCGCTTGATTCAGTATTTAGATATTTGATATTCATTTATCAGACACGCCCCCTTCCTATACAAACCCATTGTAACTTCAAAATCATTTTTTAACATGTTAGATTAATCGGAAACACCCGTCCTTGGTTCTGGTGACTCATACTGCCCTCCTAAAACGTGAGGGGGCCGTGTTAAAAAAATAATAATAATAATGAATCGAGCAACTTCAGTCTGTCCGGGGTACTCCCAAAAGCCTGAGTAGGCGATAAAATGACCAAATTTATTTTTGAAAGTGAAATATCCCTTTAAGTTACTAGTTACTTTGTAGATATTGATTATTATTACAAAACATACATTAAGCACTTCAGCCCTAACCACATTTCTGCCATTTGAAAATAGCCGATCTACAAGCTCACAATGCGCCGCTTGATCTGCTATTTTCGAAAAAGAAATATATATTTTTTCATACATTTTAAAACTTGTCAATGGGACATTATGCATAATGAGTACTTTCTACTTTTGGTACTTTAAGCACATTTTGATACCAGTAGGCTACTTTTGTACTTTTACCTAAGTGCATTTTTTAATACTAGACTTTTACTGTAACAGTAATGTTGAGTATTTCTACATGGTGGTTTTGATACTTTTACTTGAGCAATACATTTGAGTACTTTTTCCACCACTGCTGATGAACGGCAACATGTGGTCAAAGTCAGTCACAGTGTATCTGTTCTGTCTGAAGAGAAACAGACACATTGGATTTAAAGATAAAACTGTCATTCTGTGAATGGTCAAGAAACAGAAGGGAACCCAACTGAGCTGAATGGAGTACATATATTCTGAGTGAATATATATTATAATAATTTAACCCATTAAGGCCTGCATGAGGCCTATTCTACAAATGTCTTCTTAATCCTAACATGTCAAGGACCCCAAAAATGATACGTATTTGGCCGCGGATCTCAAAGTATTTTGTTCCAGGGATCCCCAGAAGAAGATTTGAGTTAAAAATGTCTGCTTAAAAAATATAATATACATTCAAAGATTTGCAAAAATTTTCATGATTTTTCAAAAAAGCCAAAGTATAAAATAATGGTTAAAGTGATTAAAATTAATGACACATATGCTTTCCGGATTGAATGGGTTCATATAATTACATTTCATTCCCTTGTTTAGTTTAGTGCTTCTCAAAGTGGGCTCTGAGGACCCCCAGGGGTCCTTCAGAGGGTTCCAGGGCATTATAGGATAGGATCAAAATCAGTTCAACTACTTTGTGGTGCTGGTGTTTATAAACACTCTTACAGTAAAGAGTGTTAATTGTACCTGGTTGTGGTGCTGGTGTTTCTAAACACTCTTACAGTAAAGAGTGTTAATTGTACCTGGTTGTGGTGCTGGTGTTTCTAAACACTCTTACAGTAAAGAGTGTTAATTGTACCTGGTTGTGGTGCTGGTGTTTCCGGGTCCAGACTCTCCCTCCTCATCAGATCTCTGACTGTCAGAACTATGACTGGTGTTCATCAAGTCATCTCTGTCCCCGACTTCCATCTTTACATCAACACCTGTATATGTATATTATTATTATTAACACATATATGTATACTGTATATACATATGTATATTATATGTGACTGGTGTTGATCAAGTCATCTCTATACTCGGCTTCCATCTTTACATTATTATTTTTATTATTATTATTATTATTATTATTATTATTATTAACATTCTGACCGACAACGCCGATATAAGTAACAAAGAATATAACAATATTTACATAGTTATTAATGTAGTACCTGTTCCCTGTGGTGTGTGTCTGTGTCTAGCGGTGTACGGGTGAACGCTCTGTGTTCGACTCTGGAAGGTTGAGTGGTTGTTGTTCATGTTGAGGCTTTCAGCCTGAAGAGGATGAAATAAAGGTTAATAATAAAGGTTGTTGTTCATGTTGAGGCTTTCAGCCTCAAGAGGATGAAGTAAAGTCTGTTCAGGGTTCAGATGAAGAGCCCCTGTAAACCTTTCTCTAAACGATGTCATCCCCCAAACTAACAACTAAATAGACCCTCCAGAAAAAGGCGGGCAATAATTCTTGATTGTGCGGGCTAAAATCCTCGATTTTGCGATGAAATATGCGGGGGTTTTATGTGATGTATGCGATGAAAGTGTGTGAAGTTGCAAAACATGCGGAAAGTTGCAAAATATGCTAAATACGCGCTGCATATTTAGCATATTATGCGATGCTATGCTATGCAATGCACATATTATGCGATGCTATGTGATGGGATGCGCATATTATGCGATGTGATGCGCATATTATGCGATGTGATGTGATTATTATGCGATGCGAAGTGATTACCCCCGCATAATTATGTGCCATTTTGCGATAAATTATGCGATCGCATAATCGCATTTTTCTGGAGGGTCTTTTTAATTAATTCCTTTTAACAGGACGTTCATGAAAGTCCTTGCGGTCTTGTTTCCAATGAGGGCCTGTGAGCAATTAGGGGTTAAGAGTCTTGCTCAGGGACAAATTTCATTTCATCGACACATATGCTGGCGTGGCCTGGAATCATACCTGGGGCAACCAGGGCCTCTGGCTCCCTAGGCGGGCTCACTAACCACTCAGCTATGGCCGCCCCTTCTAACTAAACCTTTTTCACAACGATGCCATCTACCCCCAAAGTACTTTCTCACAACGCATGGCATCCGACCACCTTGAAACTAATGGTGACCTCTGAAAACCTTTCTCACAACGCATGTAATGTACTATTGTAGTGTAGTGGTTCTCAAACTGTGGGTTAGGGTTAGCTTAATGTGCAACATTGTTTCCTCACTCAGCAGTAAGGTATAGTAACATAATATAAACTATAAAGTATAGTAAACATGCAGCATGACTGCAGTGATATCATAAAGTACAGTAACATTCTATGCACCATGGTAGCAGTGATATAAAGTATTATAAAGTACAGTAGCATTCTATTCACTATGACAGCAGTGATATAAAGTATAATAAAGTACAGTTACATTCTATGCACTATGACAGCAGTGATATAAAGTATAATAAAGTACAGTTACATTCTATGCACTATGACAGCAGTGATATAAAGTATAATAAAGTAGAGTAACATTCTATGCACTATGACAGCAGTGATACAGTAACATTCTATGCACCATGGCAGCAGTGATATAAAGTATAGTAAAGTATAATAACATTCTATGCACCATGGCAGCAGTGATATAAAGTATAATAAAGTATGATAACATTCTATGCACCATGGCAGCAGTGATATAAAGTATAATAAAGTATGATAACATTCTATGCACCATGGCAGCAGTGATATAAAGTATAATAAAGTATAATAACATTCTATGCACCATGGCAGCAGTGATATAAAGTATAATAAAGTACAGTAACAGTGATATAAAGTATAATAAAGTATGATAACATTCTATGCACCATGGCAGCAGTGATATAAAGTATAGTAAAGTACAGTAACAGTGATATAAAGTATAATAAAGTATAATAACATTCTATGCACCATGGCAGCAGTGATATAAAGTATAGTAAAGTACAGTAACAGTGATATAAAGTATATTACCATGGCAGCAGGGTGGCAGGATGCCAGCAGGGAGCTGGCAGAGCTGTGGTCCATCAGGCTGTGATGGGGGGTGTCAGTGGCCATGTGGGGCCCCTGGGGGCCCAGAGGGGCCGTGGGGCCCAGTGAGGGGCCCAGCGTGGGGCCCACCGCGTGGTTCCTCAACACGTGAATCACATCGTCCAGTCTGTCCAAGCGATCTTCCACCTGCGACTACAAACACAGTATAGAAATATATCATTACAATTACAATTACAATATAGGTATTTAGCAGACGCTCTTAATACCTTACAGTAAACAAGGTTAACATATACATAGAATACAGAGAGACAGTGTAGTGTCTCAGTAAACTATAGGATCACAGGTAAACCAAGACCCTAGCATCAGTCTAAACATTTACAATCTGTACATTGAAACTTTACAAACTATAGGATGCCAGGTCAACAAATGAACCTGGCATCTGTCTAAATAACATGCTATCCATATTACATTTTAACCTTTGCCTGCAAGGTCGGCAAGGCTAGCTAGGTCAAAGTGTTACAGGCTGAAGGGAGAAGAGTCTAGGACGTGTGGAGCGTTGTCCAGAGTGTTTTAGAGAAGAGAAAAGAGTCTAGGACGTGTGGAGCATTGTCCAGGGTGTTTTAGAGAAGGGAGAAGAGTCTAGGACGTGTGGAGCGTTGTCCAGGGTGTTTTAGAGAAGAGAGAAGAGTCTAGGACGTGTGGAGCATTGTCCAGGGTGTTTTAGAGAAGAGGGAAGAGTCTAGGACGTGTGGAGCGTTGTCCAGGGTGTTTTAGAGAAGAGAGAAGAGTCTAGGACGTGTGGAGCGTTGTCCAGGGTGTTTTAGAGAAGGTTCTGACAGCTTCCTTGTATAAGCTGATCTGAGTGAGCGGGAGAGATTGTTCCATTCATGTGCATTGTAAAATTCTCGATTTCATACATTTGTAACTCAGAGAGTGTACAGGGTCCATTTGGTTAAATAAGCACTGAGGATTTCCGGGTTAGTAGATACTATTAATAGATAACAGTTGAACGTTACCATGGAGATGAGAGAGGACTCATAGTTAGGAGAGACGTCAGTCAGAATAGAGTTACGAGGCCACAGGCTGCTGGAACCTGGAGGGACAAACAAACAAATAAACAAAGTTTAACCACAAGCACAAGACATTCAGCATAATGAATGGTTTAGTTTTTTCCTTTTTCTTTCTTTCTTTTTTTTGCTTTATAACCCCTTTTTCTCCCTAATTTATGCCAATTAATTCCTCTCCAGTCCACACACATTTCTGTGTTTGTATAGACAAAGCCGGATGCACCACGATACATTTACTGAAGTACTTATTGAAGGCAGGACTTTTACTTTTACATTCTGGTATTGGTACTTTTACTGCGTTATTACTTCAGTTAACACAACTGTAGTTCCTCTATTCCTCCAGCAGGGTGTCAGTACCTGTGATTTCAGGAGAAGGAGACCTCACTGGTGTGGAGGAACTGGAGGGGAAGCTGCTACTGGTGTGGTCTGGAGAATAGATCTGAACAGCAGACACACACAGAGGTTATGATCAGGCAAACACAGTGGTTATGATCAGACAAACAGAGGTTATGATCAGACAAACACAGAGGCAATGGTGTAAATTAACTAAGTACATTTACCCAAGTACTGTACTTAAGTACACTTTTGAGGGTTAGGGTTAGGGTTAGACTATCTGACAGGTGAATTGATACAGAACTGACTAGTTTCTTGTCTCTTGTTTTATAGGCAACATAGAACCTAACCGTTTGGCCTTGTTCTTTAATGGACAGAACCTTTGCTGACGCTTTCGTCCTCCCTGCTTTTGTAACAAACCCACTAATAAACGTATTATTATCATGCAATTTAACTGCCTTCACCTCTGCTGTTGGTTTGATCTTCACAACAACGACACATGTACGTGTTTGTGATCAGAAATGCGTTGAACATTGGATTGATCAAGTTGAATCTCTTGTGACACAATGAGACGGCATGCAGCATGCAGCGACCTGCAACAGGGTCATTCAGACAGCTGCAACTTTTCTCTACAATGTTCTGTAACGGTTTCTTTGCACCACGTTGCATTGGTGTGGACTGGATCAAATTCCAAACCACCTACAGTAGGAATGTGGTTAGAATCTGATTAGCAAAAATCCATTTCCATGCGTTTCTTTTGCTGATCTGATTACAATCTGGATAGACCAGAAATGTGATTTGAGCTGCCAGTGTGAACACAGGCTGAGAGCAGAGGAGATGAACTCACACGGAACCTTTTAAAAGCACAACTTGTCATTTATTTTTGTTTTTTACAGCTGCTGTGGCAGCGTTTGGACGCCATGCAGCTCATAACCTGAAGTCAACCCTAACCCTAACCTTCATACTATACAGTAGACTTGGTGGTTTCATAGCAGTGAGGATGGTTCATACTATGCAGTAGACTTGGTGGTTTAATAGCAGTGAGGATGGTTCATACTATACAGTAGACAGGGTGGTTTCATAGCAGTGAGGATGGTTCATACTATACAGTAGACTTGGTGGTTTCATAGCAGTGAGGATGGTTCATACTATACAGTAGACTTGGTGGTTTCATAGCAGTGAGGATGGTTCATACTATGCAGTAGACTTGGTGGTTTAATAGCAGTGAGGATGGTTCATACTATACAGTAGACAGGGTGGTTTCATAGCAGTGAGGATGGTTCATACTATACAGTAGACTTGGTGGTTTCATAGCAGTGAGGATGGTTCATACTATACAGTAGACTTGGTGGTTTCATAGCAGTGAGGATGGTTCATACTATACAGTAGACTTGGTGGTTTCATAGCAGTGAGGATGGTTCATACTATACAGTAGACTTGGTGGTTTCATAGCAGTGAGGATGGTTCATACTATGCAGTAGACTTGGTGGTTTAATAGCAGTGAGGATGGTTCATACTATACAGTAGACAGGGTGGTTTCATAGCGGTGAGGATGGTTCATACTTACAGAGGCCAGAGCTTTGCCCAAAGCGTCACCGGTCTGTGATCCTCCTGACAGACTGACCTGGTTCCCTGAGCCTGAAATCCACACATATTATGATCACAATGCTGCTCCACAATGGAAACAAGCTGTAAGCTTTTTTACGTTATTCTGTTGATTATGATGTTTGTTACAGATGTATGTATGTGACACATGCTTTGATTTCATGATCAATGAAGACATCCATCAATAGATCAATAGATCAATAAATCAATAAATCGATCAATCAATCAATCAATCAATCAATCAATCAATCAATCAATCAATCAATCAATCAATGTACCAAATATATAGCCTTGGACCAACACTGTCAGACATTCCTGTCATCATTTCTGACTTTTATGTATCTCTATAGTCTTGGATATTTACTGAGTCCAGGGAGCCGGAGCGTTTCACTGTTTCAGCCCAGCACCTAGGCTGCACATGAACTCTGCAG
Organism: Gymnoscopelus braueri; assembly: GCF_963280865.1. Classification (NCBI taxonomy): domain Eukaryota; kingdom Metazoa; phylum Chordata; class Actinopteri; order Myctophiformes; family Myctophidae; genus Gymnoscopelus; species Gymnoscopelus braueri. The sequence goes on from NC_137610.1 coordinate 5,868,971, forward strand.
CCGCACTGAAGCCCCTGCTGGAAAGCATTCCAGCCCAAACGTAACTAATAATTGGGCCGCGCGATCCGGAAATGACCGTAATAATCCTAAAACAGGAGGGATTTTTTTTTGGTGGCCCAGCGGCCCACTGGGCATTTGCCCGGTACGCCAAATGGCCAGTCCGCCCCGCCAAATGGCCAGTCCGCCCCTGACTGAGTCCTGTACTTCTCCATACATTCTCTACACAATTCTAAGCATAAAGCCACAGATGTTACCTGACCGTACGGTGTGCCGTATTATTAGTCTGTATATCGTTCAATAAATAGTTGTTTTAATCCTGTCTGTGTCTGAATCTCACTGTATGTGCTTGTTTCTATCGAAGGCAACACTGGTTTTCACAAGAAATGTCTGTCTGTCTGTCTGCCTGCCTGCCTGCCTGCCTGCCTGCCTGCCTGCCTGCCTGCCTGCCTGCCTGCCTGCCTGCCTGCCTGCCTGTCTGTCTGCCTGTCTGTCTGACCTGTAGTATTGTCCGAGTTGTGGACGGACGGTGTGCATCGTGAAGCGACGTTGTGGCGATGAAACGTGGCCATCGGTGGAAGAACTCTGCTGACGTCTGGAGAGTAATCCTAAAAACAAAAACAAATATAACATGAGTCCAACGTGATGGTCATAATTATAATAATAATACATCAAACTTATAGAGCACATTTAGGTACTCAAAGTGGCTTTTCAAAACAAATAACTGTGTTAATCACTTGAACACTATATACTTAGGAGAGGGTCTCAACCTGTGGGTGGGGTTCCTTAACACTCGCGTGACGGCATAAAGTGCATCAACCACACAGACAAACTCAGGGGAACTTTTTTTCCCCTGAGATTTCTATTCAAACACAATGAGTTGTGCTGCTCGATGCCATTCGCTCCGAACCACACACTATAAATGTCATTAATCCATCCAATAAAGAACGGATTACAATAATTCTACATTCTCTATAGTCAGTAACATGTTGGTGATACTTAATGTCTATCAAATATGCTTTGGCTGAAAGGCAATCAAAGGTTAGAGCTCATGATTCAAGCGTCTTGTAATGTCCGACATTACATAAGCGGTGCCTCGGTGCATAAACTAGAACAATGAGGCATCTCCAGGTGGTCTGGAGGTGTGAAGACCTTCTGCCCATGAGGAGAATGGGTGAGAGCGGTCAATTTAGCCTAATTTTTCATATTAAGAAAACTTTTCAGGAAAAAAAGAGATGATTTGGATTGACTATTTTGGAGGTGTCATGGAAGGGGAAACTTCTGAGAGCTTCATGAGCAAAGATAATTGTCACGTTCCGCTCCTCAGCCCTTGGACCTTGACTGCCCTTATAAGGTCTTGGACTTATCAGGATTTATCAGGACTTTCTGTTGTATTGTTCTAATTGTATTTCTGTTATTCTGTTGCTGCCTTTTGCCTTGGTGTTCTGTATATTATTTTGTAGTAATGTTCTGTGCCTTCCTGTCTGCCCCTGTAGTTCTGTACCTTTCTTGTCTCACCTCCCTGTAATTATTGTAACCCCAGTCACCTGTGTTCTGTTAGCTCGTTGCCTGTTAGCCTATCCTGTGCTGAGTTTACTTTGAGTTCACCTGTGTGTTGTTAGTCCCCTGTCTTTATATCTATATCTATATATATGCCCCTGTTTGTTCAGTTCCTGGTCAGGTCGTCGTTTAGTGTCAGTGAGTTATGTACTGTGTTTTGGCTACGAGCCTTTCGGTATTTTGAGTACTTGTTTTGCCATCCCCATTTTATGGGAAGTTTGAGTTTGATTAATAAACCTCCTGAACTTTGATTCCTGCATACTGCTTTTGGGTCCTCTGAACTCGCATCCTGACAATAATGGACTTCTCTAGGCTGACCGCTTAGACACGTGTGTGTTAAGGAGGGTCTTACCAGGTGGTTTGTTGAGTGTTGAGGAGGGTCTTACTGTTAAGGAGGGTCTTACCAGGTGGTTTAGTGAGTGTTAAGGAAGGTCTTACCAGGTGGTTTGGTGGGTGTTAAGGAGGGTCTTACCAGGTGGTTTGGTGGGTGTTAAGGAGGGTCTTACCAGGTGGTTTGGTGGGTGTTAAGGAGGGTCTTACCAGGTGGTTTGGTTGGTGTTAAGGAGGGTCTTACCAGGTGGTTTGGTGGGTGTTAAGGAGGGTCTTACCAGTTGGTTTGGTGGGTGTTAAGGAGGGTCTTACCAGGTGATTTGGTGAGTGTTAAGGAGAGTCTTACCAGGTGGTTTGGTGAGTGTTAAGGAGGGTCTTACCAGGTGGTTTGGTGGGTGTTAACTGTTAAGGAGGGTCTTACCAGTTGGTTTGTTCAGTATTAAGGAGGGTCTTACCAGGTGGTATAGTGAGTGTTAAGGAGGGTCTTATCAGGTGGTTTAGTGAGTGTTAAGGAGGGTCTTACCAGGTGGTTTGTTGACAGAAGGTTGCTGTAACTTCCTGGGTGGGACGGCGGGGTCATGACCCCCTCGTATCCCTGCTGGCTGAGGTCGTTGGCCATGTTCCAGATGTCAGGAGAACCGTTTGATCCCTCTGAATATAGAACACATTAGGATTCATATTTACACTTAACATCATCATAACTCAGTGCCGTTTGGTTTGTTAGGAATGTTAGACATGTACAGTAGCCTAGTTATGGTATAATATAGGATACCTGGTTAATACAAAACGTGTTTTTTTTTTGTTTGTTTTTCTACGATTTTGTAACCCCTTTTTTCACCCGGTGCAAATTGTCTAAGTAATCCTGGGCGCTACACTCCCTCTGCCAGCCTAGGGAGAGCCTAGACCCGAGCTCACGCCTCCTTCAATGCATGAGGAGTGAGCAGGCCGCTTCTTATCACCTAAGAGGGAGGAGTTTCCCCGGTAGGACGTAGCTTCTTATCACCTGACAGGGGGGAGTTCCCCGGTAGGACATAGCTTCTTATCACCTGACAGGGGGGAGTTTCCCCGATAGGACGTAGCTTCTTATCACCTGACAGGGGGGAGTTTCCCCGATAGGACGTAGCTTCTTATCACCTGACAGGGGGGAGTTTCCCCGGTATGACGTAGCTTCTTATCACCTGACAGGGGGGAGTTTCCCCGGTAGGACGTAGCTTCTTATCACCTGACAGGGGGGAGTTTCCCCGGTAGGACGTAGCTTTTTATCACCTGACAGGGGGGGTTTCCCCGGTTGGACGTAGCGCGTGGAAGGAACACGCTATTCCAA